>NC_048409.1:19166697-19168343 GCF_013103735.1 Etheostoma cragini
AAAATGAAATATATTGTGCAATTTTTTTGTATCTAATGCACGTTTTGCAAAGGATCCCGCAATGCCCGTGTGCAGGAAAATGACGCCTGCACACACATATGCACACAGTATGTCTGCGCTAAGTCATTTGTGCATACAGTGTGTGTGTGTGTGTGTGTGTGACACTCCACCTCTCCCTGTGAAAGTGTATCTATGTGAGTGTGTGATTTTAGTTGCATTTGTCACTCTTTTTTCCTAGGGTGTGTGTGTGTCATGTCTGATTAAAGTTAACCTCTGTGAGGCGGCTGGTGCACCCTTCCTGTGTATCCCCCATCCCCCCTCTCCATCTCTCCTTCCTCTCTCCCTCCACTCCTCCACCCTTCTCTCACTCCGTCCCTGTCCTCCTTCCTCCTGGCACTCTGACAGCACAGGAGAATATGCTCCCTCAAAGTCCCACCCTCCCTTTCTGGTTCACGCGGGTGGTGTTTCCTTGGAAACAGTGTCAGAGTTGACTGGGTGAGTGCAGATAGATGGCTGCCCTTTATCGGACTACACCATTGGGCCATTAAAAGCAACCACACTGGACCTGTGAGCACACTTGCACCCCTCTGTTCTCACTGCAAATGGACCGTTCCACCTGACACGTGTGAATATTAGCTTGACCCAGGCTGAGGGTGTTTGTGTGTGATCTTTTTTGCGGTGTGTTTATATTGAATTTCTGTGTGTATTCCTGCCTATATGCAGTGTGTGTATGTGTGACTGATTGGCAGTATCCCTCATTGAATTAGGAATATTTGGGGAACTTTTCTGTGCAAGTGTCTTCCTTCCTCTGTGTCCTTGGAAGTGAAACAAAATGGAGACTGGTCTTTTCTCTGCTTTGTCTCCCTCCTCCCAAAATGATGTAGGAAAGAAACCCGATCCCTCCACAGCTAGTTGTTGTGAGAGTGAATTCGACCTATCATTTTAAACGACTGTATTACACCTTCAGATATATGACTACAGTAATTTCCTGTTGAATTATTTAAATGCAAACAGTTACAATTGATATTGAGGTCACACATCACCAGGGAGCAACATGAACAAACCAAACACAATTTATTAATACAAATAGGAGCTGTTACAAACAGTTGTTGGTTGTGGCTATAATTGCTGGTGATATTTAAGCAATCTACCATACAGCAGATATTGAAAAGTACACATTGTATGTGTACTGTTGGTGCCGTTTTATTCATTGAGATATATGCATATGCGTTGCATTGTGCGTTGCACATATTGGTGTTTGTGTTTTTGCAGTTTTTTGGTTATGGCATAAATTGGCTGTGTGTTAATGTTGGTGTAGCCGTACGTTGCAAATAGAAGGGCGGCACAATTGTATTTGGCTTGTATATTCATCATATACACAGTAATGTTGACCTCTGCTGGAATACTGTTGAGTCCACCTCTCACTTAAACATCAATGCTGTGGACCACACACACACACACACACACACACACACACACACACACACAAACACACACAGTATTATGTATTTAAAGTAATTACCTCAGGCCTGATCCAGACAGAGTTTAGTAGCATGTGATAATCCATGTAGGCAGCATATGGAAGGAGGGGAATTAGAAGTCCAGAAGAAAACAAATAAATTAAAGTGTCCTAGTGGCTGTCTGCA
>NC_048409.1:19168519-19191584 GCF_013103735.1 Etheostoma cragini
TGTGTGTGTGTGTGTGTGTGTGTGTGTGTGTGTGCGCATGTGCGTGTGTGTGTGCGTGTGCGCGTGCGTGCGTGTGTTGGAGAAGTGTGATGATTTCTAATTGTGATGGGACGTTTTTCGGAAAACTATGATAGCACGTGCATGTCCAATGATCATGTGTGTGATCAGCAGTGAGGGTGGAGAAAGAGGGAGCGAGGATGTTGCGTGCCATGTGTCAGATGGTGTAATTAATGACATCACTGGAAACAGTGTGTGTGGCTTTATGCTGTTAAGAGGGTCATCATAATATCATCAGAGGAAACCTCAGCTGCTTGATAACAAGAGGATGAAAATAAATCAGCTCCATATTGTCAGAATCACATACTAATTTGGATAACCTCCCCCGCAGAGATTTTGTAAATTGATTGAACTGCCACAGAGCCCATACTTCGACAAATTCTCATCCAATTTCACCTCCTGTTTTTTTTGGCACCAGGGTATCTTTTCCTGGTTGATTTGCATCAATAAACCTCAGTAAGCAAGGCATTGTAATGCCTAATTGGGCGGTAATGAGCTGTCGCATTATGCAGAGTGCTGAGGTTCAAGCTTATTAGTTGCTTGGTTGCCCATAACATTTTCCTGTCTTCCTTCTGCTACTTCAGTGTTGCACGTTTGTCAATGCAATCTCCCTTTCTCTCTCGTCTCCTTTTCTCCCTCTCTGCTTCATCCCTATTCTTCTCAGTCATTTCTCTCAATCTCCCCCCCCCCCCCCCCCCCCCCCGCCTTTCTAAAAATAGTCTCTTATTATCCAGGAGGCCGGGACCATGTACAGTGAGGCAGCAATCAGCATGGCGGCCATGCACATCAAGATTCACAATAGCTGTCATTCTGCTAACGCTAGCTAATATAATTCTCTCTACATCACTCAGGGCCCAGCTGGACAGAACAGAGGGTTAAATTCGTGGTTAATCGGAATTAAAGGATCCCTATTTTATAAAAATAAAAGTTATAACAATTCTTAGAGCTTTAAAAAAGTCTGCTAAGTGTTTTGCAAAAAATATCTCATGAGTCCAACATGTTGGTGTCTGTCTAGTTGTTTTGTCTTTCCCTAGAGATGGCTTTTGTCACTTCAAATACAGATGGGGCACTGCCTCCCATCCAGAGGTGTGTGCAGAAGCAAGGGTTGTTGTCATTATTATCCATTTGTAGAAGCCATCCTCTCTTTAACGTAAGCTTTTTCACAGATGGCATCAAGTTAGCGTCCAAAAGTTTGCAGAAATTTTATTAAATCAATTTTTCCTTCTACTCGTCGTTCTACTCCCTGTGCTACTGTCTGCAATACAACCCCAACGCATGATTGCTCCACCCCAATGCTTAACAGTTGGACAGAGGTTAATTCAATTAAATTGTGTGCCTCTTCTTCTCCAAACGTACCTTTGCTCATTCCGGCCAAAAAGTTCTGCTTTAACCTCATCGGTCCACAGAACTTGTTTCCACAATGCATCAGGCTTATCTATATGTTAATTTGCAAACTTCAAACACTGATCTTTGTGGTGAGGACGTAGAAGAGGTTTTCTTCTGATTACTCTTCCATGAAGACCCTATTTGTAGGATTATCTCTTTATAGTGGAATGGTGTACCATAACACCAGCGTCTGCCAGGTCTTTCTGGATGGATCGTGCAGTGAAACACGGGTTTTGACTTGCTTTTCTCACAATCCTGCGAGTTGTTCTGTCTGATATTTTTCTTGGTCTTCCAGACCTTGCTTTAACTTCCACTGTTCCTGATGACTGCCATTTCTTAATTACAATCCGAACAGAAGATATTGGCATCTGAAAACGCTTTGCTATCTTCTTATAGCCTTTTCCTGCTTTGTGAGCATCACCTATTTTCAGTTTCAGTTTTCTAGACAACTGCTTAGAAGAAGGTCAGATGAGTCTGGGCATTTAAAACCTTAAGATTGACATCAACTGGTCTTTCCAGACGATGATTGAGAACAATCCATGACACTGTCAGGTCTCAGATTTCCAAAGGGGACGGTGCATGCTATAAACTCTGCAGGGTGCCCACACTTTTGATGCCTTTTGGACATTTTTCCATCTTTTCTTGGCTTCTTGATGCACATTAATACAAATTTTTACCTGGGGTGCCAAAACATTCGAGCCCCACTGTGGGCCTATAGGCAAGATCACCTCCTTTGGGCTAGAGCAAAATGGGGACCCAACCAGGTAACCAGGGCGGTCTCCTTGGCACAGGGTTAGTGGGCATTCAGCTTGAAAACAGCACTGCCTTGAAGGGTCGACAAATGGGCTCCAAATCCATTCAGCTTGATGAATCAAATGTCTTCTGACACAGGAAACCACAGGATCAAGGCAGATATATTCTCATTTTACATGAATTTTACATGGGTAAGGATAAGCAACCCACATTTACATACATTCCCACAATATTGGGCTTCCTGGAATTACTAATACAAAGACACAATACATAGACACAAATCATTTTCTACTCTACCTCCTTTTGGGATGCAAAAACACTGGACTAATGCCTCTGAATACAATAATGTTGACAGATGTTAACAAAAAATGTTAGTCCTCCACTTCCTAACCCAGAAGACACCAGCCAACAAATTAAACATTTCTCTAAGCGCCCCATCCGGCTGCCTCTTGGGGCCTGCAATTAGCACTGTAGGAAAGAGAGTGTTTGTGTGTTAGGGTGGCAGTAGAAGGTGGAGGGGGTGAGGGGGGGTGGGACTGTGTGAAACATTTTCATCTTTCAATCTGAATGCAGTAAGGAAGAAAAACGTGCCCTGAGGTTACTGTTGACGTTGCGTTCAGAGCCACTCTGTCCTGAGCTGCTGCTCAGCATTGTTGTAATGTATTTATATAACGCTGCTAAACGGCGAAACCTGTTCCACATTCATCTACATAAAGCAGTAATGTATTGCCTAAGGGTCGAAATAGACATGCACACACACAGACACACACGCAGATGAGAATGTTAAGCAAAGCCCTCCCATTGCTCCCTCCAACCCCTCAGCACACCCTGCATTCACTGTTGATTCCCTGCTCACTTGTCACTCGGTATTGCCAAAAAACAAGGCACCATATGCCACTTTGTTTGTAAGTGCGACAACCCCCTGTGTCATCTTAAATAAACACGCACACATACAGTCTAGACCTACATTTAATGAACACCCATACACACTACAGACACAATTTTCCTGTTGCAGTCAAAGACAACGACAAAGTGCAATTCCCCTCAGCAAACGACTCTCAGATGATGAAAGTGAACGTTTTCTTCCTCTGATTTTTGATCTGCAGCGTGGATGTGATCAGAGAGGCCTCACATTGCCACTCTCTTCTTTCCCTTTTTTGTTCTCTTTCTCTGCATTATGCAGTCTTTTCTATTCCCCCCCTGCTGTAACGAGAAACACACACTAGACAAGAGCAAACAGTTTCCAGCTGTTTGCTAATTCTTGATCTGTTAGTCTGGCTAGCAGGTGTTTTCCAGGAAAATTGTGGCTTTTACCTATAGTGTCAATGGAGGGTCAACCCCAACACCCCCCATCCTTTGACTGTAAAAACATTTTTTACCAATATTGCTGGCTTCTGCAGCTTTATTACCTGTTGACCAATTTCAGTAAGATTAGTCTTTTTCACATGTTGTCACATTCTAAACTGTCAACGGTTCATCATTATCATGCTTGCTGGCTGACTGACAGCAGTCACTGATTAACATATTGACTCCAATTCACTGTCTCGCTGGCCATCTAAATGACTGACTTCAGTGGAGACGTACCGATTGGCTGGCTGGCCAGCTTACCAACTAACACAGCCACATGGCCTGTTCACTGACTCAGTAATTAACTGACTGACCCACTAAATTCCTGACTCTTTGCTGACTGACTGATTGACTTGATGTCTGCAAACTGACCAACTGACGGTCGCCCTGACTCATTTGTCACTGTCACTGGATGTGTTTTTATCGCCATGAAAAAAAAAAAAACTGCTCCTGATATCGGCATGACGACTGTCTGACTGACAGGCACATTTCCATATTTTCCAATCAGCTCTGATATGGAAAGAAATGGGATGAAATGAATAGATATTAAAAACAGTCTGGAAAGAAATAGACTGGTTGCTTTATATGTGTGTACGTTTGTGTGTTTGTGTGTGTGTGTGTGTGTGTGTGTGTGTGTGTGTGTCTAAGTTCTATCTATCTTGTTGCATTTGTCTATAATGTGCAATCAGTGAAGAAAAGATTAGGAACAAGTTGCTGATATTGAACTGTTGCAGGATTTGCACATTCAATTTCTTACTCACATCCAGGCCTACATTTTCCCCCTCAACCTCTAAAGAGGTAAAACAGTGCGTTTTGCATTGACATAGTTTCTTTAAAGATGATGGAGAAGTGCATGTGTATGTGCATGTGTGTGTGAAGTATTTGTGTGTGGACATATGCTTGTCTGTGTATGTAAGTGTATGCTGACAGTAAGTGACAGCTGCTACATAATCAGATTAGTACTGGTTCAATTTGGACGTGTGTGTGTGTGTGGGTGTTGGAGAAGTGTGATGATTTGTAATTGTTATGGGACGTTTTCCAGGTAATTGTGATGGAACGTGCGCGTGTCCGAATGATCATGTGTGTGATCAGCGCATATGCTTACACTACATGTTTGTAGGTGCTGGTTGGTTCACAGAAGGTATCTGAACCAGAACTGCGGAGCTTTAAAGGGATCGTAGCGTGTCAGTGTGTCACACAAGCTGTGCTTTAACATATTCTGCTCCATTTATTGCAGGCGCTCTTTTCCTTTCATCTTTCATTTTCCATGTTCCTCCTCTCACTTTCTGAATCTTGTTGAATTCTCTGAAGCTAATTAATGTCGAAAAGGACTTTTCTTTTTTAGCAATGTCCTCCAAATGCTTTTTTGCCCTTCCCTTGGGGTCATCTTATCACATCTAGGTTCTCATTTTTCCTGCATACATTTTATTATTATCATTTTTTTAAATTCTGTTCTTTCAGTAACATGGTTTCTTTTTTACTGTTGAGTTAATTATGTGTGTACCATGACTTACTGTACTTCACATAATTTAATTCTTGTCGGGGTACAAATCACATACCTGCATGTGCAGCAGAAGATCACTTTTTTACACAAAGCTACTGTAACATACATGTATTAATGATCATTCAATCGACTCTTTCTCTGTATAACACAAGGTCATCAACAGTGCATTATAAGTGTTCTCTGTGTCTTTCTCAGCATTGTTGCAAGGCGTCATATATGTAATGCCAACTAACTTCCAGCTGCCATGCCTAACCTTGAATGCACCCGTAAAATTGCAACGGAAATTAAACTATATTTCTAGGCCAGCTTGTTGCCCGTGTGTGTGTGTGTGTGTGTGTCTTCAGTGTTGCTGTTGTGTCCACCACAGTAGTATTTTGTCACCTCACAGCTGGTCTTATCAGAGTCTTGCAGAGCTATGTGGCGTTGGAAAGGTCATCCACACCACCGGAGGCAGCATCCACCCTGCATACTCTCTATTGTGATGTTTACTCTTTGTCTCCTTGACTCCTTACAGGCCTCAAAAGACACATGGACCCTCTTTTTTGGTTTTGGGGGTTTTATGTGTGTGTTTTCACCAGGGAAGGGAGTCAGTTGAGGTCAGCGGTCGATGTCACAGTCTCAATGCTGCAGTGACATTTCCTTGTCTTTATTTCCACTCCTGAGAAAGAAGCAGAGACTGAGAGTAAGTAAGACGAGACAGAGGGGAAGGATTGCACAGAATGTCCTCAACTTCCTCATTATCTCCTTGGCTGCGTATGCCCTCATGTAGAGCTGGCTCACTCTGCTTCATTACTGTAAGGAGACTATCTTAAGGGAGGAATGGCAGGCTTCCAGTTGGCTCTATCAACCTGTCAATCACTCTGGTCTAATCTTAGCTCTGCCCCTCAGTGCTGCCCATCATTTCCTGGCACTGTGGAGTGGCGAGCAGATTCTGTGTGCCTAATTCCCCTGAAATAGATAAGGCCTTTAATGGATGGCCTACTCAATTATGCAATGATGTTTTGTTGGGTTGTATCTTGTTGTTTGCTGTGGTGTTCCGTACTGCGCCACTCTGGTCTGCTCTTCTCACCTCTTTTGCAAACATATCGACTCAACTGCTTCAGTGTTTTTTTTTAGACAAAATAAGTGGTAGTCACTCCTGAACTGTAGCCAACTTCCAAGATTTTATTTCGCATTGAAAATCGGCACAAAATAGCCACCTTCAGGGACATATACTGTGCAATAGTCATATCATAATGAATATTGTTGAATAGCTTCTTGCAATCACACATACACATCTGCACACCAACACACACACACACACACACACACACACACACACTGCTCTGCCACTCTGCCCGTCATTCTCTGCTGTTGTCACAGTAACCATCTCACCTTCCCTTCACAGTCCCACCCTAATGAGACCACTGGAGGAGAGAGAGAGAGAGAGAGAGAGATAGAAAGAGAGAGAGAGAGAAAGAGAGAGGCAAGGAGGTGGAAGGGAGCTGCAGAGACAGAAAAGCAGATATATATCACAGGGAAGATAGGCAGCATGGAGGCAGAATTGCTATTGTCTTGTATCTGCTCTTTGCACATAAGGAAACCCGCTTTGTCGGCTGGCCAGGAGCCTTCGAGAAACAAAAGCCTCTGCCCTGCTAGCAACAGCCACTGATTACTGTGTGCTCATGACCAAACCACATCGGTTTGCTGCCTGGGCATTTCCATATAAAACCAACGGCATTATCGTTAATAGATAATTACCCTGCACTGCATGATTTTTGACCGCAAACACAGATTAAAATTCAATTAAAAGTAAAAGTGTGTGCGGGTGCTGCTTGTTCTGCTTTGCTGAGTGGCTCCATTTAAACTCAATAAAGTCCCATTTGGTGTGTTCATGTTTGTCATAAGACTGAACATGTGGATTTAGTTGATGAAAGACAAATATAAATAAAAACTGAGTTTTACTATCATGATAATATTATATGTCACATCAAAATTACAAGGTTGATAAACAAATAGATGCAGCATGTAGAAATAAAGACAAAGAGAGAACAAGGCACAGCAAACTAGTAGTATGATGTTAACATCTGTTCCTTTATGTGCTTTTAAAGTCTCTCCGTCTGCTGCAGCAACATAAAAGGCCTAAATGAAGTGAACGAGGCCTCTGGGCTCGGCACAGATTGGCAATTATACACCTCAACATTTCAGGAGACCTTTAGGGGTTCAGACCTGAGTATTTCATCTGGGAAAACACATCTGCTAACTGTTAATAGGCAGGCCTCTTAGATATAAATATAAATGTGTACAACAGGTTAAGAGGCTCTCGGTTGGACGTGTACAATGTTTACAGTGTGAACAAATGCGATATATATAAGGAGACATACAATGTATGCATAGTCTAGTTAAGTAGAGGTGTGTGTGTGAGCGTGTGTATGCATGCATGCGTATGTTTGATGTTTGAGGGCTGCCTTTGAATTAGCTGTTTGGTGTTTTACTGGTTGCCATTGGCGATTAGCCCAGGTTCAATTGAGGCCCATTTACATGGAGGATTAACTGTTTATGTCATTAGCTAGAATCTCACTGGGACAGTCATTAACAGATTTTCTTTATCAATCAGATGGTCTCACATTTGACCTGAACAATGTTACAGGGCTTCACTAGCATCTAAGGGCCTGACAAGTGTCCGCTGTCCGTCTTCTCAGGACTGTGTAAAGATTGTGCTTATTTGGCATTCTCATATTCTGTTTCTCATATTGCATACCTCTGTTCTCACGTTTGCTATTTTGAGTACATAGCGTTCACACTGAAGAAAAATGGCAAAATGCAGTGCGCTAGTGCCGCACGCAAAACGGTAAAAATATTAAGTATGGAATGCTGGACACTACTCGTCCTCAGCAGTATCTCTGCTATGTAGTGGAAGCAACGGGACCACCAACGTATTTCCAAACCTTTTTCCTGCAATCAAATTTTTTATTGTAGCAAAAGTATAAAACATTGTTCTAGATGACAACATATGAAAAAGTACACTACACATACCAAAGAAGACAAGGTGCACCTTTTCCACAATCTTTCCTTGCTACCAAATCCTCTCCTTGTTTCCATCCCAAAAAACAAAGAGAGGAAATACGGGAAGGAGGCAGACGCAACAAAAACACAACAGCAAGAAGAATATCTGCAGCTCACAAACAAGACACACAGAAACAGAGACAAACACACAAATAAACAAGAGGCATTTACAGGGTGACCAGCATAGGACAAGGGGGACCAAACACATGCACAAATAGAAGCAAGAAGGCTATAGCACAAGTCTGCAGGATAGTTTCCAAGGATTCTGCAATGCTGAGCCAAAGTCTTTCCTGGCGCTCCAATTATGCAAGCCGTGGAGAGCCCCATATATATGATATCCATAAAAGTAGGGGTCCATGTACAAATAGACAAGTCATGAGGTGGTTTCCAATGGGTTGCAATCATTCTCTTGGCTGCTCTAAGTCAGCACAAACAGTTTTTTGAGAGTGTCAAAGTGCTGACCGATCAATCAGAATCACAACATTGGCAGTAGCTGGTACAGTAGTATTATTAATCAAGGCAGATATTTTGGATGCAATATTGTTCCAGAACTGACCAACAGAAGAGCAATCCCAGATCATGAGACGATATGTACCTTGAGCTTTTAGTGGGCAAAAAGTGCATAAAGAGCTGTTAATTATTTTAATGTGATGCATTTTCACAGGGGGGAGATATGTCCTATGAATGAAATTGTAGTGAATCCGCTGATGGTCTGGATTGCGTGATACTATCGTGCCAGTCAAGATTGATACTCAGACCTGGACAATCGCATGCCCAGATCCTCTCAATAGGAAGGCCAAAGTGGCCAGATATAACCAAGAACTGATAAAGCCATACTACAGGTTTTCGGCTGAATAGTATATAACTTCAGGATAGGAGGGATTGGCAAACACCTCTGCCAGGGGACAACATATGCCTTGAGTGCTAATCCGAATTGAAGGTAAAAGAAAATGAGGAACGTGGTAGATTGAAAGGGAACAAGCCAACCTCGCTAAAAATGTCTTTTAGACAATGAACCCCCCTCTGTTCCCATTTTGGTGCCATTATAGACCTCCCACCAATCAGGAGAGTTGTATTATTGTATAATGGAGAAACTGTGTGCCAGTTACAAACTATATGGCAATACGTTTTAGCCAACCTCCAGTTTTTGATAAGATGAGAGATAATCGGTTTAAGGTGTAGCTGGCACAAATTGTTAGAAGTATTTGGCAGAAAGAATGTCATGGAGACCAAGGCTCTGTCATAGCAGGTACGCCAGCAAACAGACATATCTGGGTTAAACCAGGGAAGGAGGGGCCTTAACACAGATGACCCAAAATAATGTTGGGAACTGAGAGGCCACCATCCTCTTTCCTCATCTGTAGAGTAGCCATCTTAAGTCATGGCCACCTTCTTTTCCTTGAATAGACATAGGGAGACCCGTCCATCTTTCCATATATTTCCAAACGTTGTTCAGAACAACAGAATAGTTATGCTTAACAATCTTGTTTAAGCAAGGGAAAACGTCAATGCCTAAACAAAGAGGAGGAGGTCCGTCCGGTTAAGACTCGGGCTGAGGAGTTAGGTTACAGAACTTTAATCATATCAATGAAAGTGTTACCAAAGCCCATCACCTCTAAACCTGACCACAGAAATGACCAGAGTGAAGGCAGTGACATTGGGGTATACTGACTTTTGCCGCATCAACAATGTGAAGAAGGCATCTAACATTATTAAATTAAATTGAAATGAATTATCTGCTGCAAGTCTTGTTTTTCTGAATCCTGTTGTTCAGAGTTCAAAAATTTTGACATACAGTATGTGACTCCGAACGACGAGCTTAGAGCTTTGCAAAGATTTTTAAAGAAAGAAAATCAAGGCTTGCAAATTTGCCCTTCTCAATAAATGAGTTAATCATGTCCAGTAACAATGGGCCCAGTTGTTACTGGACATGACTGCACAAAAAGTGCTTACAATTCTACATGTAATTGTTCTCACGGAAGTATCCACATTGAGACACACCTTTCTTTTGCAGGGCGCAAATGTTTGACCAAAACAAGTTCCTACCCAAGACCAGAACCAGCGTCGCTGCGTCCAGAGCTTATAGCTCCCAAGATGATTATAATTGGTTTAAAGAAATGCAAACAACCCAGTTTCCTATCCCAGAATGTATATGTGGTGTAGCCAGACCTTATTACACAACGCTGTGGAGATAAGTCTAACAATGCAAGACTAGGTTCACACCTACAAAGACTATGTACTAAATATAAAAGATAAAGATAGACAAGGTAAATATAGACATCTTACATTCTCATGTTACAGACACAGGGTTGTATTTGTAATTTACATCATACTGAGGTGCACAAACAGACAGCTCACATACAACACACACATTCACATCATCTGCGTGATGAATGCCCTGACGTTGCTTCCGCTCTAACAGTCCTCACCCTGTGATACTGTTCGCTCCCAATCAACTTCCCTTGTCAATATTTACTATCATCTGCCTCCGCCATTTCTTCAGCTGCCTTTGCCGTGCTCTTGTTTCTCACCGTCAACTTAATTAGTCACATCTCTCGGTTTAATTACATCAAGTGGAAGGAAGTTGCAATCTCAAGTAGATCAAATTAAGCCCTATGCAAATCCTGGATTGTCTCATTCCCGGTCTCTGTGGCAGCAATGTCTCTATCTCCCTTATTTCTGTTGGGAGGAGTAACGCAAGGCTTGTCATCATTTGCTAAATGAAATCTTACACTGGAAATCACCCCTATTAGGTGGTTAAGTGGTTGACTGTCTGTTTAAGTTCCCAGTGAGAAGTGACTAATCTCCCTGTGTGTGTGTGTGTGTGTGTGTGTGTGTTTTCCTGTGTGTGCGTGTGGAGAGACACACACATACAGAGAGAGAGAAAGAAAAGAGAAAGCAGTTTGATTTTTTAAGCAAAAAAGTCATATTTTATTTTGATAATCTTGCATTATTGATATACTGATTTTCTGTCTATTCTCCCTAATCTTGTTAAAGAAGCATACAAATATAAAAAAGAAAGAAAATCTAAACAAATCCAAATATCAGGAGGCACCAAGGTAGCGTCTTTGCAGTAATTCTGGATTACATTTTAATTCACCTTTCTTACACAGGACTAAGCATGGCATGTAAAGGATTTGTAAATGTACGCATCGCATCATGTATTGGGGCTTTAATCTGCTACACATGCTTTGCATTAACAGGGAGATTTTCAGTTATTTCTTATTCATTTGTGGAGGCTGTTATTTTGTGTTTGGGTGGGCATGTAGTCCTCTTTAATCCCATCACATGAAACAACTGGCCATTGCTCACTAGTATTGTGGATGATCCCCAATATTAAATAATACATTATGAGGCCAGCTGTAGAAAACCTCTCAGGGGGTCAGCAGTATTTCTGTGTACCAGATATAGTGGAGGGCAAAAATTGTTTTACCCATCCTTTATACTTTAAATCTCAGGAATGATAACAACAGTGATAGACGTAATAATTCAAATCGAGAAACAAATTGAGAAATTATACTTTTCATAATGACCATAAAAACACAAACTTTTTTTCCAATTTACTTCAAGTAAATAGCAGTAGCTTTAATTTTTCCCCACTATTTATGTAAATTGGGGTTGACAAATACACACATTTCCATACACAGCAACGCAACACATAAATGAATGGATATAGTATAAAAACACTGAGATCATGAGTAGATCATACAAGTAGAATAACAAAAACAAAAGAAGACTGTACAGTATACTGAATATCTTCTGAAGATGATACATTTTCCATATTCAAGTATACATGATGGTAATCTGGATCATATCCAGCTGTTTTCAGCAGGTTGACTTTAGCCTTTGGCTCAATCATGTCAATGCATTAAGGAATACAAAGATTGCTACAAGCCTGTATATTCATATTTTGTTGGTTTTTCTATGGGAGTACAGTTTGGAATGAAATAAAATCCCTTTCTTCTTGTGTAGTAGTGTAGAATTGGTTGACACTAAATGGCTCCATTAACGATCAAATAGAGGTAATTTGTGTCACGATCTGACATTAGTGAAGGGCTGCATCTGGCTGCACCCACTCTGTGTATTTAGATGAGCCAGGAGAGGCTGAGGGAGGGTAAGACAAGGAAGGAGGAAGGGTGTCAGGCAGAGGAAGAGGAGAGATAGTGTGCATCTTTCTCAGACAGCTGGGGATGTGCAGCTGTCTAGGAGGCTGGATTACTCCCTAAAGTCTGCCCTCGCAGGGAGAGGCGAGGAGGGAGAAGAAAAGAGTGTGAGAAAGAGAAATAAATAGAAATGAAGACTGAAATGGGGACATAGAATGTGAGGAATGATGACTGTGGAACAAAAGGGATTTGGGCATGCAAAGACAAGGAAGGCAGTACAGAACAGCAGAGAAACAGATGTGACTTATTAAGATGGAGGAAGAGAGCGAGAACGAGAGAGAGAGACATGAGAGAGGAAGAATGATGGTAAAGATCATCCAAGATTAAGAGCAGACAATTAAAACTCATCAAAGCAGCCCTGCAGATGATAATCTATGAATATTTTTAACCTTCTGCATTTAATGTTTTGAAATTGCATTTCAGTGAATTTACACTTTGTTTCAGCAAATTTATAGTTAGTTATATCAGTGTTCAGTTATCTGTCTCACTGCGATGTAAATGTGTTTTATTATGATTATAATTAGGAAGTGGTCTTACTGGGCTTGTTTTTACTGTGGACTTAGCCATGTCTGGAGCACTGGACCAAACTAATTTCCCTGTGTGGGATAATAAAGTTAATCTGAATCTAAATGTATTTATTGTTTTTACTGAGATATTATCAGGATATTCATTCTGTTATTACCATGGATTAACCCAGTGTTAACTTTGTTGCTATTAAGATATTACCCCTTATTGGCATTATTGTTGCCAAGCTGCAATCTAAAGAGCTACCTCTTCTAAGTTTGAGGGCTTCATGTTCGTAAATAATATAACACACCAACATATTAAACCATCAGTTTAGTAGGCCCAGGAAACAGTAGTTTACAAAACAATTTCCCCACAAGGTCCATTAGTAACTGTTCTGGAGCTTTTTGATGAATCACACCATTTTTATCACCAGATGGAGTTGATGTTCAGATAATTCAAAGTTTCTCTTTGAATCCTGAAACAGGGTCCAAACAGGGTCCAAAAACAAGGTCCATTTACCAGCTCTCAGCAGCAGCCTCATGCTGTCATTATAAGCCAATATGAGTTTTCTAATGCTACCTTGCTTATAACGACACCCCAGGTAGGCCGTACACAAAGGTGTACAATACGCTCTAAAGAGTGAGATTTTCACAGGTACAGAGCACATGATAAACCTACGACACCGCATTTTCACTTGAGCATACAGCCTCCGACACTTTATAAGTGGAGATGGCAGTAGCTCAGTCCGTAGGGAGTTGGATTGGGAACTGGAGGGTTGTCGGTTCAAGTACCCGTACAGACCAAAGTACGGAATGTGGATGGACTCCTGGGCACTGCCAGGTGCCCTTGAGCAAGGCACTTACCCTGCTCAGAGTGCTGGTCCAGCTGGCGGCCCACACACCCTGATATCTCTCCATTCGTGCATGATTAGGTCCTGGGTGTGTGTGTGTGTGTGTTTCAGGCCTGTGTGTAGTGATTACTAACAAACAGAGTGTAAATTGTAATTTCCCCAACTGGGGACCAATAAACAGTATAATTTATTATTAAATGTACAGTAAATACATGTCTAGCAACTTGGTAGACCAAACATTGAAACAATATTATTTCAAACTCCATTTGTTGTTATTGGGTTTCCAGGCCTGCAGCTCTATAAAGGCTATGCTGAAGATAAACATATGCATGGTCCTTAGTATTTGAGCTTTGTACGGTCCTTTTGTTTTGTATGTAAGCTTTTAATCTTTGAAGCTTCCATATCGGTAACTCAGTGAGAAATGTCTTCCCAAGAAACACCAATCGAAACACTGTTCTACATTGAGTCTGAGTCTCAATATTACTCAGCAGCCATGTCACTAGGAAATGTTGCTTTGCCTTGTTGTCAGTTAAGATTTTGATTCTGATCATAGTGAACATGAGAGATCATGAGATGGATCTCTAACTCATAACGTAACAGAGGAGTGTGTGAGGCCAGTACCGGCTGGAGATTAGTAGCAGATGCCGCCGCCAAAGAACAGGAGCAGTAGCTGGCTGGCTGGTATAATAATCAGACTTCTGACCATGTGTTCCCCTCAGACTGAACTAATATAGTTTTTGCTGGGTATTGATACCGAGACGCAAGCTCACATTCCCTCGTAATTGATCCTGCCGGCTACCGCCACAGTCTAACGAGCTAAACGAGGAGGAAAGCCCTCCTAGCAACTGGAGGATGAGAGCAGTAGAGAGACACGGAGGGAAGCAAGAGAAGAGGGATTTTTTAGACAAGCAAATAAATGCATGTGAGTCAAACTAAGGTAAAAAGACGAAGAAAAGGTTCTAATACAATTCTAAGACAATGAGATTTTGATCCGTTGCTATGACGGCGGCATGCTGTAAGGAGATCAAAGCAGGTAGCGTAAAATGGTTGAAGAGTGCAGGAGCTGCTTGAGTATTCACTTTCTTTTTTCTCTGTATTCCAGAGAGAATGAACAGAGAGAGAAAGAGAGAGAGCAATGCGGACAGAGCACCAGTGCACGCTACCTCTTTCATCTTTGACAACATCCATGGGGGAATTGGGCTATTGTGAATTTGGAGTGAAATATTTCAAAGGGCTGTTGGAGTAGAGCTGGGGCTGGGCTTCTTGGCTGGGTTCAGGCTGTGTTTCAGAGAGATGAAACACCTGGTTCCCAGCCTTTCCTCTGATTAGACGAGGTTTTGTAGCTCATGCCACGGGCACTCACTGATTAATCTGGTGTTTATTTAATGACTGACTGATAGCAACAGATACAATTCTTCAAGCACATTTGTATCTGACAAATTCATTAAAGACAGACCCTTTGTTTTTTATAGAAACCTGTCATTGGTAACCTTTTTCACGTTTATTCATGTTATCTGTTTTTAGAGGCAATGAAGAACAATTTGTTGTTATGTCTCGCCAAGGATGTTAAGTTAAGCCACTCATGTCTAGTCTTGTTTTGCTTTTCCTGTTTTATTTTGTATTCACCTTTCCTTCTCATTTCAGACCCTTTTTGAGTCACGCATGCTCAGTTTTAAAAAGTTTACGGCATAACGTGTCATACCCGATGAGAGTCGAGTCAGACCAGTTCTCGTTGAGTGCGGATATGAGTTGTGCAAGCTCAGATTTAAATAATGTAATAACGGCATAACATGTCATAGCGTGTTATGCTGAAATTTGTAGAATCCATGAAATAAGAAACTTTTCTCATTACAAACAATAACAGAAGATGGGAATCATTTCAAAAACGTTTTAGCTATCTGTGGTTGTTTTTATTGCTAACGTTAGCTCAAAACGCCATTCAAGAGACAGCCTTTGTTGTGTTTGATGCTAACTTGTAGCCAAAAGTGAACAAACTTCGTTAAGTAGGTTCAATCGATATGCCTGTTTACTGTATAAATATATATCACCATACATGGTCATGTCCTGGTACTGCAGAGCACAAATCTAAACATTAGTATCTCTCTTTCCTGCTTTCCTCATCCCTTTCTTGGATACAGGTATGTCTTGTTGATATTCTAAAGTGAAAAATGTTGATATTTGGTGTCTGCGGAATGGGCTGGTATCTACTCATTGAGAATACGGCACTGGTGCTTCTCTCTTGGCTTTTAATCAATATCTCTCAGATATATGTATTGCTCATACTGTGGCAAATAAGGGGAAGAGACAAACGAGCAAAGCAATGCCCATTTTGAAAGAGTGGGTGCCGGCCCTGTCTGTCTGCCTGTCTGTCTGTCTGTGTGTGTGTGGGTGTGTGTGTGTGTGTGTTTATGTATTTGTGTGTATGCAAGCAGTGCATGCATGCACCTACTGTTGTCTGCCGAAACGGAGATGGAAGCTGCTGAATATTCATGGCGTCTGTGCTCGGTTGGGGCCGAGAGATAAGACGTTTATGTTCTTCAAGCCAGAGAGGAGAGTGGGTGTGTGAATGGGGGTTGGGGGACAGAGGCCAATGGGCGCGGTGGAGATGTGTCAACATCAGTGGTTTGAATATAACTTGGGCCAATTAAAAGGCATTCCGCGTGCACCGGAGTGGGCTCCCATTCATTTCAGGGGAAATTGAGGTTGAAATGAGCCATTGAGCCACGTGGCCACTGTGCATACTGAGTGGCAGGCTTGCAATGGCTCTCTCCAAAATGGTAGATAGAGGACAGAGGAGAGTCTTTGACTGTGGACAAGGAGAGGCAGTGTTCGCTTTAAGAAAGAGAGGAAGGAGAGAGGATGCACACAGAGAGACAGGAGTGAGGGATAAAGTCAGATGCGGAGAGACAGAGGGTGAAAGGAAGAAGTAGGGAGAGAATGACAAGAGGCCAGAGAAGAAGGCACAGAAAGAAGAAACTAAAAGAGAAATAAACAAAAAAGTAGAGAAAGGCATAAATGATATAAGAGGAAGGGGGTATAGGAGATACAGTATAAGGAGACAGCGTGAAAGAAAACAATGGGAACTGATATCAAAAGAAAGGGAGACAAGAGACGGAGAACAGAAAGAGCAAGCCATATGGATGCATAGATACACAGCTTTTTACATGGCTGGGGATGGGGGTTGTCTGGCTGGTTGGTACAGTAGCTCTTGCCTTCCTGATGTCAGCTGGACGGCACATAGTGGGAGTGCTGACTGAGCCCTACACAAACACACAATAAAAAAAAGCCTGCCAAGACAATGTCTGAAAATTGTACATCACAGCATGTTTGTGTGTGTGTGCGAGCTTGTGTGTTTGTGTGTGTGTTATAGACTGGGAGCTCCAAAATAACGCCCTATCAGATCCCATATCCAGATAGCACAATTCCTGTCTGTGCCGCCACTCTCTATCCTCAATGGTTTACAACAATGCTCCCAGATGAGCGTGTGTTTTTGACTGTTAACAAGCCCCTTGTCAAATAAAACAACCTTACATGTTTCATGATCATGAGTCCTCAGCATCCAGATCCACATTTCAGCTGCCAGAGGCGATCATGTCACAATGCTGTCCAATCGAGAACCAGATCCACATCGCTCGGCGTGTATCACTTCCTGTTTGGCTCCCCCTTGTCCGCCTGCGTGATTGGATGATAGCACTTATTCCTTTGAGGCTCAGAGACATGGCGGCTGTGGATGGAGTCTACATGCGACCTTTAGATAATGTCAGACGTCGCAAATTTTAACATGAATGGAATCTTTAGTGACTTTTGTGTGTGTCTCCTTCTAGAATGCAGTACCTCATGAAGGATTATTCAGACCAGTGGGGCAACAATAATTATCGTTGTTAACGGTCTTGATGGAAGATGGTCAGTAGTACACAACACAAGACTGTGCACTTATACGTGTGTGTCTGTGTGTGTGTGTGTGTGACCCTGAGGATTACCTTGGAGAGCACTGATGGAAGAAAGGGGAGGTATCTTTAAGTCATCACTCAAAGCACAAAGAAAGGGCCTCCATTATGGAGTAGCATAGCTTACTGTTTGGTAAACAAAATGGACACAGTGAAGTCTACTGAGGTTCACACAAAAAAACAGCAACAATATTTCAAACCTGAAATCTTTGACAGAAGAGACTGAGGGCAGGAGGAGCAGACGTTAAACAAGAGGCAGCGGAAAAAGATAGATATGATATTTGTTTCTGTTATCATAACAGTTATCATGTAGATGGATAATAAAGCTTACTGAGCTCACTATCAGATTTGTATAATGGAACGTTTTCTCTTTAACATGCAAAGTAATTATGAATAAACGCTTTAATATAGGTAGTGGCTAAGCTAAGTGTTTGTGGTACTTGAGGACTTGATCTACCATATTGTACAGTATAAACCTAGCAAGTTATGGAAGGTAAGGGTTTGTTTTCCAGTAGTTCTGTAGTTGTTGTACTATGTTCCTTTAACTAATATGAAGTAGTGAGAAAAAGGCTAAAATACCCATCCAGTCACTGGTGTTACAATTAGGTAACAACCAGTGTGTCTCTTGTTGCTTAACACATCAAAGTTACAGTTAGCAGAGACATTAAATTGAGTAAAGAAGTTAGAGACAGCCAGCTTCTTTAGATGCCCACCCTCAGAGCTGTTTCACTTATTGTGCCTGATTAGACCCTGATGGAGGGGTGTGTGGGTGTGTACTGAATAGCTTAGATTAACATCTGTCTAGCCTTTCTGTTTTGTTGCACCTGTTTAATATGGGAGAGGTTAAACCTTTATCAGTCAACAGGCATTTTTATTTGTCATAGAAGATAAAGCACAGGTATTACTAATAACATCAACAATGTCCCCCTACCAGTGACAGTGTTACAGTTTAGCCAATATGCACAATATCAGGACCATGAAACTGAAGCAGCTAAATGTCCTTCAACCAACATTAACTTGTTTTAGTTACAAGGTTTCTGAAGTCAAAATGTCTTCCAAGAAAAGGGCCCAATGCTTCATATAGTTTGGTGACCTTGTGTAATTCCAGCATCCTCCCAACTTGAGCAGAATTAGCAAGAATAAGTGAAAACACCTGTTTGGGTATGCATAATTACATGGTAATAAAAGTTTATTTAAAATGCATTGGTTACTTGGAAATCTATCAGTCTATTTTCGCTGCTTAGCTTCCCTTTCTTTGTGTACTGTGCATCTGTAAAAGAAGACTACATCCTGCTCATAGTACAATAATGTGCCTCAGGCTACAGATTGTGGTCCTTGAGTGAGATCCTGCACGTTGTGCGTCATCTGTTTCCTTGAGCTCTGTTACTCCTGCCCTTCTTCTCTATCTCCTTTCTTCTAGTCTTCACAGTTTTTTGATTTGCTCTTTCTCTTTTTGTTGTCTTTCTCTCTCTGCAAACATTGACTTTTATTAGCAGCTGCATAAAACACAACAGACACACACACACGCACGCACATAAACACATAGTAGTACTCACTCCTGTCATGTCTCCCTCTCCCTAACATCCCTGTGACCTGCTCTCTCAGGTAAATTAGAGTCTCAGTCATTTCCATATAGGAACAACAGGGCTGCATACTGAAATGGATTTTATTATAGCTTCTGTTGCTTAATTTAGAAGCATAGACATGATAATTTGCTGGGGGCCATATCTGTCAGAAGTAGGATATGCAGTATTGTGGGTTTTTTCAAGATGCCACGTACTGTAGCCTGAAACTGGCCTACGTACTTTGAGCCAGATTCAGCCTAGATTCTTAACATGATCATTTTCCTTGTTTCACTCGGTTATTGCTCAGTAAAGTTAAGAGAGGAAACGATATTGCTGCATGGATTTTTTGATCAAGATATAGCATCTTTTTATTGCGTCCAGCAATAATGAGACTTAAAAAAAAAATAATAACTATATCACTTGCATATATCTTTCAGTATCTTTCATTGTGGTGAAACTGCATACAAGCCCATGTAACTTCAGTTTAGAAAATCTTGCTTAGAATGTTTTATTAGCTTGTGTGACTAAATGTGCAATAATATTATCACAGCTAGTATGTTTTGACTTTTACATGACTGCATATATGCTGACCTTTCCCCAAAAGCTTTTAAAGGGCTGCCACTAATACAGATATGTTCTCCATTCTCAGCTGACTTTATGATAAATGTTGTCAATACTTTTGATAGCATGTCTTTTCTCAGTGAAACAATCGATAAATAGATTTATATCCTGTCATTTAGAGTACTTTATGACAGTTTTGCAAGTATGTAGTGGAGGGTAAACCTACCACAACTTGAATTCTGATTTAGTTTATACTGGTGTTTGTCTTGTGATGACCACGGACTGAGATGCATAATTGATCCACCAATGAGTTGCTGTTATGCCACAGCCCTGAGAAAGGACAGCATCTTACTCACTGAGGACTAAAGCTATTTAACATTAACATCTATTGGCATGGATTTTAAAATAATGGGGAGATTGTATCAGAGATTGTGTTGTGCCTCTAAGGTGATTGACCCACAGCTTGATAGTGGAGATATTTGAGCCGTGTGTGTGGACGGATCGATGGTATTTTTGTAGCTTGGGGCAGACTTGCTGGGTATGACATTGTGTGTGTGCTCTGTAAAGAGCAAGATGTTCACATGCTAAATCCCTAGCGGGTCTGTTTTTGTAAAGTTAGGAGCGGAGAGGGCTCCAGTCTTCACAGGGAGAGAACATGATTTAATAAGGAATGGTGGATGGCCACCACTTTTCCACTATGAGTATAATCCTGTAAATGTAAGGCTTAGTTATTCATTGATTCATTTATACATTTAAGGTTATGTTAGGCCTTTTTCACAGCAGACATTTTGACTTTTCATTTGCATGTGTTTTTGTTGTTTTTTTAACAGAGTTTTTATTCATTTTCATTGCAAATACAATTTTTAACAACAAGGCTTTTCTCCATCTATCTTCCATGAAAAAGGGCCTATACGTAAGACTTTAATTGAAAAGTTTCAATTTTTTATGCTAAATATGTCTGGCGGTTTATTGTTTCCCGCTAATAATCCATAGAAAATGATGCAAGCAGTCATTGTTGACCGTCTTATTTAGTTTTCTTTCTATGAATTCTCTCGTACTGTTTGTTTGACTGTGCTGTAGACACATCAAAGAGTTACTCCTCAAAGTAACTGCGAATGTCATGTTCCCTCGCACTCGCTATTACGAAATGACACCAGGAATGACATCTTCTGGATTATAACTTTATTGGTTTTTGTGTAGCATGATGATATTGCATATGTGGGACTAAATCTGGGAATTCAGAAAAACTATATATTTATTATTCTCGTATAAACTAGGAGAAAAAATTGACTACTATGGTGTGGAGGCCACAGCTTTGGTTTTCATACAGTTGTAAAATGTTTTGTGCCTATCGAACATTATTACACTTAAAATGTGGTCAGACGATTTCACTGAAGCAGAATAGCTTACTCTGCAAAGCCTAATCTTGTATACATCGCCAATGTGGATTCCTTTCAGAAAAATGCTCGATGAGATGGATTGGAGGGTCAAGATCTTGGCATTGGTTGTCTCCCCAACAACGAGTTAGACCTGAAGTCCTGTCTCATTAGTGCATTTTTTTACCCTTGCTACCCTCTTGCAGAGTAACAGGGTAGCAAGAGGTTTGTGAGTGTCTGCTAGTTTACATCTCAGTGTTGGAGCTGTTGGCAGCAGTTCTCAGTCGTGACATTGATGATCCAGTAGCTGCTGGACAAAACTATCATTCTTCCTGGGGGTTTTTGAATGTTTTGTATGTACTGCACGTGATTGTTTATAGTGAGCTCTGGCAAGTCAGTGTGTACCACTGCAGCACATCCAGGTGCAGTGTGTCTTTATTATACTGTATGTGTATATCAGTATGTCATAGTATGTGTGCTTTTGCCTGTGGAGAGCAACCCAAGGAATCGATTATTGAGGGGGCCTGACAGCTCTGCTCGCCGGATGTAGTGGAATACAAACTGTAGCAAGGGAGCGCCATCAGTTGCCCTGACAACACCAGTGCCTGTCAACACCTCCGTCTTAATAGTGACAAATTGTACTTATTACATCAGCGTTAATTCCCCCCGATCTCCCTCAGATGAAGATACTTAGCCCCATGCTGATCAAATTGTGTCAGCATAATTACTAAGAACAGAACCCTATTAAAAAACAGGGCCTCAGACGCACTGTCCAGACTCATCCACAGGCCTATCACTCAACATGCATCTCTGCGTAGGAAGTAAGGAAGGGGGGGTAGAGGAAGGCAGCCAGATGGGAAAATGAGGGGGCTGAGGAAGGAGGGAGGGAGAATGTTATTCTGCGGCAGGTGTATGCAGTAAAACTACTGGACTTGTCCACCTTTAACATGTTTTGACTGATGCGCTAGGGCTGCATCCTTAAGAGGAAAGTCTTCAAAAATCCTTAAATAGTAAAAAATAAATGTTTTAAAGGATAACTGAAGATTGTTCAAACAGCTTGATCAATATTTCTTAACCATAAACAACAACAATGAAAAGAGCAGATATGTCTTTAGAAATAATAATGACAAAATGGCAAATGTCTCTGCTGAAGATTTTTAAAGCTGCTATAATCAATAATTGTATATTACAATGACTGCTAACAATGGTTTTATAATAAGTTGCACGACAAAGTGGTCTCTGGTAGTGATTACCCCACAAAGAATTATCGTCGAAGTCTATCCCTCAGCTCTGCAGAGCGTTTTAGCATCTCTTAGCCGGTTTGCTTTTATGTTTTGGTTCACTATTGCTGCTTGTTGTTTTCATCTCCAGCAGGCAGTTTTTCTCAGGGAAAAAGCTCTAAAACCCACTGTATGCTACATGTCCAGCACCAAATGACAGAAAGACGAAGTCAGCAATTAGCTGGTGAACATAGTGGAGCAATAAGCAGCCAGATTTGCCAGGTGGCTAGAACACGATTTCAGATGAATGCAAATGTTGCTCCGTCACTGCTGGATGTGAAAAATATAAAATAATATAAAAAAGGTGATGACATATCAGTTCTAGTTACAGCTTGTTTTTGCGGGATAAAGTCATTGGTATTTCTGAATTTGTAAGTTAAGTAAATAATTACTTTATTATAAATAGTCATTGTTATTATACATTTCGTACAGATTTATGTTCATAGTATGTAACACTGCAAAGCTGTACACTTAGAGGAAGGAATATTGCCAAAATGGTATTCTCGTTTCCCCCGGAGTGAGAGGAAATCATTGTTTGATGAAACAATTCAATTTATCTGTCGTGGAGAGGCGTTTTATTGGGAAGTTTGATGAGAAAAGATGGCGTCCCCCGGGGGAGAATTCAGTAAATGTGGACTTTACAAAAAACAAATTATTAAAATTTGAAATTTCATTAAAGCTTCAGCCTAATATTACAATAACTGCAATTACCATAAGCAATTTT
>NC_048409.1:19192071-19253462 GCF_013103735.1 Etheostoma cragini
CACACACACACACACACACACACACACACAACCATGTAGCCCAAAGCCAACATCTTCTCTCCAGTATGGTTGAAATAGAAGGCTAGTTTAATTTTCCAGACATAATATAGAGTGCAACAGTTTCTCCTGTGGGGTAGCGAGATGTGAGAGATGTTCTTTTTAATTACAGTAGACTGTAAAATAGTAATGCTAAGTAAATGATTAGATTAGTTAGCTTGCCATTTGGCTGTGGAAATATGTGTGTAGCTGGACAAAGCATCAAAGCAGGAGGATAAAAGTTGGTGCAGTATGAGATGCTTTCTTTTTCCTGCTTGTGACTTTTCTTTTTAACAGATAAACCTTTGAACCTATTTCCATAAAGGTAACCATTCATAAATAGGAACACAGGAGCCCGCTAGGAATTAAACAACGAGATTTAAATATGTCTCTGCTGTCTCATCAGGCCTCGGCCACTCTGTCTACAGACCAACACAACTTTCCATAATGTACTGCGTAGCAAAAAAACATGCTATACAAGCTACAATAAGCTCAAAACAAGCAAAATAAAGTGCTCCGTTTGATGATGATGATGTTTACGATCTGATGGTCCAATTGGGGAACATTTGAAACTTTCTAAAAGCAACAGTGCAAGGGTAGGATCCGCTTGGGCAGTAGAAGAGAGAGCACACCAGCATCTGAGGCTGTGGGAGTTGGTCCGGTGTTATTTGTGCCTACCCACCTGCTACTGCGCTGTACCTTGAAGCCAGCTGAGATGAGTGCTGAATCTCTAATTTGCTTTCCTTCTTGCTTTCTCACTAAACTGGTCAGGAGGTTGGTTTAGATAACTCTGCTTGTGTTACGATTTGATAATATTAAGCGAAATCCCAATCACCAGTGTGCATACCAGGTGAGAAATGTATTCTGCTACAGAGTTGACTGCTAAACACTTAAAGTGAATACCTTTAAAAATGTTACCTGGTATTTGTTCTAGTGGTTATTGTCTCTTTGACCTGATAATATCATGTGTCTCCTTGCCTTGAACTTGTTTTGTTGTTTTGCTGCTGCTGTCATGGCATTTTCAATGCACAGACCTGCTTAGCAACATGCTGTTTAATGGCTTTGGACTTCAGCAGAGATTACTGGATTGCTAACCTCATCAAACCAATCCACAACCCACAGACTCCTTAACCCTGGAGACCTGACTCTCCTTTTTTAGCATTTTTTTGTGATGTGCGAGTGCATGCAGCAGCCGAGATCAGCAAGCTACTATACATTCACGTGAAATAAATCTTCACTTCATGTGATCTTGTACGAGGGCTTTCCCCTGTCGCGACCTACACCTTCTCTTCACACAGTGTTGATCTTCCCTTAGCACTCTCGTTCACTAAAGCTTTGGACTCCATGTTGACCATAATGTTGTTTGGGGTTATTGTTATCATAAATATCAGTGTTCAGTAAATGCATGAACATATTTACAAAACTACATTTAAAAATACTAGTTGTAAATTATGGTACAGTTCCTGCAATACTACTTCATGCATATACTGTAACAATAAACTACTTTGCCACATCTAATAGAAAGAAAACTAAATGTCCACTAAATCTGTATACCTCAATATTCAGTAGCAATTTGACCAGGAGCAAGCGTATACCACAGGGTCACATGATTTATTAAGATGACATCTTTCACTTGCTCAGTTGTTTATTAAATATGAATTGTTCATCTCATGGCAGTTGGACATTTTTTGCATGGATTACAAGGCTTCAATTATTTATGATGAATAAAAACCCATTTTTTATTTAAAACAGCTGTGTTATACCAGTAAAAGTCAGTGCATTTCTCTCTTTTTTAGAACTGTTTCTTCCCTAAAAAATACCTTTTGAAAAAAAAAAATATATATAACTGCATGGCATTTGAGTTTCTTTTTAACTGATTAAGTCTGAGTGATGGTTACAGACTAATGGCGCAAGGGGTGCGAAGCACTGACAAAACACATGATTTTACTTAAATGCACATTTGTTGTTGACGCTCCAGTGACTCTTAGTCATTATATAATTGAATGGGTAGATTTAGGGATTCAAACACAGGAATGTTTTCAGGGCAAGATACAATAATAAACTTCCCTTATTCTCTGTTATTGATCCAAAGAGCCTCCAATGGCAGCAATTACATTTCCCTAAAATCTAAAAGTCTCAGCATATCTTTATCTTTCTGTTTATTAATGAATCTATTATATTAAATAAAATATTTTCTAATATCAAACTAAATGTTTAACAAAGGCGAAATATATCTTTTGGGTCAATGTCTAGGTAAAGTGAGGTGTTTACTCGAAGTGGGCGTTTGTGACTGCAGGATTTCATTGCAGTGTTCTGACACAGCCAACCTCTGTTTTAGCATTCAGGACACAGAGGGAGACAGAAAGGGGGAGAAAGAGAGAGACCAAGTAGTGGAGAGAAAAGAAGCAGGAGAGGAAGTAGAATGAGCCAAACAGGAACACAGAGTTTTTTGATTCTGAATAAGAGAGAGAGAGTCTCTAATGCCAAAACGTTCACTGAACCAAGGATGCCTTCTTCACCGAGGCTTCAATGGCAGCTCTGTGATTTACTTGTATTCCTAAAATCTATTCACACAGCAGGTGCATTGAGAGAAAGACATTTTTATAGGTGACTTTTACAGGTGCTGAAGGCTTTTTTATTTGACCTGGTTTTAGTAGTGTTATCATACTTGCAAGCTAATCTGCATTTATTATTGTCCATACTGCACCATACTGTTTATTCTATACTATCTCAAGTGTGAGGTTTAAGTCACACTGATTGGCCAGATGACGGGACGATAAAAGTAACCTTATATTTTAACTGCTAACTCATAAGCTATATGATGTAGGATTGATTTTTTTTCTTCAGATTTCCAGCCTCAAGACAAATTCACTGTACTTTCTCACCACTTACAAGTTCATGCAAAATCAATTTTCATTGTTTTTCCCACAAAAGTATTAGAATTATCTTGGAAGTTTAGGCATGACAAAGTGCCTACTTGACAGCAATATTGAAAATGAATATTGTTTGGCTGTGACACACAAACAAACGGGTCACAGACCACACACATTTGCTTTAGATCTAGAGTGTCTTCAACAGATCGGCCTACAAAATGACTCACTCTCCACAACACATTTCCTAATTTTACATTTTAGCTCCTCAGATTGCACCTCTACAAGTTACCCAATGATTCCATCTGTGACCAGGAATTATGGCCCATCATTACATGCACTTCATTGATGGATAGCGGAGAATGCAATCACGAGGAAACAAATAATACACTGAGTAGTAAACATCAGTGGCCACAATGCAGCACTGAAGTTGTTAACTGTCTTATAACTAATAGTTAGACATTTTCTGGAAATATGGTTATTTGCTTTTTTAGCATTGATTTAGATGAGAAGATTGATACCACTAAAGAGATTCTTTGTTAATCTTTGTTTTGCTTTTGCTCCCAGACGTTTAATTGCAACATTTCGACTCAGCCGGGGCCTGAGGATGACCCGTATTAGCTGAGTGCCGGCATCTCATTTTTTTCAGTTCTATCCAGCCCCTTTTTTGCCCTACACCTCACCAGTGGTGACCTGCACGCTACTACCACTACACTACAAGATTGATACCATCTGATGTTTGTCCATTCAGTGTACTAGCCGGTTATCTGAGTTTGGCACTAAGACTTGAAATGGGGAAACAGTCTAGTCTGGCTCTTTTCAAAGGTGAAACGATCTGCCTAGCAGCACCTCTAAACTTAAAAAATTAAGACCTTGTATCTCATTCATGTAATCTCTACAAAAACA
The DNA here is from genome assembly GCF_013103735.1 of Etheostoma cragini. Classification (NCBI taxonomy): domain Eukaryota; kingdom Metazoa; phylum Chordata; class Actinopteri; order Perciformes; family Percidae; genus Etheostoma; species Etheostoma cragini. Next base: position 19,195,884 of record NC_048409.1, read on the forward strand.
AAAAAAAAGTGTAAAGTAACAATTGTAAAAAGATATTCTGACTGTTTTCCGGACAGATCATTGATCCTGTGGTAGTGAAAGTGAAAGACATTGTATCTCTATGTTGCTTTTATCTCACTTAAATTGAACAAATTTTTAGTTGGGCACCATGAATTACAGAAAATACTTTATTACCAACAGTAACCCCAGAGCCCTACTTCACTTTATTAATTGAAGTGCGTAGTACAGTTACCTTAATCTACCACAAATATGGCAACTGCGTAGTATAACATGACACAAACATTAAACGGTGGCACCCTTTCACCCAAATTGTCATTTTTCTAACTTATTTTCAAAAGCTGCTTTCTCCAGGTGTTAAGTATAATGTTGTTTTTACATGACTGTACTGGGGCATCAGAGAGGCTTGTGTACACTGATTTGAAGAGTGTTGCAGTATTTCGGCCATTAGCATGTCTCTTATTGATTCTACAGTCATCATGTTAATTAAATGGATCGGAGAGATTCACCCAACGGTCTGCTATGTGCAGTAGCTCACCTACGGTACACTGTCAGGTTTAGGTTCATCGTGATATAGCTTCTTCAACAGTGCATAAGAGTTATTAAAATGGCTGTTGATTATAAAGGTAAATCTAAATAGTCGGACAGACACATGAACAAAAGGTAATTCATGGTTTGGTCTGCAGAATAGTCATATACTCATTTCAGTTTCTTTGCATGCATCCATGCAGCCCTGAAGAGCTCTGCAGTGGAGAGGTCCGTCCTGCGATCTGACCTCAATCAGCTCAGAATAAAGCTGTTATCAGACGTCTGGCCCCATGCGCCCTGTTTTGCGATGCAACATACCCCCGACTCTGAGCAGGCTGAAATTAATCTAAGAACACGTTGTTCACTCCTTTGACATTACCACCAAAGGAGTCAATGCAGTGTTTCCTGTTTAATGTTTTTGTAGTACCTAAGAATTGTATCCCCACCTCCAATAAGAAGATAGAAGATAAATACGCTTCATGATAGTATTGTTCTGTGAGGACCCACCACTGCAGGATTATTCCTCTGTATCCAGGTTAACCGCACACAATTATCAGTAATACTAGTTTATAGCAATATTTGAGCAAAAAAGGTTATGTATCTTTTAAACAGAAGCAGTGTGCAGTAAGCCCATGATAGACAGCTATCTGTTTTTTATTTAAACTAAATGCCTGTGACTCCGGAGAGTTGAAGTGGGCTAGAGAAGTTACCAGACAGACGTAGCACATTCATAAGCTCATTTATCTTATCTCTGTCTCTGCTGACCTAACTAGAACTGGGTCCCTTCTCACTGTCTGACTCACAGTGTACTGAGAGCCAGTCCCACCTTCCTCTTTAAACAACAACTCTGACTCACCAGCTTACCCTTTATAGAAGAGATTTCTCTGCACTAAACATTTTCAACCTATCGCATTCAAACTGTACTCACGTATTGTGTCAAGTATATTGTCTGTGTATGTAAATTGGAAGGTTGTTTGTCATATAAGGTTGATTTCCTGTTGCTACCAGGGGGCGCTATGACCAAAAGTAAATATCAATAATACCTTACCACAACTTTCTTTTTCATTGCTACACACTTAAAATGGCCACCATTCTCACACAATTCAATGAAAACTCTTGCTTTTATTAACTTTTCAACGTTAGGTCTTGAGATGGCACAGACACATTTTAAAGTCCATCGGATGACATCTCTAGGAGGAATTTGTTAAAGTGTAACACCTTGACTTTTAGGACTATTTCCTGTGCCCAGTGGGTGGCGCTCTGAGTCAAAATAAATATATATACATATATATATATTGGCTTGTTGAAAAGTTTTGAGCAAAATAGATAATGTACATGTTGGATTGAAGTTACACCCACTTCCTGTTTTAATGGCAAAACCCACAAAATCACCGTACCACTACGGCCAGGCCCAGTGACCAAAAGTCAACCTTTTAACAGATATTGATCTGTATGTCTTAAGATGGCACAGACCAAATTTGAAGTCAATTGGATGAAATCTTTAGGAGGGATGTTAAAGTACAACAGGTGGAAATGGCCATCTGTCCAATCTGAGTTTTCACTTGCATGACTATTTTACAGCGGCTCCATGCAGAACTTAGCGCTGCCCAGGACGATTGTGATTGGGTTAAAGAAAAACCACCGGCTATCTACGAAACCCTAAAAATAACCATATTATATTTTTCATAAGACCTCATGCATGGGCAGAGTTTTGGGAGTTTTTTGTGAATAGGAAGGTCTCCAAAAAAGCGATACATGACACAAAATAATAAATCCTTCAGTTTCGATAGGGCCCTTAAAATAGGTTTATTATTAGTAACATGCCACAAATATGAACCACTTGCAACCATATTTGAATAAAGATGTTCATTTTGCATTGACTATTGGAATAAAAACATTGGCAGTTTATGGACTGTAATTCAATCTTGTCCAATACAGATTGTCAGCTAAGATGTGACCACCTCGGCTCTCATTTAAATTACAGCAACTTCAGAGTGTCTGTTGGCAGTGAGGATGCTGTGACACTAGCTCATCTGTACGTCAAGGCTTATTTAGCCTGCTGAGAGTGAGAGCCCGCTGTTCGTATTAGATTCTGTCTCTGGCAAAGTGGGGATGATTAGATAAAGTGTGTGTGGCCGAAAGGAGCACTTTTTCACTTTACAGTAACAGTGTCTGTGAATGAATGGAGGGATGGACTCTACTTTCATACAGTAACACAGAAATCTCTGTCCAGAGGATTTTTAATGCATCTGGGAGCTGAGGCCTCAATTACTGCCTTAATTAATCCATGGGAGTTTATACACTACGTTGCAGTACACTACCAGTTTACCATTCTTACTATTCTGCATAGTTTCTTACTTGACACACTGGCCTAATGGACGGCAATTACTCGTAAATGCTGAGGCAGTGAGCGAGTTAAAGACAAAGCAATGGAATTAAAGGTAGCAGGTCGCCGAGAAGAACTACAATAAAATACAATTCAATACAATAGCTCTTATTTTGAATCCCCTCCGTACTGTAGTGTCCCCTCTGCCTGCACTTCATTCTAGCATAACACAATAACTGAGCTCTGACGTCTTAAAAAGGCATTGCAGGAGCATAGAGGTGCTTGAAGAGAAAATTGCAGCAGCTCACAGCGGCTGGAGTGAAATACCATTTTGTCTCACTCAAGATGGATTCCACAGTGAGATTTCAGAGGACCAGTACAGAATCAAAATGGAGAAGCCAGAAGAGAGTAGAGAAAAAAGGAAAAAAATAGGCAGTATGTGTGGAGTGGACAGCTTTGGACGAGATGTCTCAATTTTGTTTGTGCTGCTCATTGATAATACATATTTTTCAGGGTTTTCACCTTTACCAATATAGTGTTATTTATTAATAAGCTATTTCTAGTTTTTTTGTTGCTTATGTTACTTATCACCGCCACATTTGATCAGTAACAAAAAAGTAATTAATAACAGTATAAGAAGAATTACTAAGAAATACTGAAATACAAAGCTATGCAAAAAAAGAAAACAAGTGATCTCTCCCTCTTCTGTTTTAGCTACAGATGTGTACAGAAGCAGTAAAGAAAAAAGCAAAGACGATTAACATTAACAATGATGCTTTCTTTTCTACATCTGGCCCCCTCAACCTCTGAGAAGATTTCCTCCCACCAATTGTCTTGCAGACTGGCAGGCATGCATGGCTGCCGGCATCTACACACACACACACACACACACACACACACACACACACACACACACACACACACACACACACACACACACACTACACTGTCACACCCTCCCTCCCTCCCTTTCCCCTTTCTTTATAGATTCCACTTGCTGGTTGCCCATCTAACAGCCATGTATGTAAACCAGTGAAACCCCTTCAGGACATCAAATTCGTGGAATCTGCTGGCTGGTTTTATCTAGGTCAACGCTTACAATAGCTGTGCAGTTTTTTCTTCTTCTCCCGTCTCTCTCTGTATTCCCCCCGTTTGCTTAACCCCACAAGGTTGATTTTTCTTTGCATGTATAAACGTAAAAAATGCAAATGAAATGTAATCTTATTATGCATGCATTGCCCCTTTTACACATATTAGTCTCAAGTGAAATATTAAAACATTTAGCAGTTTGACGTTGACATCTAATGTTTAAAGGAAAATTACATTTATTTCTCATTAATATTGGTTAAGTTCATTCGTTTGGACTGTGCCGTTATTTTGTCTGGTAACGCTGTAACTTAACACGGCGCTGCAGCATGTTATGAAGGAGAAATACTGCAATTATAACAGCTGTTTTCTCTCTGATATATATGGATGGGATGGGGTTACGGGGACTAAAGGAGGTGGCATCTTATTTGTTAACCCACACAGAAAAGAGAAACTTCTGCACTTTCTTCTCCATGCATTTTTCATAGGATCGTGAAAAGTTTTTTTGAGAGGCCATTTTGACTAAAAGCTTAATAGTAAATATTCTAACAACACCATAAATAAACAGAAATATGTGGAATTCAGATACTTTTTTGCTATTTTTTTGCTTTTGTTCGACAGACCACTTCCTTTTTTATCCTAAATCTAAAAAACACATCTTACATGTTAACTATCTCTGTTTTAGAGAAAAATCACAAGAAACCCTACAGCTCCCCTTGTTCAACTTAAATTAATTAATCACTGTTAATCTGCTTTAGCTGCTGCAACACAGCCCCAGTTTGTTCTATTTGGGATAAATTGCTGATATGACTGTCTTCAGGCACGGCGTGCAATCAATATCAAATGTGTTGAAGTTATTTCTGTCAGAAATGTAACCTGCATAAGAGTCACCCAAGACTTACCGTTGTTGGTGCCATCTTCTTATAATCTTCATGCCCAGTCCAAGTAGTTAGATGTACAGGTGTATATATATAGCAAAACATTTGCTGCCATTCATTCTTGCACAGTATGAAAACAACTTCACGGACATAAATTCCCAGAAATTGATAATCCATCACAGTGAGCACAACGTGTTGAGTTGTTTCAAGTTTCCCTGTTAATTGTAATGTCATAATGCTGAGTTTTTACATTGATGTGCAAATTCCGTTACACCCTGCTTACCGTCAATCAATTCACACAAGCAGGAAGAAAAAGGGTGTCTGGAAGGCTCAGTTGGTAGAGCGCGCGCCCATAAATGGAGGTTTACTCCTCGACATAACAGGCCCGGGTTCAACTCTGGCCTGTGGCCCTTTGTTGTTCCCCCTCTCTCTCCCCTTTCATTTCTTCAGCTGTCCCTTCAATAAAGGCCTAAAAACGCCCCCAAAATTAATCTTAAATAAAAATAGAAACCTCCTGTAGGAAATAATCCCACGTGAAACATGTCACCTTACAAATATTGTCACATCCATGTATTCCCCTTTTTTAATCTTTTAGTAGTTTATTTAAAGCTTTCAAAATATTTGTCATGTGAAATGATGACTAATAAGTCATATATCAAATATTTTTGCGGTTGTTTTTTTTCCCACTCCCCATTTTGTATTAGAAGTTAGAGATGCAAAGGTGACGTAGGCTTTTTTATTAAATGTGTTAAACTGTAACCCGCACAGCAGTATTTTTTGTGTATATTTTTCTTCTGGACCCTGTTAACATTAAATGTAGCTGTTACAGGGCTGTTTCTCCTCAGGCCTGAAAGGCTCCCTAAGCTGCCGCTGTCTTAGCCTGCCCACCACTGCAGTTAAGACAATCTCCTGCAAATGGCTTTTTGATCAGTTTTGACATCAATCTGCTCCTATGGGAATGTGGGCATTCATGTGATGGCAGAGAGGAAGGTTTCTTTCCTTATGGGTGTTGACAACCCCACTCATCCTGGTTTGATCTGCAGAATTAACATAACATTACCCTACATACTGAACTGGCTGTGACAGCCATGGAGGGATTGTCTCTCTATACCAGAAATTGGCACCAGTGAGGTTACTGCAATGGCAGAAGTCATAGCGAAAACAGTATAATCTGTTAAAGGGCAAAGATTTCATGTGCAGATCTGATTTCATAAATACAGTTTCTGCGTTTCTTAAATTTATGGATACATTTTGTGTCATGTCATCCAGGTGATTTTACCATAATCAGGTGTTGTGTGCTGTGAGATTCATACTTCTACAGATTTGCCACGCACTCTACAAACACCCTTTGGAGAAATAAATCCTGTTGTGGTGGATTGAATAAATTCTTCATACTGTAAAAGTACTACTGTAAAAGTATACTGTCAAATGTTTTGATCCTACATGACAACCCCCAACTGCCACCTTTAATGTGATTCTACTCTTTTTTTCAATCTTTTCCAGGACAAAGATATCTCATCACATCCACAGGAGCCTTGTATATTCTGGACGTCCTGCCTGAGGATGGGTTGAATAACTATCGCTGCACCACCCGCCACCGCTACACCGGTGAGACTCGTCAGAGCAACAGCGCGCGTCTCATTGTGTCAGGTCAGTATTGCATTCAAACTGGAATCAATTTAATTGCAAAGACCATACATACAGGACAAATATTCATGTATATATTTTATTGGATACTTCCTGTAGATAATGCCAAAGATAAACCTTACATAAACTTACACTTTCAAGTTGAAGTTGGGATTATAAAACTGCAGACAACAAAAATTATTTCCACTGTAAAAATGTTTTTCATTATGAATTATGAATCCTCCACAGACATTTCGATTGATTTGCAGGACTGTAAAGCAAGACTAGTGAATGGGTGCTTTCAGGCCTGGGATAGAGTTTACAGTCCAATTTTGTCATGCAGGCCGATTTACTCTAAGGTCAACAATGAATTACTGTATGCAGCCCTACATCAGGACAGTTAGTAACAAGTCATCAAGCATTGAAATGCAGGCTGTACTGTGATGTAGGTTCAGCTGTAAATTGTAGCATAGTATGATAAATGATGGCTATTTAAAAGGTTTTGCATTTACCATGTAGATGAATAAATGGATAAAAAAGGAGCAAAGCCATGTCTCTGTTTTTACTGTGGTGGGCAATTTTAGGAACACACTGTTTTTCTCCCCTTTCCATCACATAACAAAATATACAGTATATAGAACTGGATCTTGAACCCAAGAATCAATATTGGATTACACTTTCAAGCGCCTGGCCACGCACATCACTAATTAACACTCAATAATTCTATGCTCCTTCCAGACCCCACCAATGCTGAGCCAGGCATCTTGGATGGCTTTGACCACCGAGAGGTGATGATTAATCATCGGGTGGAGCTGCCCTGTAAGGCTTCAGGCTACCCAACGCCCAAATACCGCTGGCTGAAGGACAACAGCCCTTTGGAGCCTGACAGTCGCTTCCGCCAGACCATCACAGGGCTGCTGATAGAAAGCACACAGCCCAGTGACTCTGGGACATACGTGTGTGAAGTGTGGAACAGTTATGGCAACACTGAGGTCATGGGGCGTCTTTATGTCAAACGTAAGTCTTATTTTTTGTTTAAAAGGAGGGAGTTACCTATTTGAACCACATCTGAAATAATTAGTTAAATAGTTGATACAAAATTATTTTTAATCATTTAAGTTGTTTATCAGGCAAAGATGCAAGACATTTACTGATTTGCTTCTTCTCTCCCTACATAATTCAAAATTGGAAACACTTGAGTTTTCGACTTTTGGTGGGACATTTTTTTCCTTTAACTTTTATACATTTTCCGCTGAAAATCTTATGTAGTCTTGCTGCTCAAATCTAACTTGAACTTTCACTCTTACTATCATTAAAACACAAATGAACGCTCCTTTAAAAGAGGCAAAATGTCTCTTATTTTTGTGTGCTTAGAGCCCTTGAAGGCAGTGGTGAGCCCTCGGAAGGTGAAAGGCAGTGTGGGTAGCAAGGTGTCTCTGTCTTGTAGCGTGAGCGGCTCAGACGAGTATGAGCTTTCATGGTACCGCAACGGAGAGATCATCTACCCTGGTAACAATGTCCGTTTTACCGGACTCAACCGGGAGAACCTTATAATGGAGGGAATGTCGAAGAGTGACGGTGGAGCCTACCAGTGCTTCGCCAGGAAGGGCAAAATGTCTGCACAGGACTTTGTGCAAGTCATCCTTGAAGGTAAAATGTGTGCATGTGATTTGTAGGGTGGACCATTCACAAAAATACTGACCAAAAGCCACACTGTAACAGCTGCCTTATGCATAATCAGTGAGTTACCAGAAACAGATTTAGACCTTAGAGATCAATCTAGGGTTTATGTGTTAATGGCAACCTGCTGTGACTCTCTGCTATAGGCCCCCATTAAAAGGATCATCCCAGACTCCGAAATGCGTACAAAAATATACACGCACACACACTACTGAATCCAATAGCTTACCTTGGCAGCGTTGCTCAGGCAACTGTCTCCTGTGGCCAGGGAGCTGCAAAAAGAAGATATTGATAATCTATAATAATGTGGAACAGATCTAGATTATCAGAGAGCAGCAGCAGGCAGACAGAGACATTTCAAAAGCCAACCACTCTCAGTGTTTGGAAGAAAAGCTCCTGGATCACTGTTCATAATGAAAAAAAAAGTCTTGACAAAAAGTCATGACTTTTCCTTTTCCTGTGTTACATTATTATCATTTGACACAAAAAGGATTGAAAAAGATTGACCCCTGACAGCAAATAACACATCTGTTCACACATCCCTAACTGCCCAAGTCAGATGAACTAAACAGGCTTTAACTGATGTAAAGATGTCACTCTGTGCAAAGTGAACTACCATAAATACAGATAATGTTGGCATTGGTTGGTCGATGGTAGGCCAGGTGTATGATAGAAGTGAACTACTTTAAAACTTAAATGAAACTGTGAGTCAATGCTTTTCTAAAACCTTAACATCCCTTTTATCCACCATTGTATTCCTGTCCCCAACCCTTTTCCATCTTGTCCCCTACCGCAGATGGCACTCCAAAGATCCTGTCCTCTTTTAGTGAGAAGGTGGTGAACCCAAACGAGCCCGTTTTCCTGGTCTGCAATGTCAAGGGCACTCCACCTCCCAGGTGCAGCTGGTCACTGGACGAAGACCCCGTCATCAAAGACAGCCACCACCACCTGGGCCACTACGAAACCCACGAGGGCCACGTCGTCAGCCAGCTCAACGTCACACACACCCAGGTGCAGGACGGAGGGGTTTACCGGTGCACGTGCAGCAACTCGGCCGGGGTTGTGTACCACCAGGCTCGAATAAACGTAAGAGGTGCTTGTCAAATCAGCTCCTCCAAGAACAATAATACACATACCTGTCTGTCTCTGTATGTCTGTCTGTGTCTCTCTGTCCAGCTGGCTGTCTTGTATTTGCAGTACACGACAGCTGGATTGTAGGAATTGTAATGTGGATTTATTAGGATTTTTTTGATGATTTGATTCTTTTTCCTCACTTAGTTTTTCTTAGCTATTTTTTATAGTCATTTTTAGTGCTAGTATTAAATATTTAATCACAATTACATTTCCTTTTAGGGTGTTCTTCACTGATTAGTTTTAGCTCTATTTGTTATGTTCTTTTTTTGCATTATTTCAATTTTCTCTACCGCTTGTATAATATTTATTATTGTTGCCTCGTCTCTTTCTCTCCAAATTGTTACTGTGCTCTGCCAACATGCCTGAATTTCAGGTCAAATGAATTATCCTGGTTTGCTGCACATAAGCGTATCTGGATATTGGGTTCCAAAATGGGCTGGTTTGTAAATAGCCGGAAGAAAAATATATTTCTTCTGTTTGCATGAATACATTTATCTGGGGTTTGCTTGTATATGTGAGTGAGTGAGTGTTCATGTGTGTCTGTGTCTGCATGTATTTATTACTCAAGCAGCCAATTCAACTCTTCAAGATTAGATGTTAAAGCGATTACTCTGTTTCCATCTCATGAGACACAGAATGTAGTACTGTTATGTGGGTGAGCAGCAAGAGCAGAGTTATAAGTATCAGTAATGCAGTGTTATCTAAATGCTCTGTTTTCCTTCAGATGGTTAGCACACTTTAATCTGGTTATCCTCTCACTGCATTCAACTTAGAGTTAAGACTAATATCTTGTGTTAAGACAAAGAAGCTCTAAACAACAGTTCCTTTATACACCTAAGTATTTTGGTGGCAGGAATATGTGAAGCTGCGGAAAATTTCTTTCCGTTTTATGTTCTTTGTCAAGCAGTTAAACTTTTCTTTTTTAAGTACGGCAGAAATATGGAATGGCATGGGTCATAAATATAGTTTTATGTACAAAAACACCAAAAATAAAGCTGTTTTTCTTTGTTGTCACTATCCACTGAATGTCTTTAAAGAGGATCCTTTCTCATTCTCTGTCCTTCCTTAGGCCGCGCCAGCATTCGTCCAATGAAAAACATCACAGCGATTGCTGGACGAGACGCGTTTGTTCACTGCCGTGTGATTGGCTATCCTTACTACTCCATAAAGTGGTACAAAAACTCGGCCCTGCTACCGTTTAACCACCGACAGCGAGCTTTTGAGAACAACGGCACACTGAAGCTGACCAATGTGCAGCAGGTGGATGCTGGCGAGTATAACTGCAAGGTGATGGTCCAACCCAACAAGATGGACTCCCAGAGTGTCCATGTTCTTGTGAGAGGTTAGTTCCATTGAGTTGGGTAGACAAAGTGAATTGAGCCTAATATGTTGCAAAACCTTGAGATGTTTTTTATTTCCATGCATTTTGTGCATTAAATATTTAAAAGCTTGCAGGAAATGTCAAGATAGCATGCAGCTGGTCAAGAAACTAATTTTGATATTAAATGTTCTGTTGGTAATTGTAACATATATACATAATGAATATGTAAAAACTCAAAAAAAAGTTCTTAAAACATGTTCCTTCATTCTGTGCAAGGATACAATTTAGTTTTTTCAGCTTGAGACGGACAGATATATGCTGAATATAAAAATTATTAAATATAACTCATCAATCAAAACAGTCACTAAAATGTGTTTAGTTAGTTCCATGGTCCATGCTTTGACTCTGACCTGCGGCAGTCTCCTGCCGGTCTTCCCCCTCTCCCTCCCCTTTTATGTCTAAGCTGTTCTAAAGGCAGAAATGCCCAACAAATAATCTTAAAAAAATAAAAATAAAAAGGCCCACTCACACAGAAAGGCAGACAGCTATATCGTAGATCTCACCAGACTTCTAAATGTATCTGATATTCCATCAGTATATCAGGATACCTAATGTAGACTCTATCAGTGCCACTGACATTAAAGAGCGGAGTGACTGATTCTCACTGAGATCTTAGAAATGTAATAGGTGATACAAAAACGGGCTTCCCCATTATGCCCAATTTTCTTCCCTCTGTACAGTATACTAGGTTGTTGTCACTATATTACACTTACCAAATGAGCAAAGGGAAACAGAGGGAGAGAGAAAGTGAGAACTAAAGAGAGAGCGATGATATAAAGCAACACTTCCCAGTGGTACTATAGTGAGCAAGTGCATTTGTTAATTTACTCTGCTCATGCTTGAAATGCGGAAGTGTCTTTGGGGATCCCTGGAGTCCATTATCTCCACTTTGTTGTGAATTAAATAAGGTGCTAAAGTGCTGCTTATTTCAGTGTTATTTGAACTCACTGGACACTCAAACACAGATTACTTGTGTGATGGCTGTAGATTTCCCAGAGAATAAAGTGTAGGCAATTTGAATAGATCTTATTGTATAACTGTGTCATTATATTATGCAGCCAGATTGACTCTGATCACTTGTTTTTTTTCCTGAATATGCACTAGTCCTACAATCAGGGTTTTTAGATGGTTGGATAAAAAAGAAAATAGGAGATTGATGTAATAGCCAGGCTGGAAAATAGGTAGGTTAGTAGATCAATAGATAATTATTAATAGACAAAGAGAAAGGTTCACTTGAATTTCTTTTTTCAAGCAACCTGAATGAATCACCTCAAAGTTTTTTTTGTTCTGTTCCTGTGTTCTCTTAGCTTATTGTGCTGAAAGGACTAAATGTTCCAGTCTGAGAATGACGGGGAATTATTGCTGAATTCTTAGCTATTCAGGTCTTTTATGTTCCTTCACTGACCTCTTAATAGGATAAGGAAGATAGTTAAAAGATTGTAGGATTACTCTGAGAAAAAGGACACAATACCTGCCACAGAATCCAGGGAATTAAGATGGTCTTTGAAACTCACAGCTGAAATTACATTTGATCTTTGTGTCTCTCTCCTCCACTATCAGTCCCTCCCTACATTCAACCCTTTGAGTTCCAGCGCTTCACCATCGGCCAGCGTGTCTTCATTCCCTGCGTGGTCATGTCAGGCGACCGCCCTCTAGACATCACATGGCAAAAAGATGGACGGCCAATCCCCATCAGCCTGGGTGTGACTGTGGACAACATCGACTTCACCAGCTCACTGCGAATCTCCAACCTGACGCCCGACCACAACGGCAACTACACCTGTATTGCCCGCAACGAGGCTGCTGCAGTGGAGCACCAGAGTCAGCTCATTGTTCGAGGTGAGAAAACACAAAGGAACATATTATACATCTAATGGCACCTAGTGGACTACTATAATCTGTAGTATGTGTGCAGGTTTTCATTTTAAGCAATCCCTGCAGGGCCAAACATCACTTATTAGAGCCTCCTGTCTGGCTGAAGGTAAAATCAAATGGTGTAGTGTTTGACTGGTATGAAAACCTGCATACCTCAGCTTCAAACATAATAAAGACACCAAAAAAAAGTAATGAATCAATGTCAACTGTTACTTTATGTGTATGTACAGTTCCTCCTCAGTTTGTGGTTCAGCCTGAGGATCAAGATGGGATCTACGGGAAAACTGTGACTCTGAACTGCTCAGCTGAAGGCTACCCACCACCCACCATCGTATGGGAACACTCCAAAGGTACATTAAACACTGCATGAAATATCATTGGGAATTAAAAGCAAATTTCACTCTCAAATTTAAAATCACAGAGTAAGAAAGCAGACTTGGGTCTCCTGAGTCACCAGGAGGCTCTGCAATAGCTCCAATATATTGGCTTGTAATAATACAGAGGGCCTGTTAAACAATCAAACATGGAAGTTCATCATTTAAGGTAATTAACCCCTAATTTAATGGAGATAGTGGTATACTTCACAAGTTATAATTCACACTATGTTTAACAGTCACAAGTCAAACTGCAATCAATTTTCAAGAGTAATCATTTGACAATAATTTTGCCAACTACAGTGCAGCTTTGTGTGCAGCTAGCAGCGCCAAACCTTGGTCTCAGGTTGTGTTCCTTAAATGTGAGCTGAAAGTGAGTGCTGTGGTAATGCTTATGAAGGAAAGTGGATTCCATGTGCTTCATCTACAGCCAGACTTTCAGTGTGTGAAAATGAACAGACATTCAGTACATGCACACACAGCCCTCTGCTCTGTGAACCGGGGGTTGGGGGCTTACAGGGTTTTACCTGCACAATTAGAGAATCATCAGAGAGAGATAGAGAGACACATGCAGAACAGACAGATAGATATACAAATAGTGTTAGCAGATAGACACGCAGGCAGGGAGGCAGCAGGTGAGTTTAGCCACTAGAGCAGGGCAGATGAAAAGGGGCCCCATGTGTTTGCTCCCTCATCCATATAACAAGGGATGAAAGCTTCCCCAGCAGAAGGACAACAACCAATGAGGAGTGATGCATGAGTGTGTTTATTTGTTCACTCAAGTGTGTGTGTGTGTGTGCGCACTAGGCCCCGTAATCAAAGGAATAAAAGAATCAGATGTGTTTTTCCCCCTTTGATTGGATTTGTGTGTGCGGGCGTATATGTGGGTGTGAGAGACAAGCAAGCCTCATGCCTGATTAGTAATGTCTGACCATTACTGATCAGAAAAAAGAAGTTAGGTTGAACTCTGTGTGTGTGTGTGTGTGTGGGTGTGTGTGTGTGTCTACCCAATTGTAGTTTACCTATCCAGCAGGAAGTGCCCCATGGTTCAGTTGGCCCGGCCTCAAGTTGTTTTTGTGTTTTGTTCGAGCCTTCGTCACATATTTTTCCACCGTTTTTCGTGCTCTGTAATATGTGGTTGCACAGGATTACAGTGAGCAAAGAAGCACTGAAAATCACTTCAGTACTAAAAATGTATTCAGGGTAGGTGCCTAGGTATAAGCCACATTTTAATTTGTTGTAAGCCAGAGTGCAGTTTGTGCAGAGAATGGCTGTCTTTTTCTGCAACAGAAGTTGAAGACAAGAGTCTCTCTGGGAGATATGGAACAGTAAGTAAAGGTCAACTACAATTAGCATGACTAGCACCATTTGGATATGCAAAATCCATAATTCAAGGAAGAATGATCTCTCTCTCTCTCTCTCTCTCTCTCTCTCTCTCTCTCTCTCTCTCTCTCTCTCTCTCTCTCTCTCTCTCTCTCTCTCTGAGCCAGGAGAGCAGAAACAAAGTCACCACTTGACCCCTAGTCTAGCCACGGCCACTTGACTGCATTTTAATTAAATATCAAAAACCCACAGCTCACTAAATAGCCTAATCTCTACACGCTAACTCCAACACAAGCTAATGCAATGTCTGGCTCAGTTCACATGTGTTTAAATACTACATGAGCGAGGTGGGAAACAGTGCTTTCCTTACTATAAGAGCAGACTGCGCTAAAGACATTAGCTTTATTTTGTTATTGTCAGTGACATTCCCTGTGGATTTAAGTTTACCAATGCAGAATGAGATACTGTATTGTTTGACAATAGAACAAGAGTGATTATATAATTTTCTATTTGAAAGATAGGTATTAATTACATGCAGGATGCAGGCCAGAATATGTCAGAGATGCCAAGTCCAATTATTTCAACGATGCTTCAGTGATGGATACTACATACCAGTTGTATTGGATTTTTAAGAATTGTGAAAAGACACATGCACAGCATTACTCCTCTTGTTCTGAAACCAGACAAATCCATTTCTTTAGGATTAGTGTGTCCTCAACCAAGGCCATTTCTTCTGGATCTAGTATTCAACTAACATTAATGCAAAGACTAAACCCAGAGAGTTGACACACATGATTAAATAATCAACAAAAATCCATGTCTAGCTACAGTTATCATCTTTGAATCTCACTGGCTCGTCTCAGTGTTGAAGGCCAGCAGCAAAGCAAGGCATCTCGGCTCTGCTCTCCTTCTGCCTGTTGTTCTGCATCAATCTGCTGTCTTGTTAAACATGAGCATTATGTCTGTTCTGATTGCATCACACCAGCAGCTCGGCCTGCTTCACTGTGCTTAGCAGCTGTTTGGTGGTTTAAGGATTTAGGCCTGGTGTTAAAAAACATGTTTACAATCCTCCCTAAATCTGACAGGCTTTGTCATCAAATCTGTAAACACAGATAAATGGTCAAATGAATTCACGCACACAAACGCGCACACACATACACACACACATACATACACACTGGAGGTCAAATCACTAACAAGCACTGTATAAGCATTATACATGCATCACACAGATCCTTAAACAGGCACGTGTTGTACATTTAAACATACTGTATAGACTATATAAAGACTTGGATACTATGTTTAAATGTTTATTTTTTCATTACTTACAGTGTCTCTTTCCTTTTTCTTTTCTTTTCTTACCAGGTGCGGGCGTCCCCCAGTTTCAGCCTATCGCACTGAACAGCGGCTCTCGAGTGCAGCTGCTGAGCAACGGTTCGCTGCTAATCAAACACGTGCTGGAGGACGACAGCGGCTTCTACCTGTGTAAGGTCAGCAACGACGTGGGAGCTGATGTCAGCAAGTCCATGTACCTCACTGTCAAAAGTAAGAGCCTGCGTCTGATGCACGATCAATAACAGCTGATGGGCAGTAATCATTGTGTATTTTAGTGTCTGGGCCGCTGCAGCCACAAGCAGCCGTTAAAAAGGATTCCCTGTTGCAGGATTGTACGGATGGCTATACTCCTCGTAAAGTTGATTGGCCAAACATTAACTTTGTAAAAGAATGGAATGAAGGAAGATTCGAATCAGCAAATTCAATAGACAAGCTGTGCAAATGATGAACACACTGAGTCTGAGATGTACAGATGATGAGCTTCAGCTAAATAAAAACACTTCATAAGTTAAGCATAGCATTAAAGGGGTCATGATTCTGACCAAACCTTTAGTACATCTGTTGAAATAGTGGAGGCTGTGCTCATGTCCATGCTCATACTAAAAGCACCAGGAGTTATTGAGCATTTTTCTGCACAAACCTATATTTCTGAGTATATTTAAGCACGACATGTTAACATCCCCGACTACAGGTCTCCTGCCTCCAGAGGGCATTAGCATGTAGCTCCCCTATAGTGCCAGGAGTGGCTCCTCATGGTGCTCGGATGTGAGTGGGGCCTAATTTCCTTGTGCTACTTTTTTCAAACTGGAGCACGAGGAGCCCCGCTGACAGGCATCCCTCTTCCTCTTTCTGTGTCCTCATCAGCCCAAAGTCTGATCCAAAGAACACAAATGTGTAAAACATGTACATATACAGTACTTGATACACATACCTGAGTTACAATTACAAGGAAAACACATTCAACTTGCCATTTTAAGTGATGAGATGAAACTTGTATCTGACCCCGAATTCTGACTTCTCTGTAAAATGGGAAGCCAACACAATCATTGTTGTAGAACTCTCCTTCAGGATAAATCAGCATTTGTTATCAATATTATCAGCTGGCATGCCATGGATATTCATGTGTCACTGTAATTAAGCTTCGCAGTGAACAAGGTTGGGAGCTGCCACTGTGTGAAGCTGTCACTGCTACAGCAGCAGGCTCAGAGAAGAACATGCTCTCTGTGTTTTCATAGGTCAGTTTGCTGACTGTAGCAGCCAGTTGCTATGCAGTTGACGTATGGCTGTACTAATCTTTTTTCTTTTGTTTTCTACCAAGCAGAGAACAAACACTGGCTGCATCTACTGTACATTAGACTCAACTCTTACTAGCATATCTAAGTCCCAGTATTAAACATTGATTTTTAAGAAAAGTTTTATTTTAACTTAACTTCAGGAAGCTATAAAGAGACAAACAAGGTCTTGTGTCATACATATTGTGTTTTAGCTCATAGAAAATACATCTACTAAATGGTAACCGCATTTGTTCATTATATGCTTGTACTGTATCTACTGAACTCAATTATATCAACATGAGTCCTTCAGAGTCAAAGAGACAACTCACCATAAACAAATGTAGGGTAAGATGATATGAGGAATCCAATCAACAGTGTTGTTGCACTAAAGTACAGCACAGATCTTCTCCTTTTCTCGCTGACCTTTTTGTTTTTGGTCCAGTAGGTCTTTTGGTCAATTAGTGATTTGATCTGGCTGTGACAGTCCCCTGAGTGTACGTTTTGGAGGACGTGAACTCCAAAATACATATAAAGAGCATACAAAGAGCAGTGGTTTATACAGTATATATAGATTTGTAGGTACATCTTTCAGGATTGTGGGAAATAGGGGTGTGTGAGAAGTTAACTGAGATTGCACGTGTAGTTTCACTTTCATTATTCTTGATGGTCAGTAGTATCATCTAACAGTAAATGAGAGAGAAACGTGTGTGTGTGTGTGTGTGTGTGTGTGTGTGTGTGTGTGTGTGAGAGATCGGGTTTGACCCACTGAACGCACTCTGCTGTTGCTCTAGGCTTTAGTGTCATGCTGTTCTGGGCTCTATCAAAGGGAATTTTTATAGCTCTAGTGCTAAATAATGTAGGCGTACTTCTCATAACTAGTAGTTTCATTTACATGAACCGTAACGCTAACATTATTTACTTTTAATATTTATATCAAAGACATGCTCATGCTTTTTTCAAGTCTTTTTATGAAGAATTAATTGAGTTGTAATTTTTAATTGAAAAATATTTTTTTCTTACCACAAGTTGAACATGGTTATGTACATAGTAAGTGGAATATAATATCAACCCAAAAACTACAAAAAACAAGTTCCTTGCTTGTCAGTTACTACAATCAGTCTCTTATTCTTACTGATAACAGAAAAATACTGAAATTCTTTTATTACTTTTCTTTTTGCTATTTAAAAATTCTGACACACCTGCACAGAGCCTCTTCTTCTAACTTTGACTTGCCTTCAGAAAATATGCAATCGTATAATTACATTACAAGTACTATTGGCAAGAACTTGTCATTTTTTTCCTAACACGAAATTATCTTATTCAGAACTACTGTTATCTCAATACATTTGGACACACACACACATGCACAATTAAAACACATTTATTTTACTGAGCCTTTGTCCCATAAAACACCTGCTGTTAAAACGTCTGAATATCATTTTAACTTTTTGCAAACATGCAGCATTCCTTTTTGCAGTTATCCCTGAGTTGATACACTTTTGCTGCAGCCACTCTATTAATTGGAAGATATCACAAATTACTATATACCAATTTGTTAGTAAGTAAAGTAGTATTTGTTAGTAAATCTGCTGCAGGTTTATTAATATTTTGCCACAGTAATCACAAAATCTAACTCTATTGCTTGAGTATCTGATTGGTTGTATTGCCAACGATGCCATAATGGCATCCCCAAAGGTGTCATCATCAGTAACAATAAATATGGAATAAACACATTTGAGTGCTATTCTCTTTTTACACCCTGACCATTTACTCACGAATTACATTTTTCTTGCAGTGTCATTTAAAACCCTAAAGTCATTTATGATTCAGTTAGCATTGACATGTCATCACAGCTTGAATAATTCACATTACAGGAAACAGCTGTAAGTTCATTGAGCCTATGATACAACTCTGTGCTGTTCTTCCTCTGCTGTCATTGGCTGCTGTCATTACATGCTGGCTCAGCCACATGCTTGTCACTCATCAACAGATCACATTTCATGCCCTTTAAACCCCAAACTGTACTCGTTCACTCAAGATGCTTTCTGTAAAAGTCTACTTACTCGCATGAGTGGTTTAAAAAAAGGGGGACCATTACTGCGCTCCAACACCATCATGTCCATTTCACTGTGTTTGTATGTGTGTTTGTGTACATATTTCTTTTCATTTTTAAGCATACAGTAAGATTTTTTATCATACAAACTTTAGGCTTATTTCACTTTTTGCATGTGTGTTTGCAATCACATCTGTTTTTATTTGTGTATCAATTCATGGTGCATTGTGTTCTGTCTGCTTCCATGCACCATGTGTAATTTTGTGTGTGTGCATGTTATGAGTCACTGGAACTCTTGAGTGCATTTCAGCCTCATTTAAATCCGTCAATACTTCAATTAGAAGCCGACGAAGGGGCTCAAGGGAAGAGCAGTCTGCATGCCTCTTTTGTGCATGCACTCTCTGGCTGTTTTTGTTTCTTACATTTCCAGCAATGAAAGAAAGATTAAGAAGATAAATAACACATTATTTATTTCATTCTATACCCTTGTTCATTTGATGGCAGCTGTGTCTAAATCCCCCACTACCAACAATAACGCCTACATTTATTTACCATTTGCAAATTCTTTTTAGCTTTTTCGAATCACACTCTTACAAAATACAAAATAGTAAATAGTAAAAATTAATCTCAGATGAATATTAGAGTAATACATTTAAATGCATCAACCTGTGCTCCTCCTCCGTGTCGTTTTTTCTGTTCTCTTTCTAATTCATTCACAATGGCAACATAGTGAATCCAGTAAAGTAACAAAATTGTTCCGCTTGTTCGTATAAGGGGACAGGGTTGAGTATTTATCCTCTCTGAAACCCAAAAACAAAAGAGCAAATGTGTGTGGAATGGATTAGGCGGTAGATGTACTGTATCTGCTCTGACATAACAGAGAAAAATTAGCATGTCTGGACAACTAACCTGCATGTGACTTTAGCATAAATCCTTTAGCATCAAATCATGTACAGCATGTAGCCATCAAGTGCTAAGATATCTATTACAAGGTTCAAATTTTAAAATGAGTCAGCTGAAATGATTTACTCAGACATTGCATTCAACTAATGATATAGTTAGCGTTAGCTCAGTTATTTAGCTAGCTACAACTGATCAAATCTGCTAGCACGTCACTGTAACCGGCAGATTTGATCTGTAAATGAGAAGCTGCTTTTGTCTACCTCTGTTATGGGCCATCAAGAAAAAATAACTTGACAGGCATATCAACACGTTTAGCAATTCTGCTTGAAAACTGATACATACAGATAATGTTGTTTAAACTCTAATTCTATCTGCAAATGCTTAAGACAGTTTCACCCACAACGTCATTTGGTAACTTTGGGAATTTTATTATTATACAAGATTTAACCGCACGTCTCTGCTGAAGAGCCATCTTTGTAAAAGGTAAGCCTCCACACTGTTCAGTCCCTCACCTCCAGTCTTTGTTCCCCTTCTTTTCCCCTTCAGCTTTCTCTTTCTCCCTTCTCTTCCTTCTTCCCACTTGCACTTTCTCCTCTACCAGCCTGTGTTTTATTACCAGGCCCTGTAATATTGCTGGATATTAAAAAATATACATCAACCGAGCAATTATGGGCTATCAAAAAGAATAGGGTTAGCCCGGGGCCCTGCAAGTGCTGCACGGCAGATGCATAGAGATAAGAGGAGGAGGAAACGAGTGAGTAGCCTCACCTCAGCCCGGGCCACTGATGCACGACCAAGATCACTGAACATTTTAGATTCAGCATTCTACATGACATCTTAAAGGTCCCATGGCATGAAAATTTCACTTTATGAGGGTTTTCTAATTTTAATATGAATTCCCCCAGCCTGCCTGTGGTCCCCCAGTGGCTAGAAATGGCGATAGGTGTAAACCGAGCCCTGGGTATCTTGCTCTGCCTTTGAAAAAATAAAAGCTCAGATGGGCCGATCTGGAATCTTGCCCCTTATGAGGTCATAAAGGACAAGGTTATCTCCCCTTTCTCTCCTTTGCCAAATAATTTGGCCCACCCATGAGAGAGAGACATCATGGTCTTCAAATGGGCAAAGTGGCAGTTGTTCAAGGCCACACCCACCCGCCTTCACCTCCCCCCCCCATCAGAAATGGCACGTACTAAGGAAAACTCATTGTGGGACTGGCTCTAGTGGCTGTAATTCTGCACCAAGGCTGAATGTCGGGACAGAGACTTCAGATACAGTATTAGGGGACCACAGAGGTCTATATAAAAGCATCCAAAGAGCACCATGTCATGGGACCTTTAAATACACAGACATTTAATATGTTTCATTCACACATACTGTACATGCACACACTCACACATACAAGGTCACAGAAATACTCTATGCATTAATATATGCATATTCATAGAGACAAGCATGTTCTCATACATACAAATGAACATTAATGACGAATATTCTAATACAAGACAATTTCATACAGAAGCAAATACACACATACACACAGTGCTGAGTCTTGCGTGCTGTCATCGCGTGCCCTTTTGCTTTCGATGAGCAAACAAAAGCTTTGTCGATGTTAAGTTCCACTGCCAAGGCTTTAGATTTAGATGGGGAAAATAGCCCCTGTTAAGCAGCAATAACATTTAGAGAAGGGGATGAGAAGGCTCTTTTAATAGGACTCACTTAAAATTCATAGTTGCCATGCAAAATAAATCAGCGATTTCCTGTGCAGGGGCAGTGGGAAGGGGGATGATGGTACAGGGATCGAGGGAGAGGGAGGGGCTGCGAGTGAATAAGAGATTAGGTTTAAACGTTGGCACTCTCCAGTCTGACACATTTCATCATGTCGGGGGTAGGCGTGCATTGAAGGTGCACATACACACACATGCACAGGCCTCATGTGTGCACACTAGCACACGTACAACTATAGCAGGTCCCCCTTTTGATTTTTGTTGGCTGCATCATAAAAGAAATTGTAATGTGAGAAAAAAGTCAAAAACACGTTGAAGGAGACTGTATGTGTTCATTTGTTTGTGAGGGGGTGTTGCTGTGTAGGATTTGTGTTTGTGTGTGCATATGCTTGTTAACTCTCTTTATTTTAATTTACAGTACACATAAAAATCAGTGGCCGACTGATACACAACTGATACTATAGTCAAAAAGAGCTTATTACAGATATAATAGTATCAGCATTAAGGTCTGTTTGAGCTGGGGCGACCTCTAGCTTACCCAGTAAAAGCATGTGGCCCATGTAGGCTGAGGCCTTTGCAGCAGCCCGGGTTAGAATCCAACCTGCGGCCCTTTGCTGCGTGTCATCCCCCATCTCTCTCCCACCTTTCCTGTCTATCCACTCACTCTGAAACATAGGGAAAAACAATCAGTAGCATTGTGCTTGTGCTGCCGAATGGGTTTGGTTTAACACATCAGGGCAATTTACAATAACAAACGATTCATTATAAATTCAAGTACTTTAATTAACTCGTGATTGTTCAACCATCCTGGAACTTCTAGTACAAGCAATATGAATCAAAGTAGCGCCTGTGTGAAGCCAAAACAAATTATTACAAAGTTTGCTACAAATACTGTTTTGACCCAGGAGAATACTGTGTGAGAGGGGAGGCATGTATGCATTTTTAAATTGTGTTTTTGGTTGTTTGTGTGTGCCATTGCTTCTGTTTTGGTTTGCATTTGTTTGTGCATGTGCATCCTTATGTTTTTTGTTTTTTTTATCTTGTCAGTGTTTCTACACTTGCATACTGTATGAGTGTGCTGGGCCACTATCTCTGTATTTGTCTTTGTGTATTTCAGAATGTGCATGGGTGTGTGAGTGCGTCTGTCGTTATTCGTGCATGTCTGTGTATGTTCAAATGCGTGTGTGTCTGTGTGAGACAACAGCACGGCCGGTGGACTTGTCTGCTGCGTATGAATAATCAAAGTGGTCTCTCTCATCATTAAATCATCGCTGTCCTGGTGGGAGCCTGAGGAGGGAGATGGAGTGAGAGAGCAAAGGAGAGGGATCATAGTTAGCGCTGCAGGGGTACATGCTCTCTCTCTCCTCCATCGTGTAGTGTGGCTGAGATGTGTCATGAGCACAAGTCTTTTCCGCTCTCTGTGCTCGCCCACTTAGCTTCCCAAGACACAGCTGTTCTCATGCACTCACATCCATACATATTCACACACAGTATAACAGTCATACACATGCACACAGACTTTATTCAGGAGTGTACAGACATTCAAACACTGACTCAAACGCACAAATTTCATCTCTTCTTGGAAGAGAGGGCCTCCAACCTCTACTACACGGGTATCTGCCACATAGTGCCACTGCTATCATTTTCAATGACACATTATTCACCATAGCACACATTTACATATACTGGAAACCTTCTAATAAACATATTGTACTAAACACAGGTCCGTCTAATGTAAATAAAAATGATTTGATTGATCACACAGTAGAGTAACCATGGATCAAATGGCTCATATTTTATTGCCGCAGCAGGTAGCTGTTTTGTCAGTAAAGCAATAAAACACATATTACATATTTACAAGGTAAAGTGACTAGCTGGTGAAGAAAGTGGCGCATTTAGCAGCAGGAGAGAAAAACATTTTACTCAGGAGTTGGTGGAGACCAAAATAGATCTAAAGGGACTTCCACTTCAAAACAATGATAATGATGCTCCAACTGTTTGCTAACATGTTCAATATCAACTTAATAGGGTGATAATATGTCAGTGTTTTGTGTATAACTTGATTCCACTGCCCCCAATTGGATCAAAACGTAAATGTAGCTTTAAATCATTTTTCAAGCAAAATATGGAAATCCTTGTCAATTGAATAGCGTAGCGTTTGGACTGTTGATCTGGTTTGTTTAAAAAGAAATAACACATTAGTAGATTATTATATTATATTATATATATATATATATATATATATATATATATATATATATATATATATATTGTAATTTCCCAATTAGTCTGCATTGTAAGAGGAACATTATTGGATTTGTAAATGTTGAAATATGTTCCACACAATATTTTCTCAAGTTACTGTAATTTAAACTTGACTGCCTTTTTCTGACCATTTTCAAAGGATTCTTACACATTTCAATTAGCTTTGACTCACTTAAATTTTCTCGAGTTTAGGCAGAAATCAGATCCTTTGTATTGCTATACCTGCAATGTTTGTAATAACAATTAAGATAATGTCAACATTAATAAAGATTGGCATTTTCATTCAGTCTGCTCAAACTGCAGAAGTTAGTATAGAGTATTCCAACTCAGGAGCTTCACACTTTAGAGATAATTATACTGTGAATAGCACCTGAACGTCTCTGTGAGTGTAATAATTGGGAGACGGCTTCATGTAGTAGAGAGAAAAGGACAGAATGAAAGAAAGCATGAGTATGAGAACAGTGTGAGTACAGACTGTGAGTAGTATCGGTGAGAGACATTCACAACAGATACTAGTTCTGCAAAACGACACACGCACGCACACACACACACAGGCTAGATATGTTGCTAATGAGCCTGGTGTGTGGTTACGGCGTAGAGCCAGACTGGGTCCACGCTTAGACAACTGGGAGTTCAGTCAGGAGTCACCACTTTCTTCTCCGTTTCTCCGCCTCATCCTCAGAAAACAGCAAGTTACCATTCACTGTCATTATCAAAGCAGGCGCAGACTTACCTGAAGGGCTCGGTTTCAATTTCTAAGTATTATGAGAGACAGGTTGACTCAAATATGAGTTCCTGATGGTCCCAGGAGTGTTTAAATGGTTGTCATAACTGTCAGATCAGTTTAAGACAGAAAACCTAGTTAGAAAATGCATATGTGCTATGTTTTTCAAAATGTGATTGAATTATATTTTTGTTTTGGACTAAAACCTTTTTACACGTGGCACAATGACAGACGTTATTCCAAAGTGGCCCTTGGTGGAAAGTAAAGTAAATATACTGTTAAAAAAAGGTTATATTTGATGTTATTCTAATAACCTTATATCCTTTTTAATCTTGCTCTTTTTACTCTCTCCCCTAAACTCTCCTCCATCCAGTCCCAGCCATGATCACCTCTTACCCCAACACCACTCTGGCTACACAGGGCGAGGAGAAGAAGATGAGCTGCATTGCTCACGGGGAGAAACCCATAATGGTGCGCTGGGAGAAAGAAGAACGTATCATCAACCCGGAGACCAGCCGATATGTGGTCACCGTCAAAGAGGTGGCTGATGAAGTCGTCTCTACGCTGGTGGTGAGTGCTCGGTTTCACTGCCACGCAGTTATTTTTAAAGATGGAAAGGAGAGAGTAGGGAAGGCATGGCATAAGAAAAACTGGCTTGAATCCTCACATCATCTTGAAATCTTCAAGTAGAGTACAAAATATTAAATATTATTTTCAGGTCAATTCAATTGCTTAAAACACAGTATGAATGAGTACATCTGTAATGAATTACTGTAAAGGAGTCTGTGCTTTCTGATAATTTAGTAGTTAAATGTCCACCATGATTCAGGATAAAGAGGGTTTATCCCCTTTCTGGTAAAGCATAAGAATCTTGAAGTTGAGTACACTGCCCGTCCTCCTTTTTGAAAAATCGCCGACCATGAAACATCCTTTTAGATTCTCTGCCTACCCTAATGTCCTGCATATGGTTTCTCTCTCTGTAGATTATGCCAACCGTTCGTGAGGACTCTGGTTTCTTCTCCTGTCATGCCATCAACTCCTTCGGTGAGGATCGAGGCATCATACAGCTCACAGTGCAAGGTAAGAGTCAGTTCAGCGCATGGCTTTTTTGGTGGGTCTGTTTGGAAGAAAATTCCCTCCAGGAGTAGTAACGTTTTCTAACATTTATTACTTAATTTTATAATATATTAATTTAATTTCGGCACAGCTCTTTGCAGACCTATCCTTAATCTCTCACTGGGTAAATCACAGACAGAGTAAAACCGATGCATCTGTCTGGTCTGCCCGCCAGCCAGTTCTCTTTCAGGAATACTGCCATAACTCTGTTGTGTTCACACTTTTCCTCAGAACCACCCGACCCTCCAGAGGTGGAGATCCGGGAGGTTAAAGATCGTACCATAGCTCTCCGCTGGACCATGGGCTTTGATGGCAACAGCCCCATCACGGGATATGATATTGAGTGCAAAAACAAATCAGGTAGACACAAGATGAAGAGATAACCGGTTATTACTATGTTACAATTACTAAGTTACACGGCAAACAAGAAATCCAGAAATAAGTAATGCGAAATGTTACTATCCCCCTCTGTTTCTTCTAGCGTCATGGCTATCAGCCCAGGTAACCAAAGATGTTTCACCGCAGCTCAACCAGGCAACGATTATTGACCTCCACCCTTCCTCCACTTACAACATCCGCATGGTCGCCAAGAACATCATTGGCAACAGCAACCCTAGCAACGAGCTCACCATCACTACTGATGAAGCAGGTAACTTCTCATGAGTACTGTGGAAACACTATCATATGAAATTTTAAATGCATTTTTCACAGTTTTGCCTAATGTGAGGATAAAGTCTATTGTAAAATTAACTGCTCAAAAATAACATTGTTACTGAAAAGGATATGAACACTGCAAACAATAAGGAGGTACATGTAATTAGTCAAACTATGGTACAGCTGAAAATAGTTTTCTTAGTACATAAAAAAACTCCACCTTCTTCAAAACACACATTTTAATACTCTGTAGAGAATTTAAAATGGGTCTGAATGGTGGTTTGGAAGGAAACTCCTCAGCTTTAGTGGCAATTTCCTCCTCCTGGCCCTAAAACCTGTTGAGTCATCTTGCACTTAATTATTTTATGGTTGTTTGAAATAGAGGCCATCATCTTTAATATCTGGGGAAACAGATCAGTCCACTGTTGCTTTTAGTCAGCTCTATCAGTGTTCACTTATCTTCTATTGCCTATAATGATCTCCCCACAGACATACTAGCACATTAAAATGCCCCATATTACTAGATTCATTGCTAAAATAAAGTCATAAACTTCAAATTAAATAAAACATGTATCACTTCTCACATTATTTTAAAGGTTAACGTTGATGATTAAACACGTTTTTTTAATTCTTTTTTTTTAAGTTGAGGTGGAAACTGCATAGTACTGTATAAGAGTGAGAAGGCAAATATATTCTTGACTCAACATCACCATCTAGTGAAATGGAATGGGATAAAAAGTGACTTGCTCTCAGTGGTGGATCATCTTTTCAATTTAAACACAAGCATGCAGTCATATTGAAGGATGTGCTTATTTGTAGCTCCTGACGGGCCACCACAGGATGTCACTCTGGAGTCAACCTCCCCACAAAGCATCAAAGTTTCCTGGAAGGTAAAGTTTAAACTTTTTGTATATTGCGTACTGATAAGCTGCTGCACTGAAATTGATATCCTGAATTAATGGGTGGGTGAAACACAAAGAAATGTTTTTATGATATGAATGTGTAAATAGTTGTTAAACTGAGACTTGTGACTGCTAAACCTTTATAATGGATTATTTGTTACAAATATTGCTGTATGTGTTTATATTTTTATTTATACATATTTTATTTGGACCCCAAAAAGGCTATCAATCACTTTGTGAAGGCTAATCAGAATCTCAAGAAAAGAAAAAAATAAGTGTTATTAAAAAAATCTAAAAAAGTTAGTATATAGTTAAAGACAAGCTATCAAGGCAAGCTTAAGAAGAAGCAACAGTAACTTTTAGCTATGTTATATAGTTATGGTTTATTTCATAACCTGTAATAGTTGATAAGTATTTGGTCATAATAGCTTATGGACATATGACATGGATGGAGGAGAAGTTATGAGATTTCAGATGTAATATATAGTCAAACTGCATTACCTTGCATACACATCCAATATATGAATCTTCTGTTTGCTTTAGATTTAGTATTTAATGTTTGAGTAGTTTGTCTAAGTGTCACCACAGGTTATGAGTCGGTTTTCTAAGCCGTTTCCCTCCTCGTCTTGCAGCCTCCCTACAAGTACCTGCAGAATGGTGTGATCCGTGGCTACCAGGTGGGCTACAGAGAGTATAGCCCTGGTGGGAGCCACCAGTTCACCATCATCAGCCTGGACACAACAGGGGACACCACAGAGAGCATCGTGCTGGACAACCTGAAGAAGTTCACTCAGTACAGCGTGGTGGTGCAGGCTGCAAATAGGGCAGGCACCGGGCCATCCTCACAGCAAGTCGTCACCAAAACACTAGAGGATGGTAAGGAGGGGGTGGATCTGATCTGATGTGTTATAGATGTGTTACTGTAAACATCAATTGGTCCAAGTCCATGTGTCCCTGCTGAGGGTCTTGTAATTAGTGTAATGGGTTGTTGCTTTAAGTTAATATAACCATATATTTTGTATTTATTTTGTAGACTGCTTGCTGTTTAACTTGTTATTTTTAGCCACATCTCTTCTGCCTTGGCCTTTTTAGATGCAATGGTTTAAAAAAAAAACCTCTAACATACTCTTGTGGAAAGGCTCCCCTCTACTGGACATTTGTACACTTACAGCCGACAAACAGGCTTGAGCTTTAATACTATTATATCAAAGTCTCTCATTTTTGTAATTAAAACCTTTTGCCAATTATTTACAACAAAATAATAAATTGGATAGGTTGGTTTAAAAAACAAAAATCTTCAACTAAATTGAGCTGCTTCACAAAAATACCAAATATATATATGTACATATATACATAGTTTGGCAGTTATTTTTCATTTGTGGTACTCAGTGAATTGCTTAAATGTGGGTACCTGCACAGACAGCCACTGGTATTGTCAGTCCTTCAGTTTTTCTCTCGTCTTGTATCTCTGGTAGTGCCATCTCGAGCTCCTGAAAGTGTCCTGGCCGTAGCAAAGTCCCCAGAAGTCATCTCGCTCTCATGGATGCCTCTGCCCAGAGAGGCTCTCAATGGAAACCTGCAGGGATACAGAGTCATCTACTGGGCAAACCTGCCTGACGGAGGTACTAACATCAACACATGCAGACGGTGGCTGGGTTGGTTCAGTTAGTAGAGCAGGCGCACATACACATAGCGGTTTATTCCTTGACGCAGAGGTCCAGAGTTTGAGTCCGACCTGTGACCATTTTCTGCATGTCTTCCACCCAGAAAATGATATAATTTAATGATCAATGCAGTTTACCTGCCATTAAGGCCATACATTTTACATAAACTGATTTGTCATCATGCTTGTTTAATTGCTGTTGCTTATCATAGTTCATCCCCTAGAGGAAGCTGTAGTATTATTATACTGTAAGATGCTGTTGTGAGTTGGAGAGGTAGTGTAACTTGGATAATTCAAGTTGCATTGTGTGTGTATTTAGATTAGATATAAACAGTTATTTCCTGATAAATGACTAACTGCAACTTCATCAGATCTCATTATGAGACAGTTGTAGCACATGCACTGCTGTATTTCTGACTCTTATCATCCAAAAGTGTAATTTTACCGAACTTATTTGCACTTACTGTATATAGTAATATACATTTTTGATCTAAAATTCAATTTATAAATTTGATGAAAAATGTAAAAATTCGTGCAACATAACACTGAGATAATAGTATAGTGGAAATACAAAGTCTGCATTGCACGGTGGGAATATCTGTGGTTCCTGGGTTTTTCCCTTGAATTTATACCCGGCTGTATAGCAGCAACGCTGCAGTCTTGCTGGTCCCCATCAATAATTCAAAATGCAATAACTCAGTGAGGCCCATTGCCTCAGCTCTGAGTGACAGGACATGAGGGAGTAAAGGAGAGGAGAAAGGAATCAGAGCAATAATAAAAGTAAATCCCTTAATATCTGTTTTTTTAAGTAAAATACTTATACTATAATGCAGAGTTGTGCTTCCCATACATCATCCATTATGTACATGCATTCATACATTGAGTATCTCACAATATTGTAATATAATGTTAGCTAACCAATATTTGGGTAACTGTTGAATGCTAAATTAACTGTTCGTAATAATCATACTTAGATGACCATTTCACTATAGTGCATACCCATTTTTATAACTAGGCTTATGCATGTGTCTCCTCTCCTTTATCAGAACTGGGAGAAATCAGGAATGTGACGACCAATCAGCCGTCTCTGGAGCTGGACGGTTTGGAGAAGTACACAAACTACAGCATCCAGGTCTTAGCCTTTACCAACGCTGGAGATGGTGTCCGCAGTGAGCAGATCTACGTCCGCACTAAGGAGGATGGTACGATACATTACCAGATATAACAGAAACAACATATGTATGTTTACCCTATAGTGTTTATAAAATTATCATTTTAATGCATTTTGAAGTTTATGTTTGGAAAATGTGTCAGTACAGTTAAGTTTCTTCTAAAGAAACATGTAGCAGAAAGACAATAGGCTAAAGTCAAGGTTATAAGGTGCTGTGCAGTGGAGGAATACTTATTTCCCACTTAAAACATGACATTGTCATGACCTTTTTCAAGAGTATTAAACAAACTGGGGATATTTGGTCTGCTCATGCTTCAAGGTGATAATCAATTATACAATAGCAATACATACTAAAACTACATATGCATGTACATTCAATATGTTTATCTTGGCCCTGCTGAACCCTACACTGTTTTCTTCTCCCCCAGTTCCTGGTCCCCCAGCGGGGGTTAAGGCTGCAGCCTCCAGTAGCTCTGTGGTGTTTGTCTCCTGGCTGCCTCCACTCAAACTCAATGGCATCATCAGGAAATACATCGTCTTCTGCTCTAACCTGCATCCGATGGTAATAGCATTTGTATACCAAAAGAATTTTAATGATCTTTTTTTCCACATAGTTTGTCAAAGCTAATCGAAGGATTGTGGTCTTGAGTCGCTCAAACATTAAACATGACATGCTGCTACATGAAGCTTTGAATCAAACCATTTGTATGTTATGTAAAGCCAGCATGACAGTTTTCTGTTCACAAATGGCATTTCTCTGGACTTCACTATTGCTGCCCAATGATACATTAATCTCTTCTCTCTCCCCGTTTTACAGGTGATGAGCGAGTTTGAGGCGTCTCCAGATGCCTATTTCTACAGGATCCCCAATCTGGCTCGAAACAGACAGTACAGTATCTGGGTGGTGGCTGTGACGGCTGCTGGTCATGGCAACAACAGTGAGAAGATTACAGTGGAGCCTCTAGCCAAAGGTAAATCCAAGATGGCCTGACAATAACCTTTGGTAGTGCTTAGATTCATGTAGTTATTTTCATCCAAAGCATAATTAATATTAATGAATGTATTTTTGTAGTTGAATTGTATAAAATCCCTGTATGAATGTCATTAGAATATTGGTTTTGATCAAGGTCTAAATACATAATTCAAAAGTGAACAAGGTTTGGTGTCAAGGTTAACAAAGTGTGGGTTTGTGTGGGTTTTAGCTCCCGCCAGGATTCTGACCTTCAATGGGACAGTGACCACTCCTTGGATGAAGGACATTGTTTTGCCATGCAAGGCTGTTGGAGACCCTCCTCCTACCATCAAGTGGCTCAAGGGGAAGTAAGTCGAACACACACAGTCATGAATTGCTGCTCAGTTCATGTAGAATATCGTGGCTTTTCATGATGGTCTATAATGAAGTAAATAACATTGTTTTTTGTCTCCAGCACAAACGGAACTCCTACACCTGTCCTTGTGGATGGTCGTCGTAGTGTCTATGGCAACGGCAGCTTCATCATCCGCACAGTGAAAGCAGAGGATTCCGGGAACTACAGCTGTGTGGCCAGCAACAACTGGGGCTCAGATGAGATCACACTTAACCTGCAGGTCCAAGGCAAGTAGTTATAGAACACACATTAAAGAGCCATATTGATGCATTAGGTAACAGGTTTCTTTCTCAAGTTGAACACAGCCAATTAGACAGCAGTGGGATTGGGACTTGATTAGCTGTGCTATGATATTTCCTCAGCCCACCAAATCTTCAAGCACAAAGGTTCCTTCGTCCTACCTTTGATATTGAAGCATAGGTAAAAACAAAAAGAAAGTCAAAAACACATCCTGAACAAATGATAATTGTCCAGGAGTGTGTCCCAACAGGGGAAACCATATTGCTTGTTGCAGATCAGTTATGAAAAGACTTGAGGCAGTTTTTTAATCAAGATCTTTTATGAAGATTTTTATAGTATATCAGGTGCAGTACTGTATGATCATTACAGAAACACAAGATGAACATGTGTACTGTATATATCAACAACAGCTTGCACCAATATACTGTACCTAGGATAAACATGGACTAGATAGATAGAAAGTGAAAAGAAGGGTGACAAAAAGTGCAAGAAATAATAATACACACATAAAAAAATTAAATAATATAGTGGAGGCAAAAGATAAAGTGCATTGTTTTTCTGTTCTTCCTACCCACCATCACCCCAAAGAGAGCAGGGGTTTTGTTCTAATTGGCTGTTTAACACCAGAGAAAGTGTATGTAAGATTTATCACCAATATTTATTAAGGCGTAAGAGAACATGGAATATCCTTTTGCTTTTGAAATATGAGTCCTGTGTACAACTTTGAACTGAATTGGACATGAGGCAGTTTAATACAAATACAATGAACATGCAGTAAACTTTGATTCTTTATGTGTCCTCAGTCCCTCCTGACCAGCCACGCCTCACAGTTACCAAGACTACCACCACATCAATCACATTGTCATGGATACCTGGAGATAACGGAGGGAGCTCAATCAGAGGTGAGAGTGACGCAGTGGCACACACACACACACACACACACACATACAAAAAACACACAAACACACAGACACACACAACTACATACACACATACACCTCAAATGAATCTGAATCAGCACAGTGAGCCGTTTCATCCCACCTTAATGTGTACACAAATGTGCTTCAGCTGAATACATTATCCTTAATATAAAAAGAATCACCCTTCAGCTCTTTATGATAACCAGTGTAACCTCCCCCTTTATTCAGGCCTAACATTCCTGTTTCTCATTATCTGGTGGTTCGGCCTGAACAGTCCTAAAAGGTAGATTAAAAAGCAGCTTGGAAGATTAGGTCTGTTTAAGTGAAAGATTAAAGTGCTCCATCTTGAAGAAAGCACAATAACAGTGATACTTTTTGCGGTGATTCATCATTGCTTCTATTCATCTGCTCCTGTCTTTAATGTTGCAGTCACCATAAATGCTGTTCATGATGCCTTCTCTGCAATATTTGTTTTGCTTCCTTGCTCTCAGCGTCATCCATCACCAAGATACACATACCTACACTTCCGATTGTCTATTTTTAGCCAGGCTTGCAGCATTCTCTAGGGAAGGCAGTGTTGGTCTGTCGGCCTAACACTTTTGTCCCTATAACTATAACTTAATAAATGAATGATTGGATGGATTGCCCTGAAATTCAGAACAGACAATCATGTTGCCCTGAGGATCAATCTTAATGATCTATTACTACTGTATTTCTGGTAGTAGCTGTAAACAATTATGAAAGATTTCTATGCGTTAGTTCAGCTACATTTAGACTTTATATTGTGTATGCATTTGCCAAATGTAACCGTTGGTGAATGTACTGATATTATATATTGATGTTTCATTTTTCAGATACTTTTTATGCTACACTACATATTACTCGGCTCCAAGTTAGGTAAAATGAAATCAATAAATTGGAAAAATACATTTTCACTCATTATTACCACTCAGATTTTCAGTCAGAAACTGGTAAATACTTTAACTTTGATTATAAACAGTAGCAACATTAGTCCTTTTGATGAAAGCTGAGTCACGCTGAACCTGACAACCTCAATCTGAGATCTAAAATAGCCAGTGTGTAGACGATGAACTTGTTTAATTTCAACTATAAACTTTTCTCTGCGATCTTTCTGTTTTTCTACATTCTAGTGAATTATAGTCAGACCTTACCATTGAACATGCTATAGATTTGTAGTCTAGTTATTCTGTTTTAACTCCTCAAACAAAATGTTGTCTTACATCCACTAATAATTAATTGATAAAAGCAAAATTTTCTGTGTAACTACAAATCTTCTGTCACCTTTTTTTTTACCTTCTCACCAATTGCCTCCCCAGGTTACATACTGCAGTACTCAGAGGACAACAGTGAGCAGTGGGGCAGTTTCCCCATCAGCCCCAGTGAGCGTTCATACCGTTTAGAGAACCTGAAGTGCGGCACTTGGTATAAATTTACGCTGACAGCCCAGAATGCAGTGGGGCCAGGGCGCATCAGTGAGATAATTGAAGCTAAGACCCATGGGAAAGGTAGGGAATTGAATTTTGAGTTTTCTGTCTCATTGCTGTCCTGCGATAACAACTAATCATGTTGTTGAAGATCTCTCATTCGTGGGGGTCATGTTCTCAAACCTATATTGCAATGTTCTCTAATAACTCTAGTGGTAGATTGAATAAAAGTAGGCAATGGAATATTGTTTTTTTTCAATGATTTTGTTTTCATTGATTGTAAAAAGTCATATCTCTAAACTCCTATAAAACCCACTAATAGTAGCAAGTTACTGTGGGTAAAAATGCTTATTTTTCTTTGTAACTCATATTCCTTTGAGGATGTTGACTAGTATCAATATATTATTTGACTTTCTTCATGTCCTCTCAAGTTTTAATCTTGGCCTACTGTGAGATATGTTCCAAAACTATGCTCTTGAACTGTGAAATATTGTTCATCTTTGCCAAGTTGCAGCTTCACCCTCTCTCTATCTTCTCCTTAGAACCACAGTTTGCCAAAGACCATGAACTCTTCACCAGCATTAACTCCACCAGAGCCAGGCTCAACCTGGTTGGCTGGAACAACGGAGGCTGTCCAATCACCTCCTTCATACTGGAGTACCGAGCAGTGGACTCGGCCACCTGGACCACTGCCCAGCGCACATCGCTGACCAAGAGCTACATCCTGTACGACTTGCAGGAGGCAACCTGGTACGAACTGCAGATGAAGGTCACCAACAGCGCTGGCTCAGCAGAAAAGAGAATCACCTTTGCTACTCTCAATGCTGACGGAAGTGAGTTGGGATTGAACAGATTGTTACAGAGTTGCATGGATAGTGAGGATAGTTGGATCAGGATGGAATATAAGCATAAGTAGCAACTCAGGGGTAATTTAAGAACACTTTAAAAACTAATAAAACATATCTCTAAATTGAAAATATGGCCAAACGTGTCAGTCTAGTCAGCTCCCTCAATATCTCACCCTCTCCCGCAATATTTTAGCATAAAGTGCCACTCTGCAGTTCTGTCTATAATATGTGCTTTAATAGTATTTGTGATTGAGACAGTTTTGTCAGCCTTTGAACAAATTGACAGTTATTCTGATGGCTTAGCTGAGTAAGACAAGGAGGGCGGTCTTAAGATTCTCCACGGGCAACGTCATAACTTGATTTGCCTTGGGCTACAGATTGTGTCAGTCAAACACAATGGATATTATAAGCTGTAAGGAAGGATAGGTGGTGAGAGCTCTGTGGTACACTCCGAACTATTCATTATTTTCCTTTGAAGGGTATTGCTTGATAGCTGTCTGTTATGTGTATGTCTATGTGTGTGTTTGTGTGGGCATGTTTCTGTGGATGCTATTATCAGTTTGACAGTGGGTCTATAGCTTAGATGCTGAGCAGCAGCACAGGAGACTAAAAGCACAAATTCAGTCATTAGGAAAATTAGGAAACTAATGATCCAATTCCTGTGGACAACAAAACAATCAAGCAATATCAATAAAGCAATGGTGGGTTTAAGTGAATGTGTTTATAAACACATTCACATTCACATTCTGAATGCCATGTGTGTCGGTCCTCTGGACCAGTGTCTCCAAAAAACAAATGGATGTCTGATTATACCAATATTACAGTGGGGCTCGAAAGTTTGGGCACCCCAGGTAAAAATTCGTATTAATGTGCATAAAGAAGCCAAGAAAAGATAGAAAAATCTCCAAAAGGCCTCAAATGACAGATTAGACATTCATATAATACATCACAAAAAGTAAGATTTTATTTCCACCATTTACACTTTCAAAATAACAGAAAACAAAAAAATGGCGTCTGCACAAGTTTGGGCACCCTGCAGAGTTAATACCTTGTACTGCCCCGTCTGGCAAGTATCACACCTTGCTTCTTGTAGCCAGCCAGGAGTCTTTCAATTCTTGTTGGAGGTATCTTTTCCCATTCTTCCTTCCAAAATTCTTCAGTTCTTTGAGATTTCTGGGCTGTCTGTCATGCACTGCTCTTTTAAAGTCTGTCCATAGATTTTTTTGTCCATCGATTATGTTGAGGTCAGGAGATTGTGAAGGCCATGGCAAAACCTTCAGTTTACGCCTCTTGATGTAATCCACCATGGATTTTGAGGTGTGTTTAAGATCATTATCCATTTGTAGAAGCCAGCCTCTCTTTAACTTCAGCTTTTTCACAGATCGCATAAAGTTAGTGTCCAAAATTTGCTGAAATTTGATTCAATTCATTTTTCCTTCTACTTGTGAAATGTTCCCTGTGCCACTGGCTGCAGTACAACCCCAAAGCATGATTGATCCACCCCCATGCTTAACAGTTAGACACAGGTTCTTTTAATTAAATTCTTTGCCCTTTCTTCTCCAAACGTACCTTTGCTCATTCCGGCCAAAAGTTCTACTTTAACCTCATCGGTCCACAGAACTTGTTTGCACAATGCATCAGGCTTGTCTATATGTTCATTTGCAAACTTCAAAAGCTGATTTTTGTGATGAGGACGTAGAAGAGGTTTTCTTCTGATGACTCATCCATGAAGACCATATTTGTACAAGTATCTCTTTATAGCGTCTGCCAGGTCTTTCTGCATTGTGCAGTCAATCGTGGGTTTTGACTTGCTTTTCTGACAATCCTGCGAGCTGTTCTGTCTGATATTTTTCTTGGTCTTCCAGATTTTTCTTTAACTTCCATTGTTCCTGATGACGGCCATTTCTTATTTACATTCAAAACAGAGGATATTGGCATCTGAAAACGCTTTGCTATCTTCTTATAGCCTTCTCCTGCTTTGTGAGCATCAACTATTTTCAGTTTCAGTTTTCTAGACAACTGCTTAGAAGAACCCATGGTGCTGATTTTTGAGGCAAGGTCAGATGAGTCTGGGCATTTAAAACCTTAAGATTGACATCACCTGGTCTTTCCAGACGATGATTGAGAACAATCCATGACACTGTCAGGTCTCAGCTTTCCAAAGGGGGCGGTGCATGCTATGAACTCTGCAAGGTACCCAAACTTTTGCAGACGCCATTTTTTTGTTTTCTGTTATTTTGAAAGTGTAAATGACGGAAATAAAATCTAACTTTTTGTGACATATTATACAAATGTCTAATCTATCATTTGATGCCTTTTGGAGATTTGTCCATCTTTTCTTGGCTTCTTTGTGCACATTAATACAAAGTTTTACCTGGGGTGCCCAAACTTTCGAGCCCCACTGGATCACTAATAATCATATAAACAAAGCTCAAGTTATAAGGCTAATAAAGGACCTGAAATAAGTGCGTGAAAAAAAAATTATAAGATAAATTAAATAAAACTAGAATAGTAATATAATATCAATAATAGTAACAACAACAGGCAGAGGGGTAAATATCTGTAAAAAAATAAATGCTAACCCGTCCATCGGACCCCCAAGTACTTTGAAAGCCCTTTACTTACAGGAATCATTATTTTTCACCACAAACAGCTGACTCCAGATGAACATTCAGCTGAGGCTTTGGGTGTCTGTCTAATTCCTCATAAATGTCTGAATTTCTATATTTCCAAGGTACCATCCCTCCCTTGCTGAAAACAGGAGATCCAATCTCAGACAACATGTCAGGCAGCGGGGGTCTGAAGATGGTGGTTACCATCACCTCTGTTCTCGTGGTAGCTGTACTGGTCTTTATCATGCTCATGGTGCTAAAGAGGAGACGGAGGGAGCAGAGGCTCAAGAGACTCAGAGGTGAGTTGAAGATCAAATTATGGTTTATGTTGTATGAAGTGCATCTCATTAAGTAAAAATGCACAATGAATAACAAAAGGACATCTACACATTATTTAATTGCTATATACATGCACATACTGTATACACACATGTTGAGACACCTACACACAGCCAATACGAGACTGACATGTAATTAAAATTGTTTTATGCTCTACTGCATCTGAACCAGTTAAACTGTGTCAAGCAAAAACTAAAAAGCCTAAACTTTGCCTATATCATAAAAAAAAACTTCATTAGTTGTCTCTTCAGGACAAATGCCTTCATGTTCATTTTTCAAACTCTCTAACATGCTTTCGTTGCCTTTTTAAGTGGAATTGTCAGTGATTGTACAGTATTTCCACCGCTGTAGCTTATCAAGTAGGACAGTACTATTATGGTATTAACTACCTCTTTGCTGACTTTACAGATGCCAAAAGCCTGGCAGAAATGCTGATGAGGTATGTATGCTTAATTTTAATTTATACCCGCTGTTTTTCTTTAAGCAACGGCCATAAATCACAATGTAGCCCAGCGTTATAGTACCTATCAGTAAAAATCTAATGTATTACCCTCAGGATATGCTGTCCCTTTTGCCTTCTTACAGCTACTTATCAACTTAAATGGAATTGAATTAGCATTTCTGCGTTACAATGCAAAAAGCATGCAGCTTAAAAGTAATGACATTTTTGCATTAATCTCCTCAGTAAGAACACACGGACTCCCGACACAGTGAACAAGCAGCAGCAGACATTAAGAATGCACATCGACATTCCCAGAGCCCAGCTCCTCATTGAGGAGAGGGACACCATGGAGACAATCGGTAATACACTGAAAGGAAGACCTATTTTCAGTCACCATATTCATTATGCTTGTGACTGACAAAATCTTTTATCTTTTGTTTTCCTGCTGTGGTTTCTTTTGTTCCCTCCTGCCTCTCTCCTCTTTTGCTTGAATTTTTCTGTTTCTTAGATGACAGGTCCACCGTGCTGTTGACAGACAATGACTTTGGAGAGACAAATAAGCAGAAATCCTCCACAGTGACCCACACAGTCCACTACCAGTCTCTGTCCCAGGCCACTGGACCACTGGTGGACGTGTCCGATGCCAGGCCTGGAACCAGTGAGTCCCACCACCGTCAGTGCTCATCATTTATTTCCTTTACTACTAATATTAATACTATTATTTTGTTACTAACAATAACAATAATGCTAAAAAAGTGTATTGTGGTTTTTATTTGGTACAGCCATCAATCTTGCACTGCTAATTTTCCTCCTGAATCTACATAGTTGCACTCTCACAGATGGATGTCACTTTAGAAGCAATTTGCCGTAGAACCATACAATACAAGCACTGGTAATAGCATTCCATTGCCCATTCATCTGAATTACATGCAAGGCAAATAGCTTTTCTACCTTGTCTTCACTTTATCGTAGACTGCCCCTTATACAGCATGTGCACCGCCTTCCAGCAGTGAGATTACAAAGACACGGCAGCCCAGCTGCAGAGCTGCCTCTGGGCTTATGGTGTTCAGCTCCACTGAAGCAGAACAGATGAAGAGAAGCGATCTCCCTGCCTCTTCTTGACACGTCCTCACCTGGTTGCCCTGATCCAAGTGGCCAGTTGGACTTGAGTCCATGTGCACATACTGACATGGACATGCACTGAGATTAGTAGTGCACTGAAATCCAAACCAAATTGGCCAATACAGATTTAGATACCATTACCAAGATTTACCTTTGTGGTAGTTTTAGTACAGATAAACATGCAGCACATATCCTGGGCTTACTGAATGGTACAAATGTAAAATTATGTTGCTAAATTTGCAATAAAGTTGCACACCTAGAAATAGAAGCACAAAATATCAATTATGCTACATTTCACTCCATTAAAATGCCATGCTTTTTGTTATCTGCCATTACCTACAGTTACACAAACACATATGCACAAGGACATAAAATGCACGGAACAATATCACACACATGCATTTACACACCAGAATTCTGTAAAGTCATATGATTGGTTTGTTTAACCTGGCCAGTGGGGCATGAACCCAGTTTGCTGACTCATTCCCGTTTTCTTCTCCTCCCTGCCGTCGGCCAAACACCTCCATTATTTCATTCCTCCAAACCGCTGATAGGATTACTGTCTGACCTACTACAATTACGAGCACCATTCTTTTCTGCACAGATCCAATCCAGGCCTTTTCTAAAGACACTCACTCTGATTTGGTCCAGCGGTGCACAGAGCAGCAGCCTGTCTGGGTCAGGCTGAATATGATACTATTTATATGTCTATTTGGAGACAGTTACATCTTAAGATGGATGATAATGTCATTGCAGGGAGCTGTGGATGGTAATGTTAAGTGTTCACTTAAGGGGTGAACTGTAGATTTGTACCACAACACTGCAGAAAAGACATATATTCCCCCTTCTCGTTTTTTGGTCCCTGCTATAAATCATGTTGTTTTTGGTTACTGATGAGCCACATCTAAACGGCTGTTTGGATGTTCACAGGACCACTATATGAACAATCTAAAAATACTGTCAAATGTTATCTTTGTCTTTTAACTGAAGGTGGGTCAAGACCTTTATTGGATTGTTTCTATCAATAATTAGGCCCTCAGGTTCTGAAGGCAAATGTGTCCCTGTTGGCTTGAATGTGCTTGTTTGATGCCATCTCTAAAAAAGTAATTTTCTGTAAAATGATGACAAAATATATTTGATTTGATTATTCAGTCATTTAGAAATAAAAATACTATCTTGGAGACAAACATAATTCTCATAATAGATTTTAGATAGATTTTTTAAAGACAAATTTGAAAGAATGCAATTTATACTATCCAATCCCAGGTACACAATGACTGTCTCAGTAAACGTTTTTGTTAATTTTTTGAAAGTAAAAAAAACCCGCTAAAATGTCTTAATATGATATCAACATATTATTTGCAAATGTCAATCATCCTATTTGTGAAAAAACATTGATGATAGGCTTACTGGCGAATATTATTAGCTTAGTATGGTATGCACTAAAAAGGTATGTATAAAGTTTTCAGGCCGCCCTACACGTTATTCTAGGCCCAGTTTAATATGCAACTTAATTGTATACAACATATGTAGCAGGGGGTCCCTGATCCTTATCTCTCAGTTAAAGGGTCCTAGTCTTAAAAAACGTTGAAGACCCCTGATCTATGAAATGGATACTCTCAGACTTGAATTTCAAGCTCAGATCCTAGACCAAGAGACTAGTTCTAAATAGTTAAATTGCAAGTAAATGTTGTCATTCAACTGAAAAATGGAGTAGCTATTATTAACTCTGTTCACGAATAGTTTCTCCCGTTCTCTCCTCACCAGATCCCACTGCCAGACGCACTGCCAAAGCTGGTCCTGCCGCGGCACGCAGCCGCTACGCCAGCCAGTGGACCCTGAACCGGCCTCACCCAACCAGCTCCTCACACACCCTGACCACCGACTGGAGACTCCCTACGCCACGTGCCACTGGATCTGTGGACAAGGAGAGCGACAGTTACAGTGTCAGCCCCTCTCAGGATACAGGTAGAGTAGAGCAAGGTGGAGTGTGACCATCACAGATATCCAGGAACAACATGGACTTGTAGGCTTTTTTTTAAATTAGGGTTAGAAAGTTGGGGGTGTGTGACAGAAATCATGTTGCTTTTGTGATATTATCAAGCATGATGTCAATCTGCTTGGCTTTCACATTGGCTTCTGGGCAATCCAAAACACAAGTGTGAATCCAACTTAAACCTACGCCATTTCCCTTTTTCTTTTCCATACTTTTTATCTATCACTGTACTGTATCAAACCATATAAAAACACCACATTAATGAAGTTAAATTTCACCTTCTGGCGTTTATTTCTCAGATCGTGCACGAAGCAGCATGGTATCAACAGAGAGTGCGTCCTCCACCTATGAGGAGCTGGCCAGAGCCTACGAGCATGCCAAGATGGAAGAGCAGCTCCGGCACGCCAAGTTCACCATCACCGAGTGCTTCATCTCTGACACCTCATCCGAACAGATGACAGCAGGGACCAACGACTACACTGACAGCCTGACCTCCAGCACGCCGTCTGAGTCAGGCATCTGCCGCTTTACCGCTTCGCCGCCTAAACCTCAGGATGTCAGTCGGGTCATGACCATGGCCGTGCCCAAGGCACACAGACCTGGTAAGGAAGTGGAA
The DNA here is from genome assembly GCF_013103735.1 of Etheostoma cragini. Lineage (NCBI taxonomy): Eukaryota > Metazoa > Chordata > Actinopteri > Perciformes > Percidae > Etheostoma > Etheostoma cragini. The sequence continues at coordinate 19,237,823 of NC_048409.1, forward strand.
TAACAACACAACTTATTCAACCTTGTATTTTCCCTACAATAATTGAGCAGACCCTTTGTCCCCTTTGCATTCCAACAGTACATTATGAAAATCATAATCTAGCTTTCATGTTTTTTAATACAGCAAACCAGTGTAGGATCCCTATAGAGTAATACTACTAGTTACTAGATACTAATAGTTGTATCTTAGCGATAATGGCAAAGTCTGTTTGCCTCGGACACATCGCTCTCCCCTCTGTTGTTAGATCAGGAGGTGGAGATAAAAATGAATACATTAGACCTCAAGGGCATTCTTTAGAAATGTTTTTGCCAACAACCGCTGTTACATACAGTATAGTCACATTAAACCATTACACAACAGACGAAACTCTCACTGGAAGAGTTCCAGCTTATTTCTGTGTCTTCTTTAGGTGTAGCCACCTGTTTTTCTCCAATCTGATGTAAGACGTTTAACACAGTAAGATTTGTTGACAATTTTGTCCTTGTAAATTATGTTATTTTTTATGCTACATGAAGATTCTGTCTCAAAAGTCTTTCATTACATCTGCAGATTGAGAAAAACTGATGTGCTTTCCTGCGCGCTCCTTTCAGGTTGTAGTCCCACCTTACATGACCCTCTGCTCCTCCACGTAGCCCTGCAGATAAATTACAAGTTCTGGCAGAACATGCCCACAAGTTGAAGACCACACACAGTAACACAGAGATTCAAACAGACACATGGACACATCTCATCCATCATCCCATCTGCTGTCATGTTAGAAAGAAGTGTGTGTGTGTGTGTGTGTGTGTGTGTGTGTGTGTGTGTGTGTGTGTGTGTGTGTGTGTGTCCACACAAGGGTACACTTCTTACAATCCTCATTTTAATCAGACAAGGGTTAGGCCATCAGATCAGCTTCTTAAGTTTCAGGCCTCATTATGTTTTGAACGTTTGTCCAAAGGACAGCAGACTCAAATCACCAGTTCACCAGGGAATGAGGGCAACTAAAGGCTGTCTGTCAATCTTATCTGAAGCTATTGTCACTTAGTACAAAACAGCAATTAACCACCACAGTGTGGAGTGCATTGTAATACCACACTCTTAGGCTGGTGTGGTATCACTAAATGCTAGAGTCTAGTGTGTGGTGTCAGTTACTTTGGGGGGTTACATTATAGGTATAGGAATCAAGCTGTGTTACCTCTACAGTTTCCGGGTCAGTTGTCGACTATTTGTAACGACCTGTGTTTTGACATTGCACACAAAAGCAATATATAGTAGGCGGGCATATATAAAGTTTGGTTTAATCAGGAAAATGGAAGCACATTTATTTTGCTGTGACTGAGTCAGACCTAAATGTGTATTACATTTTTTGATCACCGTATTAGCGTTTTCAGCTTTTTAGATGTGTCAAATGTTATATTTTTCAGCTGACTCTACAGTCAGTGAACTGTAAAATAAAAGGAATGTTGTTTTCTGAGAGGGCTGCAGCAACTCTAACAATGAACACCCATACAGCAAGGTGCAGTTGGATTAACACATATTATTTTAATCACAAGATTGCTGGCTTCAAAGATAATAAGCCTTTGTAAATAGCTGCTATGACCAATGTTCGTCCTCATTGTAAGATTACAATGAATATATGTTTCTGCATATGAAAGGTTGAGGTTGAGTTTATTTCTTTTAACCAATCCTACCATGGTACTAAATAATAATAATAATGTATACTTTATTAATCCTGCAAAGGGAAATAAAAATGTTTTCACTCTGTTGTTATTACACACAGGCCTGAACTAAACACACATGCTCAGTAGCTGTACATGCACTAAATTGAGAGATGTCAGAGTGGGGGGGTACCCATGGAAAGGTGCCCCAAGCAGTTGGGGGGTCGGTGCCTTGCTCAAGAGCACATTGGCAGTGCCCAGGCACCTCTCCAGCTACCAGTGTACCACCATACTTTTAGCTTGGGACTTGAACCGGTTCCCAACCCAACTTCTTACTGACAGAGCTACTGCCACCCCCGAACTGCCAAATGTATGTGGAAATACAAATAATACCCCCAAATGTGATTTTTGAACACCTCAGTTTAAAACCACGGGCATTGCTTTGATATCATATGATATAAGGAAAGCCCTTTCACATTACATGTAGTCATTTGACCCAGCATTCATATACGTTTTTTGAGTGTAGCTTTAAGATAACCCTGAACTGGTTCAAAGGGGCCAAGTTCAAACCATGAAAAACAGTCCCAGACCAAAGGTATGTGGACAAGGGGAGTTCCATCTCCTTTTTTACAGGTATGACTGTCAGTTAATCCCTTTTCACCTTCATATAGTAAAAGTAAATGTTCTCTCCACACTTGTAAATTCTAAGTAGAGTGTATTACGAAAACAAATCTGTGTAAACCCAAAACCAGTGTGGGGCAGTTTGACTGACAGCTGGTGAATGACCCAGCTTCAACTCCCTCCCCTCTGTCTCTATTACATCTGACTAACCTGAACTGACCTCCCCTTCCATCTGAAAGGTCAAAGGCAGCTTCTCTCATTCATCTTTTTCATTTTGTGTGACCACCCTTACCTGATAAACTTGTTATTAGAGTAACATTTTGTGTATTGGTTGACCATTGGGTTCGTGTCCCATCACAGTTTGTTCTACCACACTTTGCTCATGAACTTTTACAGCAGTGGTAGTAACAAGGGCTACAGGCAGTAGTCATCTTATGATAGGTCTGTAAATATGTAGCCTGTCATCCTTCTCAACAGTACAGACTGATCTGAAGATGCAACACTTACACAGATTAATGGCTTGGCAGGGAGTTGCAGTTGTATTCTGATTACACATAGTGTCCCATTACTCTACAATCTGCCATTTACTGGCTGATGAATTTTCAAACTACATTTCTAACGAGCTCCTACATTAACACTTAAATCTATATTTAATTCAATTAACACTCCTAGCCATTCATCATCTTTGCTGGCACTAATAGGGCTCATTATTAAACACTGTAAATTATTCATTCTCCCTATGAACCCAGGAATCCATTCTCCAAGGTCACATAATGGAGTGAATCTGCAGAGACGGCTTTGTCTGTGCTGGCATTAACACTGAGTAGCTGGCAGGGAGTGTTTGCATGCGTCCATACCCTATATAAATACATTTGGGCATGTGTGGGCTGTGTACATGTGAGCGTTTCACCACGTGTGGGGGAGAGAAAACGTGTTGAAAAGAGATTTAAGCGATGAATGGTCCTCTGACAGATGAATGTGAACTTTTCAGCAATAATGAAAAAATACAGATAGAGCCTCTCCTTGTCTCCAGCCCACTAGATCTGGCAGCCCAACACCCTTTTGTGAGGGAATAATTTGCTCTGTTAAATATGTATTCCAATCAGTAAAAGGGATACAATAACTGTAGAGGAACAATGAACTTGCTAAACCAAATGAAAGTGTCTCTTCCTCTCTTTCTCTACCTCTCATCTAACACTTCAGACAATTACTTAAAGATCGAAGATACAGCTTTTAATCGTGCTTCATCACTCAGTTAAGGTATTAAATCTGACCTGGTTTATCTTGCTACGGGTGTTTACAAGTGATTCTGTTTCCTAATAAGACTCCAGTTCTTCCCTCCTACAGTGCAACTGAACTTGCACCAGAGAGGGGGTGTGATAACTAACAAATGGAAGCAAAAATGTATCTAGTATATATAGACATAGACATATTCCATCATTTACCTTTTTCACAGTAAAAAAAGATAGCTCAATAACTTAATCATTGCATCAGTCCCTGACAATGATAGCAAAGATAACACTGTAATATTCAGCTTCCTATTACATTATATTTTTGCACATTTGTCCTGATTCAATAGATTCACACTTGGTGGAAAATTGGTATTACATTAAAATATTGCTTTTGTGAATTATAATCGCAGAAGCCCCGAGGTGAGCAAATCTAACAGTTTGAATGTGAGGTAAATGTGAATCATTAACTCTCTATGTAGTTAATTTAAACCAACGGGAAAGAATAATACAAATGGAGTCTGTGGATCCCATGGGCCCACCATCTGTGGGAGGAACCGCTGGGGTTGGGTGCGCTGCCACATGGGTGGTGGTGAAGGTAAGGGGCCTCGACGGACCAGACCCGGGCGGCAGAGGCTGGCTCTGGGGACGTGGACCGTCACCTCTCTGTGGGGGAAGGAGCCGGAGCTTGTGCGGGAGGTGGAGCGCTACCAGTTAGATCTGGTGGGCTTACCTCTACGCACAGTCTCAGTTCTGGAACCATACTCTTGGATAGGGGTTGGACTCTGTTCTACTCCGGAGTTGCCCAGGGTGTGAGGCGCCGGGCGGGTGTGGAGATACTCACAAGCCCACGGCTGAGCCCTGCTACGTTGGAGTTTACTAAATGATGACAGGGTCGCCTCCCTATGCCTGCAGGTGGTGGGGGGGGAAACTCTGACTGTTGTTTGTGTGTATGCACCAAGCAAGAGTTCGGAGTATTTGGCCTTCTTTGAGACCTTGAATGGAGTCCTGTATAGGGACTCACTAGTTCTGCAGGGGGACTTCAACGCACAAGTGGGTGATGATGGAGATACCTGGAGAGGCGTGATTGGGAGGAACCCTGATCTAAACCAAAATGTTTGTCTGTGGTTGGACTTCTGTGCTAGTCATGGATTGTCTATCACAAACACCATGTTTAAGCAAAGGGATGCTCATATGTGTATGTGGTACCAGAGCACATTTTATTATCATTTTATCTGATCTGAGGCCGTATGTTTTGGAAACTCGGGTAAAAAGAGGGGCAGAGCTGTAAACTGATCACCATCTGGTGGTGGGTTTGCTCAGGGGTGGGGGAAGACTCTGGATAGACCAGGTAAGCCCAAGCGGGTAGTGCGGGTAAACTCACACCTCCAACGGAGGAAACCAATGGAGTGCTTTCTTTAGGTAGGGAATGTCCTTTGCCCAAGTGAAGGAGTTTAAATACCTTGGGGTCTTGTTCACTTTGAGTGAGGGGACAATGGAGCTGGTCTGAGAATCGGCGCATTGGGTGCGGTAGGACATTCAATTTATCACACCGTTGTGACGAAAAGAGCTGAGCCAGAAGGCAAAGCTCTCAACCTACCGGTCAGTTTTCATTCCTACCCTTACCTGTGTTCATGGAAGCTGGGTCATGACCGAAAGAACGAGATTCAAGGTACAAGCGGTTGGAATCGGTTTCCTCAGGAGGGGGACTGGTGTCTCCCTTAGAAATAGGGTGAGAAGCACAGTCATCCGTGAGGAACTTGGAGTAGAACCGCTGCTCTTTCGCGTCAAAAAGAGCCAGTTGAGGCTGTTTGTTGATCTGGGAAGGATGTCTCCCGGGCGCCTCCCTAGGGAGATGTTCCAAGCACATCCAGCTGGGAGGAGACCTCTAGGAAGACCCAGGACAAGGTGGAGGGATTATATCTCCAACCTGGCTTGGGAACGCCTCGGGATCCCCCAGTCAGAGCTGGTAAATGTGGCTCAGTTTGGGGTCCCCTGCTGGAGCTGCTGCCCCCGCGATCTGATACCAGATAAGCGGATGAAGATGGATGGATGGAGTCTGTGGAGAAAATCAGATCTGTTAGGAGCAAATACTGCACACAGTGGGAATCCGAGAGAGTCTGTAGGGGACAGCAAAGAATCTCTGGTAAATATCTTCTTGGAATCAAGCTGACCCCAGTAACAGTGTTTTTGGTGAAAACCAAAAACAGCTGAAAGGAGTGCTGAATGTGTACATAAGCAACTGTTTGCCAACATGTTCACCATGAAAACCCTTAAGTTGGTAAAAAGCCAACATGATCACAGTGGGCTACAGACTTCATTTGTCTGTAGTGACCAATCACAGGCATTTATTCACATCAAAGTAATCGGGTGGTAAAGGTTGTCTTTATAGCTTGTTCCGCTGCCTCCAAGTGTCCAAAGAAATCAATTAAAGCTGCTTTAGAGTATTTTCAATTCTGTCCAACAACAATTAAGAATATCACTGTGCATGATGACAAACTGTAATTTAACTAAACCTTAATTGTCTATCTCTTGTAACCTCCCAGCAGGAGAGCTGGTCCACTTGCCGCCATACCTCCGTATGGACTTCCTGTTGAACCGTGGCGTGCCACTGGCAGCCCGAGGTGGAGGGGTCAGCAGCAGCAGTGGCAGCAGCAGCAGTGGTGGTGGAGGAGGAGGAGGAGGAGGAGGAGGAGGTGGAGGAGGAGCAGGAGCAGGAGCAGGATCAGGAGCAAGTGGAGTTGGTGCTGGTTCTGCCGGGGAGGCAAGAGGAATGGGAGGAGGTGGAGGAGGAGCCATGGGCCAGACCTGCCTAGAACCCCAGAGGAGCCGTACCTTGAAGAGGCCACCTCCCATGGAGCCCACCCCCATGGAAGTGCCATCACCCAGGGAGGTGCAGCAGTGGCAGCCAGGAACTGCCTCCACCCTCCCCCACAGGGATGTTCGGGAGAGGGGAGAGGCCCGGGGTGAGGTCCGGGCAGAGGTCCCCTCCTCGGGAGACCTAGCCCAAGCACAGGCTGCCAAGCTCAGCACTTCCCAGGAGTCACTGCTGGATTCCAGAGGACACCTGAAACAGAGCAACAACCCCTATGCCAAGTCTTACACTCTGGTATAACACTGGGACACACACCGGACTGCTTCAGACAACAGGACTACTGCAGACACACTGAAGGAGGAAGGACAAGCGACAGACGACAGGCACAGGATGGACAGTTTACCACAACAGAAATTGTTGTATATAGAGCCGTTTCTGACATGCGTCTGAAGTGGATGCTTTTCTTTGAGTCTGTCTTTTTTTCTCTCACTCTTTTCTTTCTTTCCTCTCTCGCTCTTCTCTGTTGCTTTCACACTTTTCATTCTCTCACACCACGCTCCTCTTCTGATGAATCTTCTCTCACAGTTTTTATTTTCTACTTGAGTATTCTTTTATCCTAAAGTGACAACATATGAGGATTGCCAAAATGATTTATTTAAAATTTGAGAAAGAGAAAAAAATACTATTGAATTTATATCAAGGACAATTATAGTCATTATTATTATTACTATTATTATTATATAAAAACAGAAAATATGTAAAAAAAACAAAACAAAAAAAACAAGAAGGGAAAGGGAAAGGGAGGAGGAGGACTCTGGGGCACTCTGCAGGAGAACATTGCTTTCTTAATTTATTTTTATTTTATTGTTGCAGTGTGATGAAATCTGTGATTGGGTAACTGAGGGGATTTTAGCGCTACGAAGAGCCAATAGAGGAGAAGAAGAGTGACGCTGGACAAGACCGCCAATGCTGACCAATCGTAATGTTTTTCAACCTTTCTGACGACTGCATGGCGACTGATCAAATGACAATTAATAGGAATGGCTGGAAATCCAAAAAAAAGAGAATTTTTGTCACACTATGAAATTATACAATGTGAATATATATAAAGAGATCACTTTTATTTGTGGATATTACGGGGGAAATGATTTGGTTAATAAAGTCCTTAGTCATGTTTGCACACATCTGACTTTGGTTCATGTTGGTTGAGCCCAACATCTGTCCCTGTTCCTGTTTCTCTCTTCCTCCTCCTAGCCTGCTCTCCTTTGTCCTACTCTCTATATCACCTATTCTTCTCATACTCTCCATTGAGAATTGCAATTTAAAGAAAAGCACAGTAGTGTCTGTGGTTATTGTGGTTAGTCAATCAACAAAAAAATCAACATTTATTTAGATAGCGCTTTAGAGCAACCATCAGGTCTCCAAAGTGCTTTACATGAAGTAACAACAAGAACAGATAACATACAGTGAAATCAGAAATGTCAAATTAACTTAGAAGTTAAAATGTAAAATAAGTCAGTGGTTTCCAATTTGGGCTTTTGTCCCCGGAAAACAAACAATATCTACTTATCCTCCCATCCTGTGACCCATCCTCACAGGTTTAATGGGGTGTATTTGTGAGTAATATTTCCCGTCTCAGATTAAATTCAAGAAATAATTGTTAGAAGCCTCAAAGCGTAAACCTATCCAGTATTTCACAATAAAATAGAATAGAAGAGCTTGAAAATATCAACATAATTGTATTTGATTGTATTCTGTCCGTTTGACCACTGATGAAGGAGGATGTTTTCCTCATTTTACCCACTCACTTCACTCATTTTGTATCTGTAAGTGCAACACAATCTTCTCTGCACTGATTCGTTTGAGGAATACAGTGACTAAACTAAGGTTATGTGAATCAATTGTCACATATTGGTACTTATAGCCCCAACACTCTATAGTTTGACCTGTCACAACATGTTTGACCCTCTTGCCTGAAGGGCTGTCCTTTCCAATAAAGGCTAAAATGCCACAAAAAAAATCTTAAATAGAATTACAAATAACAACTTTGGCATGGCACAAACATGAACTACCAAAAAGCATGAAAACAGGTTTGTATTGATGCAGCTGCTTGGTTTTGATCAACAGATGGCGCTGTGCAGTCAGTATAATGAGTCAATTTTCTGCTTACAAGGAGTGAGCCTGAGGACATTGAGCAGTTGAAAGGGATGGTTCAGCACCAAAACTATTTGTGACAACCTCGAGAGAGACATAAAGGGCAACCCACCAGTCTGTTCCAGTGTATGTCTTGCCATTTGCAGGAGCACACCACCTGTAAATTATTCATGCCAGTGCTGACACGGAACCTAGATCAGGTTTACACTGTCACACTTATCCCCACAGTGCCCCAGAATGGGGATGAGACAGCAGAGGCAGGAAAAGATTGAATGTGCACACTATGCATATAAATGCACATATACACATATAATCATCTTTGGGGAAATCAATGCCACTGATGTTGAATTTAGTATTTCTGTTGCTATGCAGAAAAGGAAAGACAGCTGTTGTTTTCTAGATGGTGCATGTGTCAGAGAGAGGAGGCAAATGCCATGCAACAAAAAACATCTGCTGCATGTTTGAATACTGAGCCTGCTGATGCATCAGGAACACGTCATGCAGTCACTATAAATATATCCTAGAAAATGGGCACACTAGAGATAAAATTGACTGTGGGTGGATTACAATAATTGCAGTTTCTTTTTTTTTATATCTGTGCACGCCCCTCACTGGTTTGAGGTAGTATAATGAAGATAGATCGCCCACCTACGCACTGAGAAGACTTTATGACTGTGCAGTTGCCCTCATACATTAGGAAGAAGCAGGATGTGTGGGACTCGCCTCTTGGCTGCAGGCCATTATCACACTCCCACGCGCACAGCAGCCAAAAAAGGGAAACTCTGAGATAGAAAAATGGGAAAGGGAGGTTTCAAATCTAATAAGATTGTCGAATGCGCCCCAAGTTTTTCTACTGATACACCCCCACGGCCCAGTCAGATGAACTCAAGTGCCCCTTCATCGACACTACCCATCCAAATGTTCAAAGGTGATTTTCAGGTGGATGTAGTGCTACCATACACATTATAAGAATGGCTACTGATTATGTAACAATAATATTTTTCTCAGTTTGGTCAAGTTTGCATTTACCTCTTGGAATGGCAGAAGCTGGACATTTCAACCACTTATCCATACTTTTAATTTCAAGATTTCAAGCGTTTCACTTTTAGTTATTTGGGCCTAGCCAGATTGAGCATATCCAATCAAATAAGGGATAGTTTTTGGGTTTTAATACAACAACAATCTTTTAATAATTTGTTTTCGGGAGATGTCGCCAATATATCGCCCAATTAAAAGTCCGGAATATCAGTGTGGGCGGAGTTAACCTTTGACCTGTTGCGTGTTATAAAGGGTGTGTGCGTGGTACGGTCGCTGTCAAGGTGTTTAAGTATTCCGAATTTGCGGTGAATTAAAACCTACTAAATTGTACAAATAACATACACATAACAACCTAAGCAAAACGGTAGGAGGAAGAAGTATAAGAAACAACTGAGGATTTGTCTTTAATGAAACTTGAACAGCCGCTAGCATCTTTGTGTGTTAACGTTAGCTGAACCACAAAATGCCACCTCCGTTCTTCATGGGGTCGTTGCCAAACTTCCAGTGACATCTTGCGGTGTGGAGAGACTGTTTTCTACAACAAATAGGATTGAAACGCGTCTTCGGTCATCAATGAATAACTTAACTTTACTGCCACTGAAACATGCAGATTAATGGGATTACTGAAGAAATCAACTCCATAATCAACAACAAGCTACACTGCCTGCACCTGTCTGCAGTCACCCACGGTAAGATAAAACGCTACTCTGATGCCCGTCGTGGGCCATGAATGACAATAATTGTCATAAATGTATGTGATGCGGGCAGTGAAGGCGAATGCGAGTCTTGAGATTGTTGTTGATCAATAACGTTATGTGTTGGCTTTGTGTTCAGAGCGGTTAGATTCCCGCTTGCACGAGGATGCGCGTAGGATAGGCGCTAGATCTATGGTGTTTGTTAGGTCTGGTTGGTTTTGTTTAGTAATTATGTAACCCTGAGAGTTGATCACAGTAACGCCTCCGGCCCTATTATGTCAACCCGGTGCTCATGATCTGATAGTAATATTGCTAAACCTAAATAAAAGAGTTTTTTGTTGTTGTTCTGGTAGCACCGGAGTAGAGTATGGATAGCTGGATATGATCATGGAAACTAGCCTTTGAAAACACGACTAAATACCAAGGCTTGTTTTTCACATGCCTCCCCCGAATGTTTTCTAGTACAAAGTTTTCACTTCTTTGCCTTCCTATCTGGTTCATTAATTCTTGTCTTTGTGAACTTCCCCTGTGTATACACCTCACAAAACGGATCCAAACCCAACTGCACCTCCCTTTCTCCAGGCCCTTCACAACACAGTGCGACTTTTTCACATCTTCGGAGGGTTTTCATGACGTGTCATCAGACCAGGGGCCTTTTGCACGAAACCAGGATAAGGGATTAAGCCGGGATATTCAAGTTATCCTGGATGAATTTAGCTTTGACTCGGTTGCACGAAACCAGATTTAATTAAACCCAGCCATGGCGATTTATTCTTTGCGGCTAGCCTGGTCCCGAGCAGGCTAACACCCAGGCTAAGATTAATCTTGGAGTCTCTTGTGTTAAATCAGCTGCCGCTCTGATTCCAATTAAACGTGCTTAACAGTTATTCTGTTGTCTTCTGCATGTGTTCTGTGTACGTTATCTGGTGGTCTTTTACTTTGACATACTTGGCCTTGAAGAGGTGGTCTTGGTCGCCATCTTGTTTCTTGGCATCTTTTCTGACGTCATTTTGTCCCCCCTTTTTCTTACATAGTGATTCTGCATGCGTGGGGTTCTTACTGTAATTACACCATACTTTCCTGAAACACTTTCTGGCCCCGGGTCCCTTCATTCCACACTTGTGGCAAGTAATGTTGGCATCTTCTTCTCTTCTGTTACCATTTGGCCCTGCCCTGTCTTGTATGCATCTTAATCCCATTATCTGTAGTCGGTTCTGTGATTTTTATTTTCTCTGATTCTTTTTAGACCCGCAGTCTTCTTTTGAATTCTGCAAACGTAACGTTATCTTCATTTTGCGAAGTGGTTTGAACAAGTCTGTTAACCCGCCTATCATCATGGCTACGATTAGCCCATCCCTCATGGTCTCTCCTCTATCTCTGAATGCTGTAATGATCTCTGCTCTTATTAGGTAATTAATAACTTCCATTAGCATGCTTGTTTGTTTTCCTCGTCTCTCTCTTGCTCTCTCGTTCTCTCTCTCTCTCTCTCTCTCTCTCTCTCTCGCTCTTTCTCTACCAAAGAGACTGGATGACCCCTCTCGGTTCCTTAGCGTAACGAGGAGTGAGTCCTCTAGTCACTTGTCAGCTGCATGATCTCTCTGTGGGGAGGCGCGACTCCTGGCGTAGCGTACCACAGAGTGCAGCAATGGGCCTCGTGAGGAGAAAACGCTAGTAGAGAGTTGGAGGAGTTAAAAAAAAAAAAAAGATGGAATTCGTTTCAAAACTAAACGCGACAGCTGCAGTGTGGGAGCACTATGAATTCAAACCGAAGGACCGCGGTGAACCACTTAACCTGAGTGAGCCGGTATGTTGCTTTTCTTGTAAAACAGTAACGACAAAACACAGCAACACAGCAAACATGCATATGCACCTGAAACCCAGACAGATGGGCCATCTCCTTCTTGCCGACAGTACACATTACAAACAGGACAGTGCAAAATGGTGTGCACTCACAGACAGTATATTTCGCTTCATTACTAAAGAGATGCTGCCCTTTAGTTTCGTTGAAAAGTCGGCATCTTGCCGAATGCGTATGGTTTTTATTTCCATTTTATTCATTTTGATTGTGTTTGTTTTTATTCCAGTGCATTTTTTTGTTAACAGAGCTTCAGAGTCCACAACAATATTATCGTTTATTGCATATGGCAATAATTTCTGAGACAATTTATCATCCAGCAAAAAATGTTATTGTGACAGGCCTACCTAGCCATCTCGTTGTCTGCTATGCGCAACTTTGTCAATGATGTGTACACATTTATAATCTGCAGCTTTCTTTTTACCGAATAATGTTCTTTAAGTATACCGTTAAAAGAGGCTTTCATGCCATCATCAGCGGCTTCATCAGCGGCTTCATGTCTAATTAGCGACAGGCTCTTATCGTCTATAGCCTTACCAGCTTCTTCTGCTAGCTAGCTAGCTAGCTACTGCGTAAAATGTTGAGTTAATCTTATTCACGCTCACTTATCTTCAACCCTGGGTCCATAACCTGTTATTTAGCTGACTTGCCCAGGCTTAACTTGATGTCCAGAATGTGTAGGCAGCCTAGGAATTGCGTTTTCCAAAGGTTATATTTTTTTTCTCAGACCTGTCAAATAAAAGCTGCAGTGCTAAAACTCCTGTTGCTCGGTGGGCCATCTTTTAATCCTGCTGATTTCCTAGCTTAGCTTCTTCTTCTGCTAGCTAACTAGCTACCGCGTAATATGTTGCATTGAACTTATTCACGCTCACTTATCTTCAACCCTGGGTCCATAACCTGTAAAGTTAGCTGACTTGCACATGCTTAACTTGACATGAATGTATAAGCGAAGCGTCTGTTCCATATAGTTATTTATTTTACACGTGTGTACGGCTCTGTTCATCCGTCTCCATCATTGCTTACATGGCATATACGCAGGTATGAGGAAACGTTATACCTTACGTGAAAGTAAAACCGTAATACCTCAAAATTTAATTAACACACTTATTTATCTTATTACTTTTTGCTAACTATTTCAACCGTTCTTTTTCTTTTAGCTCACCCTTTTAAACTATTTATTGCTTTTAGCTTTCTGCCAATTAATTTATATTTTACTATAAGCTATTTCAACAAATTGTCCTCTACTTATATTTTAGAGCCTGATAAGCCTATATGTCATTTTGTTTTGTATTGTACACACCGTGTACGTGATATGTAAATAGGATCATTTGTGTCACACAAGGATAACTTCTTGTTGTCATTAAGTTTTTATGCACTTGTTCTGGTGTTCTGGGAACTCCTGTTTCAATATGTGGGTATACAGCATTTCTAAAACCAAATTGTAATTTCCATTTCTCAAATTAGTTGAGCTACAATATTTCCACATGCCCTGTCAACTTAGTTGCCCTGGGAATTGTTGGAGTCCACCGAGGATACCATGGCATGACTTGCAGTGTCGGTGTGCAGAAGCAGGTTAGGAATAGACTAGCATACTCCCAACTGGGTTTCATAATGAGGTGCCTAAAGAGTTGGCAGGAGACAGGGGGTAATTTAGAGAGCATGAAACGGAAGGATTTTTTGACCTCCCTCTCCATTCCATCTGTCTCATATTACTTTATTCATCCAGTATAGACTGTCTGTTCTTCAGTGAAGGACATGAGGAGCATAAGAAAACTGTTTCCCAAGAGGCTATTTTCTCAGATAGGGCAAACAGCAGCTAACTGGTTACCACCACATGGGATTTTCCTACAGAAAGTCTGTAAACTTGAGATTGATGGGCAAAGAAAGAAAGTGATCAACGAGGAAAGCTTACATGTGGTACAATAGCTACAGTCTTTTTAAACATGTCTATTTTCAGTAGAGCTTCAATCTTCAGTTAAGATTAAGACACAAGTTTACCCTTCTCGGAGCTCTTTGTTGTCTATTGCATTTCTTAAACCTGCAGGCATCATGACTAACAGGCAAACACAGATAATAAACAGCAAAATAAGTAATCTTTTGATTTAATTTAAAAATGTGAAAGAGGACGCATGACTTGATTATTTAAAGATCACTTTAGTCAACCCATGGATGTTTAAATAACATCCTGTAGATTCAGATGCATACTAAAAAAAAAATATATAGTTATCTCAAGGTAACTTTTCATTATAGGACTACAGTAATTGCAATACAGATTACATGTTAAATGTTTGCACAATTTTGATGTCTGAAATACAGATGTCCATGGACAGTCATGGTCTTAGTGTGTCCCATGTGCTGACTACAATAGATGATGGACAGTCTTACTAAGAGAGGTCGATGTGTACAGGGGCTATTTATCCTACTTAATTGGTCATAGATAATTGGGAGTCTGTTTAATGCATTGTATCACAAAAAGATAAGCTATTGTAGCATGCTACATGAAAAGGAGTTAGCTTTTGATGTTTAATAAAGCTGTGTGTGGAGCAGGGCACTAATACAACCAGCGTCCGGGGGTTTGAATCTCACTATAGCTGCTGGATTGACTCCTGGTATTGTGATGTGCTTTAGATAAGCTTCTACCAACTGCTCAAATAACTGATCTGATTCGAGCTCAAACTGTCAACCGAGAGACTTAGATTGACCTGTGTTGCTGGTATCTCAAAGGGGACTTCAGTAGGACTGTATTGCTGGCAAATTAAATATAAGTAAATCTTTTAGAATAGTTCATGATGGATTGCAAGTGGGCGTGTTGTCAGCTCAGTGATCTTCTTTTGCACTCACTACTTGTCTGACGCGTATCCTCTTTGGCTTAAGTCATTGTCTTGAGTAAAATAGCACAGCGTTACTTCACTGTACTGTCCCTTTTTACATAAAATTAAACTTGTTGCATAAAATATACAGTACCAGTCAAAGCTTTGGACATGCTTTTCCCTTCAAGTGAATAGGAAAATGTGTCCAAACATTTCACTGTTACTGTATATTGAAATTTTTAACATAATCTTCCCAGAAATGGCAACCAGTAAAGCTAAACCAAAGACCTACAAGCACAAAATGTCATGTACCTAAGACCTAGGAGTTACTTATCACTTGGATGGTTACTTTTACTTAAACTATCAAACATAATTAGCAGGCGTAACATGTAAAGCTCTTGTAGTACTTTGGTCAAATAATAGTGCCAATAATGGAGTAAAAATGGGACTATATTTGGAGATTATATTCTGAAACTTTTCTTGACCTTGAGGTTAATCCAAGGTGTCTAACAAATGTCCTCAAACTGTTGTCCTCCTTAAAATACTATTTTTGTTTATTGTGGCATCATAATTTCTTCAAAAAAGAATGAATTGAACTTTGAGATTTGCAACAAGTTATGAGAGCATCTTCAGGACCCAGTTTTGCATCCAGGCTGTAAGGTTTCTAGGACATTGTTTAAATCTGAAGATAAAATGAAAAATACAATCCATCATCTCATACAGATTGAGATGGCAAATGGAAGGAAAGGCCGAAAGAGGGTCATTTTGGGCTGAATTAATCTTTCA
>NC_048409.1:19253562-19281071 GCF_013103735.1 Etheostoma cragini
ATATATATATATATATATATATGTATATGTGTATATATATGTATATATTTATATGTATGTATATCTATATATACACATATATGTATATATAATATCTTTTTTATATGATAGCTTTTCAATTTTATTTTTCAAAGGTGAGTGGTTTATTAAAAGTTTAGGATTCTTTCGCCCCAAACATGATCATAATGCAGCAAACATACTGTTTATGTTGAGACTATTTCAGCATCTATCTTAACCACTCAGAATGGGACAAGAAACTTTAAGTCATTCCGATCACTGTTGGTTCTCTAAAATTGCATCGTCGTGCCAGCCTGAGCCACAAAGGAGTAGAAGCCAGTGAATTCTCATCATAATCTGCCTGCCCTGCAGGCTCAGAGACTTCGTACTACTCACTCATAATGTACTGGAGCGGCTACTGCCGCAGCAACTGTCACTCCTGTATCTGCGCTTAAAGCTGTGGGTCATTGGTCATCATCTGCTTTCGGAACGTAAGCTTTGCCCTAAAGCTCAAGATATCCTTACTGATGAAAATACCATGAGCCGTAGCTATATGCTGTCACTTTACGTGTGCTACTAATTGAACTGGAGTTCAAAAACACAGTTTTACGCACAGGAAAAAAAAAATGTAACAGCTTTGTTATACCATAAATAGATTACAGTTAATAAAATAAAATAACCTGATTCTGTTTACTTTCACTAAAGCAGCTTAAGTTTGAGGCTTCTGTCGGTTCACTGACAATTCTGTTGCTAAGAACATATAGAGTACAAAACCACCGCAGCCATGCCTCCTTGTCTACAGTAGAGTCTAGAGATGAAACTCAGCTGTCAGATGCCAAAAAGCAAACTTGTTAACCCCACTTTAGATACCAAAAATCTTGTTGGCTTTTGTAGGTAACTGCATAGATATCTACTTCCGGGGCAACTTGCTGGCTGACCAAACCATAGTCATTAAAGACCCAGGTTGAAAACTACCAGATTTTTCCTTTAATCTCACCATTGCAGGTCTGATAGTGTGATCACCTTACTATTAAGGATGGGTACCAAATTCAATACTTTTTAGGCACCAACCTTATTGCTTCTAAAGTATTGAGAATCAAAAAATGTCTTTCCATTCAATCCCCAATTTCAAAACCTAGGAGCAAATCTCATCAGTGTCACTTAGCAAATAAACATGCAGCATGCTGCTACAATCTAATAATGAGGGTTATTGGCTGTTTAACGTCACAAGTTGTAGAGACATGCAGGAAAAACTGTACATTATGCACAGAGATGGAGCTCACGTAGAAGGAACTGAAAAATAAACTGATTTGTGCCGTAATGTTGTCATTTCTTTTAGTTTTATAAAATTTGTATTGATTAGGAACCTGTAGTGAAGTCACGGTATTGGCATCTGTACCGCTATTGAACATTTCTGAACAATACCCAGCCCAATTAGTTACTGTATTTATTCTATTATCAAGATGAACTAAGAGGAACTTTATGTACTGGAAATAGTATATTTTGAAAATACATTTGAATTAGAACTTATTGTTGCGCCGTGCTTAAAAACCTAATTAAAAAGTGACAGAAGTTACATAGAGTTTCTGTTCCTTTTTAATAAATTACTTTAGCTTTGTAAACTCTAAATAGTTATCATTGGAGACTGATGTGAAGAAGAACAGCATAAAGGTGTGCTTCATGTGAAAAGATTTAAACCGACTCCTCAGGCGCCTGTCTGTTTTGACAACAAGGATGGAAATATGAAGTTTTAATCCTCTTCTAGGGTGACGGCAGATTTTTTGTTCTGCTTTGTTCTGCGCTGTGAGACAAGTACGTTTTGATATAATCCGTCAACACGCAATTTCCTCTTTCCTCACTGCAGGAGATTTAACGGTGAAAAAACTTCATTGTGTGGGACATTTCTTGATTGTAGGTGAACTCAAACTGTTTTGAGAAAACCTTTACACCAAGTGAATAATAGAAGTGAACATTGTTTGTCTAATTCCAGTGGAAGCATCTCTGGTGTGTAGGCATACAAGGCTGTTACTGTTTTGTTTTGTTTTTTATTATTGAAAGAGAAATTCCTCACACTAGACTCGCTGACACACACACGCACACACACAGGCACACACACACTCACACTCACACTCATTGGTTTGATCAAATTGATGTTATTGTTAGTGTGACAGGCCACCAATGGCTAATGTAATTTTGCCATCTGCCCTGACCGTGAGTCTACAATGTCAAACAAATCAAATAAGGCAAGAAGAATTGCATGAGATGCTAGGTTTCCATAGACACACTTATATGCATGAAAAGAACCAGTCTGAGCAGATATGTTTTATTTAAATTTTTTTGGAGATGGTGTCAGCAGCAGTGTGTGAACTAATCATGAAAATGTCTTCTATGTACAGAACAGATGGCATGCGATGCATTTTACAATCTCGTTCTCAGTGCATATGGACATTTTCACCATAAAACAGTTTCAGTGGATAAATCAACATATCATTATCCCCAGAATGGTTGATGAGCTCTGTTCCAAAAATGGTCTACCATATAGCCATGCTGTATTTACTCAGGACGTATTAAAACGCACACGGTATGGTGCCTTGACTTCAAAACTGTGCTCCAAACATTGACTTTAAAATAGTTGTCTGTAGACTGTGGTTCTATAATCTTTCTCCAATTTTTAGGTGGGATAAGTAGGGCTGTCCCCTCTTAGTTGATTAGTCAACTAATCTGTGGTTTTAGTATTAGTTGACTAAGGGTTCTTTAGTTGGTAAGTACTTTTTTATGCTTATTCATGCTTAATTACTCATTTTCAAGAAACTTTATGAGCACATTTAGGGTGAACATAAGATTTAAAGTGGTGCTTTTGCAGGATTAATTGTGTAGAAACTTAGTTTTACAGATGGTTTATTAACTACATTTATATTGTGCTTTTCTAGGCTTATCCACCCTTCAAAGCGCACATCTCTGATTAAATCAACTAATCGAATAGTCGACAAAATCATGTGTTAGTCAACTAAGATTTTCTTTAGTCGAGGACGGCCTTAGAGAGAAGTACACATTCCAGTAATCTCCAGCAATGATGTGAGCACCCAGAGGTGATGACACAGTTCACTGTCAACCTCAAAATCTGCCTTTCCACATCAGGTGAGAGGAGCACAGAGAAGAAAAGAGGAGAGAGGCGTGTTGTTATGCAAGATCAGAAGAAAATCTCCATTTAAATTCTACTATTCTTCCACACCATCCCAGAAAACACAAGGACGAGACTAGCAGAGCCTCAAGAGGACTTATTCTCTGTGGGCCTTTGGATGACTTGGCATGATTTCAGTTGTCATCTGGGCAACAGCAGTGACTCTTAATTTCCATGAGATAATGACCTTTAACTGCAAATATAAAAAAATATAAAGGTCACTTTGTTTTTGCTTTTTAGGGACCAAGGCAATGGCACCAAACCTGCTTTGTATTGGTTTGTTAGCAGTGAAATCACACATACTGTAAGCATCATATTTGTTTCATTGAAATTTAAACTATATATAAAATAAAATGGATGGATCAACCATCTGGCTGATGATTGAGCGATCAACCATCGCTCAATTTTCAATTTCCTTAGAACTAAGTCTGGGTTTGCGGTATATTTTTGGGTTTTCTCCAGTCAAATCTTTACCAATCCAGTCAGTGAACAGGTGAGAACAATACGATGAGGTTGAGAAAGATGTGAACTCAAAAAAGCTTGCGCAAAAACAATCTTTGCTGAGTTTTGTTGGTGACCATGGTTTTGTGACCCTCCTACCCACGTGGTTTGGGAAAAGTTTGATTTTTTTCAGCACGCTTTGTTAGTGGTGAAGGAGTTGGCTAAGGCGAACGCTAGCGATGCTAAGCCAATGTCACAACCAAACGTTAGCGACTGGTTATAGCAGATCCAAAGTAGCTCTGGGCAGATCCAATAGTTTTAAACTACAACAGAGTACCCGCCTTCAAGGAAGTTAACACTTGAAGGCCAAGGGAGAGTGGTCAAACTCTCTGTAATGAAATGTACGAGAGTCTGGTAGGACCAGGCTAGCAAAGGTCATCAGTGACCCTGATATAATACAGTTTAGTGACCCCCTTGGGTAGTGTCATGATCCTGATTTTAAAGTAATCAATGCAACTTTATCTTAGCCTTTGACATTTTAAATTCTTGTAAAGGGTAAAAACCCTAATTTTTCTAGATTAAGGTTATAGTCACATATGCGTTGTTTAACTGCTGGTTTAAAGTTCTCATTGGAACAGAATTCTTAAGAGTGATTTTAAATACAAACCTCAAACACCTATTGGTATTAGAAACCACAGTTTTGGCGTTTTTCCACTACATGGTATCAACTCGACTCGCCTTGACTCTTTTGCCTTTTTTGGTTTTCTATTACAAAAAAAATGTCCTTAGTACCTTCTTACAGGTACTTTTTGTAGTACTGCCTTAGTCGAGGTTCCAAGCTAGCTGAGGAGATACCAAAAGGTGACTTGAGAACCTGCAGACTACTGATTGGTCGGAAAGAACCGTCACATCGGGGTTTTTTTTGTTTTTGTTTTTGCTACCTCCAGGTTCATTAGAAACTAATTTGCCTTCTGGCTGTGGCAAAAACAACACACCTTCCACGTTCTGTGTGCGCATCGCGTTAGGTTACGGCAGTTTCCTGCTATGACGACCAGTCAAGGCTTACTAGACTTTCTTAGGCGGTTACTAATCGGCAATGGAAAAAAGAGGACAGGGCTACGCGGGCGAGTCGAGCAGGTACCATTAATGGGGGGAAAATGCCATGGCCGGGTTGGCTCGGTTGGTTTAGCAGGCGCACATATACATAGAGGTTTATGCCTTGACGCAGGAGTCCGGGTTGTCCAACCTGTGAAGATTTCCTGCATGTCTTCACTCTCTTTCTCCCCTTTTTTCTTACCTAGCTGTCCTGCCAAAAACAGGCGGAAAAGCCCAAAAGAATTATCTTTAAAAAACACATTCATGTAAATGAATGCCCATTTTTATACAGATATTTGGGGGATGGGGCATTATTAAAAACCTTGGTATCCAAACAAAATAAATAAAATTTAAAAGTGTGTGTTCATCCTGCTACTGTGGAAACTAGACAAGAAACACCAATGTATTGTACTAATTTAAATTCTGAAATCTGATGATGGGACTACAAAGAGAAGTTAAGGGTTGAGAAGTTATTTCAATTCCCCTGTGGGAAACATGAATGAACCAAAGTTTATGGTAATCCATCCCAAAGCTGTCAAGACATTTCACTCAAAATCACTAATGTCAACCTCATGGAGGCGCAAGAGGAAAGGTTGAATTCATACAAACATCACCAATATAATTATGATTCATTGTCTGGGGTTCATGAATGTCTTTACAATAGTTAGATGTTTATCAATTTGGATCTGCTGGTAATGCTGCAGTACATGAAAAGTCAGGGGATCACCATGGTCAGACAGATTTATCCTGGGTACCTTTTAATTGCAATCCACCCAACAGTTGTTGAGGTCCAGGGTAAGGTTGTGCCAATTGGACGACATCATTGTCAGGTCATCAAGCTGAGAGGGAATAGATTCAGCCGAGCTCATTCTAAAGATGTTTATATGTGTCAAATTTGGGTATTTACTTAGCCTGTACACATGTTCCACACATAATCTTTATTTATTCAATGTACACTGATACACACCTTGATAGTACCATGCAGGTAAGAAAAATGCCTCTGGGTGAAATGTTCTGTTCAGGATGGAAAGCTCTAGGCTAAGTTTCCTAAGACCTTCACTCTAACATTAGCTTTTGCTCCATCTAATCACACACATACAGGTGTTTTTGGAAACGTAGTCCTTAGCAGTACAGAAAGCGATGTTGCAGGTATAACTATTGAGGCTGGGATAAGTACAAAAACATATCTAACATAAACACCAGCTAGACTTCATCATACATGGAACAGGACAGAAACCCGATTTTCTTTTTAACTCTTTTGGTTACTAATTTATTAATGCAACAGTCAATGATAAATTATAGTAATTATAATATTAAGAAATCACAAACGTGTCATATGATAAACAGGCTATTGCATTCTCTCCCCCCCCCAACCCCATCACAACCCCTGGAGTTCCAACAGGTATGAATTTGTTTACATGCAAATGTCACACCATCGTCACTGTGTTGTCGCTTCCAGCTGCCTTCTCTACACACAGTGGCAGAGCAACGTGGTGCTCACTAGGACTTCTCAACACGCTTCTTCTTCTGGAACTTCCTAAACTGGGACTGGATGGCGACAGCCGCCTTCTCGGTTTCCGGGTTTTCCATGTCAATGTCAAAGTCTTCTGGGACGTCTGTCTTGGAAGCATCTGTAAAGACAAGGAAATGATGTGTCGCAGCAGTGTACAAAGAGTTGGCTGAGTCACTTGGCAACCGTAACAATGCACGGCCGTCCTGTCGATCTTTAGGATTTGTGTAAATGCGGAAATGGGGTACTTTAAAATAATGAAAGTGGCCAAGAGCTAGTTGCATCACATCTGTTTTAACCTTTTTTATTTTCCTCCTCTCTTAATTGTTTCTCTGCAAAGCTCAGCAGAGAGAGAGAGAGAGAGAGAGAGAGAGAGAGAGAGAGAGAGAGAGAGAGAGAGAGAGAGAGAGAGAGAGAGAGAGAGAGAGAGAGAGAGAGAGAGAGAGAGAGAGAGAGAGAGAGAGAGAGAGAGAGAGAGAGAGAGAGGCAGGCTCCCTTGAGACCGAGCTTGAGTACCTCTCTCTTGCTGTTCAAGGTGGAAACACTAACTGCTGTGTCAAGACGGGCTTTGAATCCTCCATTAATTGATGTTGAATTTTCCAATGCTCTAATGCCCGCTGCTTTTTTTTTTCCAGCAGCATTAGCTATTGAGCTATACCCTCCGCCATGTCAACACCAAACATGCTCATAATTTTTGAAAAACAAGCTCGTGACTTGATTTAATTTTTATTATTTCTTGGTCGGCGTGGAGAGTGAAGGCACGTATGCAGGATGTAATCCGGTGCTGTCTTCAAGTGCTGGAAGAAATATATTGTTTTGACAACAGAAATCGTGCAGCTCGAGAAAGTAAGGAAATAAGTTTTTTATTTACTGTAGTCTTGAGACATTTCTGACCATTTATAGCAGGTAGTGACACAGTTATGGGGTTTTGTCCTTCTACCGGAGTGCATGTAAGGTTGTCAGAGCAACGTCTGAAATAGTTTTCCTTCTGACATGGTCAAGCGACGCATCGTTCAAACTAGTATGGTTTGATAAAATCCCAGACTCTAGATTCGTGAGCAAAACTCTGCTCTTTGAAGGAGGTCTCAAAGAATCCAAGCAACAACAAGGAATCTGCTGGGAGGACAAGTACTGCAACAAATGTAAATGAACATTAAATCTTAGTTAAATCAACAATAAAGAATTACAGAATACAGGGCTGAGGTTGGGGTGTTGGTGGGAGCTGCGTCACCTCGGGCATTAGTGCGCCTGCAGAGTGATGGTCAGAAATGTTATATATAGTCACCACGCCGCTGTGAAGGAGCCAGTGATCATGAAACATGAATGGCCATCAGCTAATGGAAGGGCCACTTCAGCGCCCTGCCTGATGCTACTGTGTCTCATGTGCATGTCTGGAGGGAAAAAAATGAGTTTTATCAGCACCATAAAAAAGTTTCTTTTTTACAACTCCAAATGGCTTATTTTCAAAATATTCTTCAGTTTGATGGAATTTCTTCTTTTCAATATGACAATGAAGCACGTAATAACTTTTGATTTCTAAAATGCAAGCACAAATCAGTGGAAAATGCTTTTGCTTTCCATCTGGTTTTCAATTTTTGAACCTTTTTATGAGGGATCACTTCAAAGCGGCATTTCTTCTATGTTGTGTATCTGTATAATTGTCTGCAAATTTAATTTAGTTTTCAGTCAGGTTATGTGCTGTACATGTTTTTGTAACCACAAAACCTAATCAAGTCCAGATAAATATTTCAGTGAAATTATTCATCTAAAAAGACCATGTCATTATCTACCCAAAAGGCTTTGAGTCCTGAGGGCAGATCTTCATCAGTTTTTACAAGACAGAAGGCGGTGGCTGAATGTGACAATGATGGATCATTCTCTTCAGTTCAAGGATTTCTCTCTTCCTCTAGACACACACACACACATACACACAGCATGGATTACAAACTTATTTCCTCTGGCAGCAGTTTCAGTATCCCAGTCTTCCCCTAATGGGAGTGTTATATCTGCTGTCAGAGTGGCAGCCTGGACCATTGTGACTGTGTTTTTTGAGAGGAAGTAAAATGTATTTATTGATGGTGTTGGTGTGTGGCATCTGCTCAGAAAGAAGCCTACATGCTTCTAGGGTTTGGGCTAAATGGGTTTACTTTCCTCAGACATGACTTTCCTGCATGTTGCATAAGGCCATCCTTGGTTGCTTGTGTTTCAAATTATATTTTTAAAGCTTCTCTGAAGACCAGTGAATGCTGGGACGTCTTATTGATTTCACTGCTTAAAACCAGTTGAGCCATGAGAGGGATTTGTGGAGGCGGAGGACGAGAGGCATTAAAGGAGGACTTTTGGACCTTGAGACAAGAGAGACCGATTGCGGAAAGTAAACTGAGGCTCTGTATTAAAGTGTTCTGAACAGGATGTGGACATCTGTTTGGGCTTAAAGCGTAACTCTGGCCAGAATGCAACCCAGGGTCTTTTTGTGAATTTACCTGAATCAAACTTTTGTTTAAAAGGATAATTAGGACAGAAGTGCAACTTTTAAGATTTACTGTATTATTGTTTTTTGGTTGCATGGGAATGATAGGGTCACTAATATGATGGCATCAGAATTGCTATTTTTAAAACCATAATAGGGCTCAAAACATGAAAAACATGAACCTTTGCTCAAATTATCACCGGGGGCTCTACACATGAACACAATGAGAACTTTGTTTGTGTACAGAGTTTACTAAAAAGAGAGGTTTTGAACAACTACGTAAAAACCAACAGCTACAGTGAATTGTTAAAACCCTTCTTTTTTGTCAACTTTGTACACAAATATTATTCTCAATGCTCTCCTTAATGTGTAGAGCCTCTGGTGATACTTTGAGCAAAATCTCATGTAATGTTTTAAAAATAGTGACAGTAATTTCTCTCTCTCTCTCTCTCTCTCTCTCTCTCTCTCTCTCTCTCTCTCTCTCTGTGTGTGTGTGTCGTTTGAAAGGAAAAAATCAGTGACCCCTCAGGCCTTAAAAAAACCACAAGGGCAGCAAAAGAGACCAAAGCAATCAATACATGTATACATTGTGGGCTGGTTATGTATTAATTGCTACTGTGTG
The DNA here is from genome assembly GCF_013103735.1 of Etheostoma cragini. NCBI lineage: Eukaryota > Metazoa > Chordata > Actinopteri > Perciformes > Percidae > Etheostoma > Etheostoma cragini. Next base: position 19,262,879 of record NC_048409.1, read on the forward strand.
CTCAGTTTTTCACCATGTGTCAACTTTTCTTTTGCTTTGGCGAGGAAGCATCTGTGTGTACTCAGATGTGGTCACACATTTGGAAAAAACCGTGGGATGTTCCAAAGACATCCAGAGGAAATGTGTAGTTCCAGCTCTTTCTAGCATTGAATGCTTCTGAAACGGTGTGCATGTACTATCAACATCTGACAGAATAAGACATATTCATCATGGCTATAATTGAGTACAGTAAAGCTAATTAAAAAGTGTGTAGAAAATGGGTCATCTTCACTTTTGAGAGCTTGTTGCAAGCTAATTATAAAAGGATGACTTTGATCTCTAAGGTGAGCTAATTTGAAATTACGCCTGTGCCTGTTTGAACTAGGGTGGGGGGGTGGGGGGGGGTGTGTGCTGTTGGCATTGCAGTTCCCACATTGTTCTTTAACAATACTCTGCAAGCATAATATGTACATAAAGAAATGGAGAACTTTTCATTTGTGTGCAAGCAGATGATTTTTTCACAGACTGTATGATAGCATCATACCAAAGGATTACGAGTGCTAGTTTGTAGAGTATGATGTTAAGCTTTAGTAAGCCCATGCGTCCCCAGCTGTTGCACTGACAGGGACAGTCTGTGTTGTGCTTGGTCTCATAAGGTCAGTGAACAAATTGAGCCTATGTCCCAAACACACATACACCTCTGGACTCCAACCATGTCAACCAATGTCAGAGAAGATGACTTTTTAGTCTTGATTTGAGTCTGTGTTTGAATGGAGGTGCTGGAAAGTAACAAAGTACACAAGCTCAAGTACATTAGGGGCAGTGTGCATTTGAGTAGTTTTATTTTGGTCTCAAATAACCTAAAACTACATAACCAAAAAAATGCCATGTCACTAACTAAGGGCAGGGGGAAAATGTTAAAGAAAGGTGAAATTACGTGCACTTTGATAGCTTTAACGTAGCCTAATGTTCATTTTTATAGCACTTTATCCATTCATTTTGAACTCGCCAATCTCCTGCTATGAGTTTTTAATGCAAATGGGGGGTTTCATTCATTCATTCATTCGTTCATTCATTCGTTCATTTCATTAACATTCGCAGTTGCTTTAACTTTACTTTTTTGAGATCTTTTAAAGTGCTGTCAATAAAATTGACACTTCCTTCAGATTTTTCAAATTAAAAGATTTTATACCATTTGAGTTGCTGGAAACATTAAATGTGAAACATTATATCCCTGCATTGAGTTTCATGAAAAATGACCACAACAGTGAATACGCCAACTTTTTTAAATAAACAATAAACCTCATCAACAACACTGAATGTCCCCAGACTCTGAATGTATACAGTTTGTATTTTGTGTCTGGAAGTAAACCGCACGATGCAGCACGAACAAGTTTGATTCAATTGTATCCACTTGATGAAACATTTAATCATGAGCCGTTACCTTTACAATAAACACTTCCATTCTCCACCTTCCTCGTTAGTGCTGTTATCAGGTAAACAGACACTGCAGCATATCTGAGGTGCATTACAGTGGCATGTACTTATACCCTGTGCTCAATGCATTCCAGTGAATATGAATACATCTCTGTGCGGCTGTCCTTGAGCCTGTGAGAGGTTGTCTCTTAAGACTGTGCTGGTGGTATGCAGAGTGGGTGAGAGTCAATAGCATTACTCTGCTTCCTTCCTTCCTCTCTCTCTCCCCCAAGCTCTCTCTACATTGAGAGCAGGCATTCGTCAGACGCGCTGGGAAAGCAGTTCTTCCAGGCATCAAATTAATTGTCAAGGTCAGACAACAAAGGGTGGGTGGGTGTGTGTGTTTGTGTGTGTGTGTGTGTGTGTGTGTGTGTGTACGTGTGTAGGTGTGTACTGCACGCTGTGTACTTCACTCTTTTTATTAAGTGAATAAAAAGGTGGACCTAAATCCGACAGGCAGTGAAGAATTAGTCTCCTGCAACATGGTGTTTCAACTGAGCCAACTGCTTGAGGTAATATAGATCCCATAAATTGGTGTCGGTGAATAATGTTGCTGTACACTTTTTAATAGGGTGGATTTTTTTTTTTTTTAGACAGGGTCAGTGGTTGTGTGAACCTGCTTATCATGAATCCCTAATCATTTTTTCAACCTGCTTTCCAGGCAGGTTACTTGCTGCATAAACAGATGATTATTTGTTACTGTTTAGATTAGCTTTTTGAAAAAATAAGTTTTTTAGAGATTGCTTTAACTCTTTTGTAAAGCTATAACTTATTCATTTCTTCATTACATTTGTGGCAACAGGAGGGTCAACAGTTCCTTATTTGACCTCTATAGATTGCGAGACTGTGAAGTTTCTTAAGCTGCACTGCTAACACTGGTCCCCTGAGGATCTATAGGCTAAAAGGAGAATACAATAAGTTTGTTCGGAAGTTACGCAGTTTGTACAACAGTTCCATTCATTGCATTTCTCATTACATCCCAATTTTTATGTCCGATAAGAACAGATATTTAGACAATCAAGACCTTTTATGCAAAATTCAGTGCGTTTGTGGAAAACAAATTTGTCTGGCCCTCCAACACTGTCTAGGTTTCCTCTTTCCATTAATAAATTATGTATATATGTATTGAATAAAGCACACTATTTTATGAAATCGAAATAGCTCATTCTTCTAACTGTGAGGTGATGCTGAGTCAGGGAACACACCAAATCACTGCCCTGATTTAGAGGAGGTGAAGGCAGGGAAGATATTAGTTTCCTTGTTGAAGTCTACTTGCTTCGCTGTGATAGTTTTAATGACAGAAAGCTCAACAATAAACATGATTTGTAAGGCACTTGGTGCGTGGAGCTGGTCTTTATTTCCCCCAGGACAGAACTGATACAGGCAGTCTATCTCTGCTCAGGTAGGCAATCATCAGAGAGTTGGATTTACAGGAGATTTTGGACATCTCAGTTTTGGCTCCTGGGGTCCATATCATTTTACCCAGCTGAGTCCGGACGTTACAGCTAACCGTGATCCACAAGAGATTGTCAAGAGATTTACAGGAAAACTGTAAAGTGGTACAATATACAGTATAACCCCCTATGAAACTCTAAACTATTAGCAAAGTTGATTTGCTATAAGGCAAGAAGCATGATAAAGTCCTAAATTGCATTGCTACATTTTTGTTTTGAACAGTGATTAGTCACTACAGTCATTACTGATGAACAATCATGTACAAGCTCTGACTGAATGGCACAGTTTAGAGTTGAGGTCATTACGTATGACAGAAATGAAATCAACTGAGAAAAAATAACAAATTAACTCATTCAAATGCTTCTTATTAAATGTTCTCGATGTAATGTAAATGATGCCATGGCACCCTGAACTGTCATTTGAGCATGATGAGATCTGACTGAAAGCTGTGTGTGTGTGTGTGTGTGTGTGTGTGTGTGTGTGTGTGTGTGTGTGTGTGTGTGTGTGTGTGTGTGTGTGTGTGTGTGTGTGTGTGTGTGTGTGTGTGTGTGTGTGTGTGTGTGTGTGTGTGTGTGTGTGTTTTTGTGTGTGTGTGTGTGTGTGTGTGTGTGTGCGTGCGCACTTTGCTGGCAGCTGTCCTTCAAACCCTGTACTTTACTGTAAATCATGCCTTTTTATAGCTAATCTTTTGCATATGGGCCCACATGTACTGTACACAGTGGCCTACTAACCTGTCTTTGCTTCAATCATTCTGTCTCTCTTTCCGTCTCCCCTAACATACTGCAAGTTGTTCAATAGTTTTATTTTGAACGGTCGAAGTTTATAACGCTTTATTATTTACTTTACAAATTTAAAAAAATGTCCTAGTATTATACAAGTTTTGTACCTTCTGCTCCAGATGTCTTGTTGTTGCCAGCAGCTGCTCCAGATCCTTGTCTCTGCATCGCAAATACAACAAAAAAGAAAAAAGTGAATATCATGGATATTTTATTTTACAGTACACTTTCTCAAATTAAAACCCACCATCAGAAAAACAATGGAGATTTTCCCACAATCCTGCTATCATATCCATATGAACTGACTACGCTCACTGCTTGGTGCCCTTTACCGATCAAGCCTTGTCCTCATGATTGTTGTGACATCTACTGGGGGGTAAGCTGCCAGCCGGTGGGGTCCCCTTTTCCTGACCATATAGTCCAGGAAACGGAGACCCTGCAGGCTGTGGTCCTTTCAACAGTAAAAAGGCCTAAATACAATACACGGTATACAGTAGTGAAACAATGCCAATTGCTGTTTACTACAGTTTGGCCCTGTGACACAACAGAAGTCAGAAAAATATTAGTGCTGTCAAACGAGTAATGCGATTAATTGCATTAATGTCATAGTTAACTGGTAATTAATCATACATGGGACGGGGGGGGGGGTATTGGCATGAGCTGTGTGCTTGGTCATCATGTGGTATTTCAGACTGGACGTGCTGCGATGATAACTCAGTTCTCAACAAAACACACAGATCACTTTGGTCGTGTCAATGGAACATTTGGCAACTTCTAAAAAGTAAAATTTCCATTCAGAATCATATTGGCATCTATTTCAACGTCTCGCGCACGCCATCCACTCAAAACGGAACGTTACTAGTCTTTGGCCGGATCGCAAGCCCAAACAAGTGTGTGCGGCGTGCCTGTTTTGTTTCTGGTCTAGCTAGAGCCGGAGTGTTGTTGTAGTTTTTCTAACATTACTACTTGTTGCAACATCATATGTTAAAAGAAAAAAAAGGTTGCTAGGCCAAAAAGATTATTAATTTTGCAATAAAGTAAGATAAAAGTCATTAAATAAATCCTAAGGCATTTAGTCACCCTTTATTTATTTAAAAAAAAATCTTTATGAAATAATGTACCCAGTGGCATCAAAATATACTACTAAAGATATTACACATGGATTTAATATCCGTACATTCTGCATATATAAAGGGTTTTATTCAAAAACAATGCATGGTCATTTTAAAGAGGGGGGGCAGAAACTGTGAGAATGCATACTGATTATACAGTGTTGGTTCTTCTTGGCCATATCGTAATAATCATTCACTCTCTCATCTAAATTCACTGCACATTTCAGGATACAGAAGTGTAAGAAATGGGCAGATCAATGGATTCAGATGAGAAAACTCCCGACCTTAGAACCATAAAGAACCAAAACAAGTACAGCGTCTCACCAGGTATTGTAAACTCTCTTGCTAAACAAATTACTTTTCAGACGTGATGTTGCATAATGATACATAGCTACACTTAGCCAATGTAACATAAGTATTATACTCTTACATACAAAAGAAGCAACATTTATCAAAGTGTCAACTTTCATTATCCTGCGAGCATTTATTTTCCACGCAATGTTACTTCTGTATTCCAAACACTTGCTTTTCTCTTATTGAACTGCAGCTAGGCAATGATCTCCAGAGAAATAGCGCTATGTCTCCCCCATTTCTTCTGACGTGACTTTAAAATAGAGTTAACGCAAGGGAGCTGAAAGAGTTTTAACGCCTAATGAGATGTCCACCGCCTGACTCTGCTGACCTGAATGTTAAATATGGTAAAAATAATTGGTCATCTGTCTATGGTTTATTTTTATGTTAAGGACCTGTTAAAATAAAATCCCTATACTTCCACACTGAGGTCTGCAGGGTTGAGTTAGGTGGCAACAGCATTAGAGGCGTGAAAAGCGTAACGCAGATATCATGTCTGAGAGGAGGACAGGAGTGACACTTGTCCCACAATGGGCAGACTGGGAAAGCTATTCTTAGAACCATATAATAGTCCTTCTTTTAACATGCATCAGAGCAAGAGAGAGAAGGCATATCACAGGGAATAATAAAGCAGCCAGAGGTAGTATTTTTTGTTTTCCAAATGTCTTTATGAGAAATTATTTTTAACCAAATTACCACAAAATAACATGAATTGTTCCCTACAATGCTTTTCTTTTATGGCATGTGAAAAACAATTGAAAAGGTTTCAAAACAGTATTGTGACAAAACTTTGTCATGCAAACGTCTCTGATTAACATACGGTCCTATTTAATATTCGTCAAAATAACTAATAATTTCAGCTTCTTTAACTCATAAATTAGGTAGAATTTTTATACAAACAAGGTTTATTGACCATGAATTCCAAAAATAAGTGTAAAACTAGTGGTAATAAGTTGGCGTTAGTAGCTTATGTACTGGTGATAGTGGGGAAAAAAGAATCCAAAGAAGAGGAAGAAAAAAAGTGTCAAAATCATCGAGGAAAAAGTGTTTATGTTCCATTTTGACCCGAGAGGACAAAAGGTGCATGGTTACTGGGAAGACACCACAAGGGTTAAGATACCAATTCAAATGTTTGCAAAATTCTCAGCTTCTCTTTCAAGACAATTCAATTGTAGGACTTAATTATAGACATTAAAGACTGATAAAAGGAGATTTGTTGCCGTGTTAAACCTGATAGCATCAAATGAACCTCTTGTTGGCAGCTCCTCATTATCAGCCCATTGCTAATTAATTCTTTAATTAATTCGTTGAACTGAACTGATGTCCCTTGGCCGGTGTTTGGGACTGCCTTGGTGGCCCATTTATCTTCCCAGCCACAACCAAAAAGCAGGTTTTCAGTGGGGAGAAGGAGTCCAAAACTCATATGTGCAGGCAAGGAAAATCTCTCATATTACATTTTTCGCAGGAATTACAGTGTCACCCTCCTTATCCAACTTGCACAGTTTATTGCCAGATGGGAGACAGGATGTCAGCTTGTGTTTTGGTATGCACAGTCTGGGTGGGAGCTGTGATGATGGGATTTCTTTTTTTTCAGTAGTGAAGAAGGAACAGAGGATAAAGAGAGGATAGCAGGATCAATACCTCCCTCTGCAGTTAACACATACTTATACAAACATTGGCATGGGGAAGATAAATGACCAGAATCAACTGTCTGGCTGCCTGCTCTTGTCTGGAGAAAGACAATAGGGGGAGAGATGGAGAGTTTGGACTGCAGCAGTTAGGCTTCCAGTCTTTACAATCAAATAAGTTTCTAAAACCTGGTAGTTACAAAAATGTATTATCATACCTCATAATGCCTTTAAACTAAAACAGGTGGCATTCTGGGTAATGCGCTTATTTGCTTAGATTAATTTAGCATGAATACTGAAAAAAGGGGGAAACCGCTGACTTTGCTCCATCCAAAGGTTTAAAAAGGATTTTATTGGTTGTTTAATTCACACCAAACTAATGGGTATAAGCAATTTGTTGTTTTTTAGAAGGGCTAATGTACGGCACTATTTTTGGGCCGAGGGTGACTTCCTGGAGTTGTTACTAACCTCACAAAATCCCAGCAGATGACGCTGCTCTTTTTATTTATTTTATTTTTTTATTACCTCGACGAGACCTTGGGCCCTATCTTGCAGCCGGCGCAGCGAAGACCCATAGACAGTTAAAGAAATGGACAGAGACCAGAGAAGAATATTAGAAACAAAAAGAAAATGAATGGCAGGCAATGGAATGCTAAGAGCGGGTGATTGCTTCACCGCATTAAACTGGTGCCATAGGAGCTACGCTTAGAGAGGAGAGGCTTACCCCCTTGCGAAGACCGACGCAAGTGTCTTGGCTAGTTTAAGACCGACGCAGTTATTAATTTCCTTTCCAGCGCCCACGTTGTTTAAAAAGCTAATGCACTTGCGCCCATCTTTGCACTCATGGGCGTGCTGGTCTTATAGGGAGGTGAATAATTCCGCTGAATTATTGGCGTATTGCTTCTCTCACACACACACACACACACACACACACACACACACACACACACACACACACACACACACACACACACACAGGGAAGCACAGCAGTACGCTTAGATCATTAAAATAGTGCCCATAGTATTTATTTATTTTTATATATATATAATATGAAAAAGCGTTTTGTAAAATCTGTGAAATAAAATTGAATACATTGAACACATAGAAGGAAACCACCGGGGAGTTGGCACAGTAACAAACAGAGCAGGGAAATAGTTTCATTTTGGTAGCATGTATCTGGCTGCCTCCTAGGAGATTTAGCTCGAGCTACTGTCACCGCAACCTTTTCACAGCTGTTCCCTCGCTCATTCAAAGTTTTCCAATTTGTTCATGTCAGAAGGGTTTCCATGCTATAAAAGCTGAAGAGTCGAGAAGGCATCATCTATGTGTCCTGTTTTCTGAGCCGCTCTTTCTGCATTATTAATCCAATGCTTTCAATGAATTTCAAACAGCGTGTGCTGTGCTTTGATGCTGGGGAGAGGGATGGGTGGTGGTGGTGGTGGGGGGGGAATCAAGCATCCATGCACAACACACCCATGCCTTTTGGAAAGAATGTCTATTTTGAGGCTTGTCTTTCTGAATTTGTTTATATAAGAAGAAGAAAAAAAGCAACGTGTGTGTGCGTGAGATGGGCTTTCAACACCCCAGTTTATATTTACCTGTCGAGCTAATCAGAATGGTACCTCTTCCCTCTTTTCATTTGTCTGTCAGGAAAAACCCTGAAGTGAAATGACTTATGGAATTGCTTTGTGGCGTTTCTCATTACAGTCACTCAGCTGTACACAGGAAGCATTCTTCCACCCCCCTCTAGCTCCAAACAAATGTCAGAGCCAGATAAGAGCACAGTTTTGTTCTTCCATGTTACTAATCCCAGCTCAAAGAGAAGAGCTGAGTCTCTCCATCAGCCACTTGTAATGGCTATGAAATGAACTGGTGCCTGTGTTAAAGCTACTGTAGCTTATGCTTCACAACAAGTTAATGGGGCTCCCAAAAACTATTATAGCACCAGCTGAGTGAGCATTGCAAACAAAACTGCCCTCAAGCTCATCTGGTTAATTTACTCATGTTTGCTTTTGGAGATATAACATTGATGTAACAATACAGCAACGTGCAAGATTAATATTGTATGGCTCACAGAGACCAGCTGTAAAATCTATACTGTATAGGCTTTTGCATTATTTAAACATTCCCATCAGCCTGAAAGATTTAAAAGCATGGACTAGTTGGTTCAAATCTAACCCTAACCCTAAAGAATAATTTGTTCTTATACTGAGCACTTCCAAAGCATGCTTCAAAAATGTTCATGAAACTTATGGTTGTAAAGTTTTATCCATCCATAGTAAAAAGCACTATGACAAATAAAATGAGAGTTTAGAGGTTTTAACATGACGGCACCATTATAAACCTCCTAGGCCATAGTGATCATGATGTTTCACTCGGAACAGGCTCTCCGGGGTTTAACAGGTCACATCTTGGCTTAAATTCAAAGTGTGACTTGAGGTCTTTTTTATGGCGAGAGTGCTCAGCTCAGTGCAGAGGTGATGAAAAACTATAACACTCCGGCGGGCAGTGAAGAGAGGAGGAACCATTACGGCTGGGCAGCTCTGGGGCCGAGCCAAACATAAACTGCAATAACAGCAGCTCGATAAGTAAGATTACCGAGGGTGAAAGGGGCTATCCTCGCTCTGCAGATAACCATGCAAATGAAAACACACATAGGCAAACAAATCCGCACGCTTTTTGACACATTTACACAAGTGCACACAGACAGACTGTGAGAGAGTGAAACAAGTAGATGAAAAAAAAAAAAGGAGGCTTAAAAAAATGTTATGTGACGTTGAGAAAGGAGCAGTTTTTGTGCATCTCATTAATCATTAACAGACTAAGGGATACAAGGTCAACAAACAGTGTTTGGATGTGTGTGTTTTTGTGTGCCTTTAGGTGAAATACACACACAAACAGTAAGGCTACTGTAGCATACTGCCGGCAAACTCCATAGTGGCTGCAGCAAACTTTGTGCCTCCAGGCTTTCAATTAGGATGCTTCCAAGAGAAAAATAAACACATACATGCAGACAAGAATACAGGGACCCACACTCACAAACACAGGGGGATTGATGCAGAATAACCGAAGACTCAGTGTGCGTGGACTGTATGCACATTGCAAATTAGAGAAATGTACATGTATATTTTATCTTTGATTGGGCACATTAATCGGGGGACTGAGAGAAGAGAGAGTGGGGTTTTCAGAGACAATCCTTTAAAAACATCTACCTCCTTTTCATTCTGCTGAGAGTGAGCCTTTATTGTCCTCACTCCAAGCCAAACTCTATTATCTATCCTGCAGAATAGGATGTTAGGGGCAAGCGCTTTAAGTTTGTGTGGTAAGTTTAAGTGAAAATGACATTTATTAAATTCTTATTTCCATTTCAATGGACGTCAAGATTAAAGCTTTAGTGCATTACTTTTTCATATTAATGAACACCTGTTACATTCAAACCATTGCAAAATGCTACCAAGCTAATTAGACTATTGGCTCCACACAACTTTCTCTGTATTTTTCAGTATGGCTATGTTCAGAAGATTGTGTTGTTCTGCAACTTTCGCACACACAAACTCAAGTCAAGATAATTAACTCTTCTGAAGTTTTTTTAATCCTCCGTGTCCTCCTTGGAGTCTGATAACTTGCTTAGACAACATAGGGAACAAAATCCAAGCGGGACGGGATCCGGGAGTCTTTCTCTCGGGATCTTGCAGGACAGGATTTTTTTGGGGGTGGGCAGTCACGTCACGATCGGGACATTCCTGGAGTATATTTGTGGGGATGGGGATGGAAGCAACAATTGATTCCTGTGTCACCCTCTAGTGCTGCACGATCACGGGAGACAGTTTTGTTGTCATTACTTTGAAATCCTCATGGGGGTTACAGACTACACATTATGGCTTTAATGTCCATTACATCCCAAAAATCAAGTCTTCACTCTCAAATTTAGTGTTACGCCAAAATAAAGCAGATCCACACTGACACGTGGAGCCTTATGCTAGTCTGCTTAGTCAACATTATACAGTGTATAATCTATCTAGTGTAATTAACAACCAATATGAATAGTTAGAGTTTGAATAAAACCATACTGTGAAGAAATAGTTGAACATTTTAGGAAATATGCTTATTTGCTTGAATGAAAATTTCTCTTTGGAGTCTTTACGGTAAATATGAAGCTGCAGCCAGTTTCATTTTAGGAAACGGGGAAACGGCTTTCCTGGATCTGTTCAAAGTCTGAAAAAAAAAATTCACTTTACAAATGTTGTGGTATTTTTGGCGATATGTGGTACAGAGTGAATTCCTGTAGTCTCAACTTGTTTCCTGGTAAACTCATGGTGACTTTAAGACATCCTGTTTTTACCCTTTGATTTTGTGTACAGGTTAAAGAGACAGGTTCATTTCTGATCTTTAGAGGTGCTGATAGGCAGATTATAAGTGTATCCCAATTTGGATACTTCCAGGAGTACAATTTAGGGCTGCACAATTAATCAAATTTTTATCACGATCACGATTTTGGCTTCCCACAATCAAATTTGCGTGATCGAGTGATATTTTAAATACGTCATTCTGTTCATAGAACGCTCCGGAGTTTGGAAAAAAAGCCAATCTAACGCTCCGTAAACCCCGGTCTGATCATGTGCCAGTCAGAGTTGTTCCTTGCACCACACAGCTTAGTTTCTAGATGTAGACAGCCGCAGAGGATAGACTAACGTGAGGAAAATACCACAACAGATAGGTCAGATACGCCGGTCACAAGGTTTACCAGTTTACCAGTAAACGCATAACTGTTTGCCTGTGTTGTTTTTCAGACAACAGAGACAGAGTGGTGACAGCGCCGGTCCAAACTTCTGACCACATTTTTCCACAGTTTTAATTGTTATTTACACAGCCATTTATTGTTAACCATAAGAGGCAAACCTGTATATTTAACAGTGTTTCCGCTTGTAACTCTGCTATTGCGGTGGCCATGAGTGGAAAAACAGAAGAAGTTATTGAATGCAACAAATTTCAGTTCGGGGTGTAACAGCGTGTGAGATGGAACCTGCTGGATCTGGGCGAGAGATATGCCCCATGGCCCACAAACCTCAAACAGGTGCATCTAATTTAGGATAATAAATGGAGTGGAGGTGGACATTTTGAAGGAAGACTAACAGGTCTTTGAGGGTAAGAATTGTAGCTGATAGACAGGTGTTCAACTACTTATTTGCAGCTGTATGATACAAATAAATAGTTAAAAAATCATACATTGTGATTTCTGGATTTTGTTTTGTAATTATGTCTCTCACAGTGGACATGCACCTACAATGACAATTTCAGACCCCTCGATGATTTGGGAGAACTTGCAAAATAGCAGGGTGTTCAAAAATGTACTTCCTCACTGTACATTTATTTTTTTTAATATATCCTAGGCTATTTATTTCAGATAATTTGTATCTACATGTGATGCAGTTGTATGTATGTATGTATGTATGACATACAACTTTAACAAAAGAGGAATGTTGCACAATATGGATGTTAAAGCAGTTATAAATAGCCTCTGTGGCAATAAAATTAGTTTTGGTTAAAATAAACAAATTGTGATTATTAAGCGTGATATTGATCAAAATCATCGTGATTCTCATTTTGGCCTTAATCGTGCAGCCCTAGTACACTTGGATGTAGTACACTGTGTACTATAGGGTGGTGATGGTGCAGTGGATATGACACATGCCTTTGGTGTCGGCGACCTGGGTCTGAATCCCACTGCGATACATAAACTAATGTGTCCTTTAGCCAGACACCAGAGGCGTGCAACCAGATATATACGTGTATGTGTCAGCTTAATGACATGTAATGTAATGTTCACTATGTCCTCACTTGTGTAGTGCGTACATTTTGATGTCTTAAATCCTGCCCGGCTGTTATGCCCCAACCGGAAATTACTCTTCTTCTTTTTAATGGTAAATTTCACCAGGGCAGAGTATTGCCAACTATTGTCGCTCAACAAAAAATAGACCATTTAGTTTTTCCACTATCTGACTACAGTATGGTACTAAAACACTTTTTTTTTAATAATGTATAAACTACATTTGTATAGTTCAGTTTTCGCTGTTTAAATCGCAATCACTGTAGCTTTCTCGCACGCCATTTACACAAGTTTTAAATTATGTTGGTGCCGCTAAAGATGGTGACCGTTGAAGGCAAATGCTGTCCAGCGTTCCACACTCAACACTTTGACTGTTATTATTGCAGCATCCGGGTACAAGTAGTGCACTGCATTTGGCCATACTCTGGCAGTGTGTGATTCTGTGAGAGATCCTAACAATCAAAGTCAGTTAGTTTAATGTCTTTGTTGCATAGCAAAATATCAACACCTCTGATTAAACTCACTGATATGGAGGGACATGTGTAGGGGGGGGGAGGTGCCCTGTTTCTTTTACAGCAAGGCATTGGTATCATTTATGACGGTTTGTAACGCTGCTTCCTCTGAAACGGATTTAGCATATGGGGGATGCTGCTCTGCTGAAAAAGTGCGTGTGTGTGTGCGTGTGTGTGTGTCCGTTTGTGCCCTTAACTACGAGTGTTTTCACATGTGCACAGTTGTGTGCTACAGACTACTCATCTGTATGAGCTCCATTGGCAGTTACATAAACCATACTGTCATAAAGGCTACAGGGCATGCTGAAACACTGCCAAATCAGTGCTGGGTCAATAACTCCCTGCTGCAGATTTTTTAGATTTTCTTTCTTTTTTGAGCAGCTAGTTCACGTCTGGGGAAAAAATGAGTGGAAATGGATGGGTTCTTACTGTAAGTGCAGCACAGAGGTCAGTAATTACCATGAAACATAATTACTGACTTTCCTTAGGAAATTGTTTCTCTGAAAAGACATTAGTTTGACTACACTAAATAATACATAAAAAAGCCATTTGAAAGGCAAATATGCATGAATTGTAGAGGAATCACAATTTTGATTTTAAAATCGAAAATGTATCTGTTGAACTCAAAAGCAGGATTGGCGATTCCCCCAGTGCATTTTTCTCTCTCCATCCCAGCCTACTTATACAAGTTTGAAAAAAAGACACATCGTGGTTTACTGTTAGATTACTTCAAGCCTGCAGCTGCTCTTTTCCAGACACCGTGGCCACTGCTGGAGTCTAAGATAATGGAGAAACAGGACTGGAAAATACTCCTGCTGAAAAATGTCCTTTTCTTCCGTACCGTATATAATGTAGATATCACAACTACTCAAGCCTACAAATAATTTATCAGAATGGGACACGCTAAAGAAATCCCCATATACTGTATGTAAATGCAAAATGATTTACAGCAGGTAGACCACCTCTACAGTCACACCTTCTGATTGGTCACAGATTTTGGCGTTATACCGGAAAAGCCTGTGTTATTGTATCCAGCCAGGTAAAGGGTAGCAGGAGATTTCTTTATATAGGCCTAATTGTATTTTCATTTTATATTAGAAGTTGTAGTTTTGGCTGATACTGGGTTAAGAACGTCACAGAGAAAAAGGAAATTAAAAAAAGAAAAATTAAAAACTAAAAGGGAGAGTGAAATAGACTCTGGTTTCACCATTCGTCTGTCTGTCTGCCTTTCAATAGTTAGAGACAATTAGGGGATTGATTCAAAACCGACCCCAAATCAGCCCTCAGGTATTTATTATGTCTATTTCATTCATAAAATAACTTTACAATATGCGTAGTTGAACGTCAGTAGCAAACATTAAATAACGTCCCCCTTCCAACTAGCGCCTAGTTTTTATTCCTTTTCAGCCCTTGTGTTGCCCTACGCGTTGATGCGGTTTATCGTCACAGGCCTACTTCCCAGTGAGTGAGTTATGTAAACCCACAACGAAGGTAAAGCATGCGGGCAGCAACAGGACTTCATGGTGCGTTTACTTGCAACTCGGTAAACCAATAGTGCTTTCACTTGCACTTAATTTATTTGTAAAACTCCAACTGTTTCCGTAACTTCTGGCTTCTAGTGACTCATATTGTGGCACTCGCATCATTGCTGTAAAGAAAATATTTTATTAATTTGTGGATATTGAGAATCGTGACTCCCCTACTAAATTAGGGTGGAAATGTTTCTGAACTGTCATTCTACACTTAACACTACACTTGTGCTAAAATCCACCTCAGCAGCCTCTGGCACTGAGGAGTTACGAAAGGATGAGCAGCTGATTTGCTTGTCATAAACATCCGCTGTTTGGCTGTGACTGGTGATGCTGGGACTGGTGACCTTGGCATGGTTTCCACAAGGCACAAACTCTTCTGTACACTTTCCATTTCCTCTGTGGGGACCAGGACTCCTGAGGTGACAGTCTGCAGAGGTGAACAGTTGAAAGGTGCTGATGTTGAAGTTGATCCATACATTTTCACATTGTGTTTTTTGCAAAGCAGTTGCAGCTACTCCACTTTTCTCTTTCTGCAGCCACCTTCACACGATGCACACGCCTATCAGTGTGTGAGACACAATTCAGTTGTTTTGCTTCCTTTGTGCTCTTCTGAGCTTCAGGCTGTGGGATTTTCGTAAAATTAGGAGTCTAAGCAAAAAGCAGGCCAGCTGTCATGCAACCAAGGGGCCATCCTCAGAAAAAAAGCTGTAATGAAACCACTCACACTGATTCTCAAACTTATTATTTTTTTTTTTATCTAACATTTTATTGAAGGGCGGGGGGGTTGTAATGCAGTAGTGAAACTCTCAGTTCACATAATGAGGTTGACACCAAGCCAAGAAGTACTAATCCAGTCATGCCCCAGAAAAGCTTGAAATCACAAAACAAACAACCTTTAGAATAAAAAATAATTCTTTGATTCACAGCAATTTCCACTGAGAAAGGCAATGAGGGAAAGAGAAAGGAGGGGAAGGGAAAAAAACACATTACAGCAACTCTTTAAATTATTTCTTCAAACTCCCGTCTGTTAAACAACTTAATGAGCCTTGAAATTGCCAAGATTACATTTTTTGTCGTCTTTTTCATTAGTGTGGATGTCGCCAATCTCTGGAGATTGGTTTTCTCACTTTGGGATTGTAAAGTGTGCTGCCACACAGCTTTTTGCTGTGATGAAAGGAGCAACAAACTAACCAGCAGGCCAGTAAATTGATGAGGGAGTTTCCTGTGATCAGCCAGGGTTTTGGTTCAATCAGCCAGCTGATTTACAGAAACTGTGCAGCATGTTAAACTACTTCTCTTTGCAACAAATTCAATTGTGTGGTGAGAGCAAGAATATGTTTTTCAATTAATTCACAATAAATACAATCAAGCCAATGAGGTGAGATAGCAACACTTGTTCACAGCAATTGCCCTTCATTCAAGAATGTTCAGAAATCAGGGTAACTCAACAAATATCCAGATTTCAGTTGATTTAAAAGAATAGTTTTACATTTTGGGAAAAATGCTTAGTCCCATTCTTGCTGAGTGTTAGATGAGTGGCAGCCAGTCAGCAACCACTCAGATCAATCTCAGATGAGCAAAAAGCAAACAGCTAGCCTGGCAGTGTCCAAAGGCAACAAAAATCCTCCAACGGCACCTCTAGCAGCTATTATTAATAATTAACATGTTTGAAAAAAACTCATTCAAACTGCAAAAAATGTTGGTTACATTTTCTTATAGTTATTGTCCAGCAAAAACAAGTGAAACTATCACCTTCTAGTACTAGTTTAATTTCACTGTGCCATGAGTTTAAAAAGATTTGAATGTAGATCTGCTTTCACTGCCTCTCTTGTGTGCTGATTCAAAAACTTTTTGGTTGTTCTTCCTCATAAACAATTATATTTCAATCTGGAAAGCTGAAAGGTTTTTCTGCAGCTTGGCTCAACTCTGTTGCGTGGAACATTGAAGCATCTCTCATTTCCGAGCAGATGAGAATGAGAAAATCAATATTGTGGAACCCGAAAGCTTCTTAGTTTGTTAATCTGTAATAGCTGATTCAAAAGCATGGCTGGGATAATGCGATGATTGATGTTTTGGCTTCAGCTACTTTATCTGGCTCAGCAACACTGATCATTTTGGGCTCAACAACTAAAGACTCGGAGAGACCAGCTTGCTCAGAGGAAGGCCAGCTTGTTGGTGGGTGACTGTTGCTCCAATCCAGTGCCAAGTGCCCATCAGTGGCAAGGAGGGTCCACGTGACACAGAGCATTTGCGATACGTAACCAGGCGACCCAGATAACGCTCCGGTCTGCTTTTATGGGCCAAGCAGCAGGAGAGTAGCTTTGCAAATGAACTGAGAAGAGTAAGGTATTCAAATTAAGACCCTAATTATGAGGAATTATGAATCTGTCCTTGCTTGTGGTGTCCCACCAGAGACTGTCGAGTAGAAACATATCATTGAACAACTTCACAGGGAAGAGATAGCCAGGTATTTGATGTGACAATAAAGGAATCAGGATCATCTCATAGTTTGGATCCTTTCTCCATACCCAGTGGGTTCCTAAACGCCACACAATTTGAGTGTATAGCTTAGTAATTTAAATCAAAGTAGAGTGGTGGAGGAAGATGAAGGATGAGGTATTGGGGGAATAATTTTATAATACTGTTCATCCGATCTAGGGTTATTTTTAAAACTTACAGAGTACAAGAGTTCCCTGCCACACTCAATGGCCATTAAGAATTTAAAAAAAGAAGTAGGCCACAGACAATTCAAGTTGAAAGAACATAAGGCCAAACGGCCTCTTCTTCTTTCTGTTCTTCAAGCGTAAGGCAGAGACAAATGAGTTGCTGGTCTTCCACTGAAAGAAGAAATTGTTGAAACTGGGTTCAGCTCCAACAAATTTTTCTGAGGAGGAAACTTAAAAGCTGCAGGAAACCCTCAGACCGACTGCTCCTAATTTCCCCCACCTCTTACTTTTTTGTATCAAGCAAACTTATCAAACCATCCAGCACAATTTCCTTTAAACTCCTCCTCGTGTTTAAATGTGGTTCTGAGGCACTGTCTTATAAAACTTTTCCTCAAAAGCTGTAGCAAATTTCTAGTGACATCTGCAGAGGGCATGTGTTGGCTTCCAGTGTGTGTCTGCTCAGACGAAAGAGATTTGTGACCAAGTCGCTTTGAGGAAAGACGGTGATAGAAAAGACCTGCAAGGCATGAGGGTCCTGATAAAAGTTCTGTAATACAATACATTTTTATGTTGTTGTTTTTGTCTGTTATGTTTAATTTATTGGGCAATAAAGACAGATTTTTGTTAGCGTTTCTGAACATCAATGGCATTCAAAACAATGATAACTGAAACAGATATACAACACACCATGCAGTGTCTGTATATTCACATGTGTATTGCAAACAGACCTAAGTACAACACAGATAAGAGCATCTGCATCACCACCACCAACAACAAAGTGAACATAAAAGAACTATTAAATATATACAGTGGGTACGGAAAGTATTCAGACCCCTTTAAATGTTTCACTCTTTGTTTCATTGCAGCCTTTTTCCAAA
>NC_048409.1:19281171-19285827 GCF_013103735.1 Etheostoma cragini
TGGAAAATGGCTGCAATGAAACAAAGAGTGAAAAATTTAAAGGGGTCTGAATACTTTCCGTACCCACTGTATATGCATATGACACTGTTGTCAAAAACTACGCAATCGACATAGACCCACTTGCAGATGGAATCTTGGAAGTTTATGATCAATACCGTATGGTGACGTAACCAAGTGGAGTCTCATTTCATAGGGGTATGTTTTCATCCCTAGCCATTACCACTAGGATTCAGGGGCCAAGGGGAAGAGAGAACAGAGAAATGAGATTCAGCCTAAATTGAGCAGCAGGTTTTCTTTTTTCACATAAGCTTCTTTAGAAATGAGCAAAGCAGTTAGGCCCCATTTAGTCCATTAAGAGAAGAGCACATAATACCGTTAATTAAACAGCTTTTTATCATAACATGTCTAGTACAGTGCTGCAGAAAGCTGATGCCACTGTCTGCTAAGGGAAACATACTTTTATTAAAATCTATTTTGTAGTTTGGTAAAGTAATTTCAGTAAGCTGAGGATTTGAGTTTAGATATTTATTTTAAAACGTTTATTACTATTACAAATTATGAAAGTGTGCACACAACCTATTTAAAATGGAAACACATTAGTACAAATCCGCATACTCTAGCTTCTTCCTGTTAAAGCTACTTCTACTCTGCAGCTCGTAAAAATAACTGACAATAAAGACACAAGTCATTAGGCAACAAAATCTGCCAGGAGGAACGTTCAAAATGTTCTTGTGTCAAATCAGCAAATTAACTTTGACTCCACAGAACAAAGTCAGCAGGAGAAATGTGTAAGAGAGATGAGCAGCCATTTGCAATTGCAATTCATTTTATAGACAAATTTTGTATTACAACCCCATGATGAACCTGGCTCCTCTTTATTCTTTACAGTAAGACACGACTTCTAACCTGACCTCAGTTTAGGTCAGTTTAGGTCTTGAAAGTGCTGAATGAAAGGTTCAACCTGGAAATCAAACTGCAATGTCTTTATGATTTAATCCTTAACATTAACAGAAAATCTCACAATTGAGTGTCACATTTCTGCTTCACACAATTTTATCGTTCTTTCTCCTTGAAGAAAATCTTATAATGAACAAAAGTAGTTTCACCCTAATTTAATGTCTTGTTCCTGCACCCGCTATCATCTCAAAAGCAGACATAAAGTCTAAATGTGGGTTAATATGTTTAAGAATGTATAAATTTGTCAATTTGTGTTTTACAAAAAATAAAAGCTACATGCTAGCTATTAGATAACTATAAAAAAGTTTATATTCTCAGAAATACTCTCATCATATCTTGACCACTACTATTGAAACCTATTTAACCAAGCAAATTAAAAATAATACCACAGTCTAATTTAGAGCCTGCGGGAGTGAAAACCTATTTACTCCTTTTTATAACTGAGGTTACATTACCCAAAACCACATTGATAGTGATGACTGAGGGAATAAAACAGGTTGCAAATTCATGTTTTTAAGATTTTTTCCGTATATTTAGATATCTAAACTGGGGAACCTGCAGTCCCAAACCTGTTTCTGTAACCTCCTAACGTATTAGATTGGCTTGCAGATCCCTGCAGTCCCTGACGTGTTATTTCAGCCTCAAATCTGTAGAGCGTTATGCTGTAATGATTTTCTGGGAGGTAAATTTGCACCGTGCGCACTAAAGTCGCTCTGCTAATTCAGACCTTCCCCACCCACTCCATTTATAAGGTGGATGACTGAAACCTACACAACGTCATACATAGATGGTGCACTGTTGCTGACATTGCTGAAATGTGTGATTTTCATGATTGTGATGGAGGTCTGGGCGATAAAACGATCTCAAAACGGGGTTGCGATAAAATTCAAGTCAATAATAATAATAAGCTTTGGACATATTTACCCGATACTACAACTGCCAGAGTCTGCCTTTTCCGGCTTGGATGTCGGAAACGGCCACTTCCTATTGTGAGCGTTTGAGTTGACGGTGTTGTGTCGAAGTGTGTTCTAGGGTGGCACAATATTGCCAAAATGTGTTATTGTGATGTCAATTATGAGTATTGCAATATAATTATTAATTTCAATATTTTTAAACATGTAAAATTAATAAAAGTTATGGAAAATATTGCAACTCTTTCGATATATTGCGGTAACGATATTGAGTCGATACATCTTGCACCCCTAGTGTGTTCTCCCGTCAAATAGTGTTTCTCGTATTATCCTCTCAAGTTGAAGACATTGTTGATTCAAATGGTTACACAACGTCAGTTGTGTGGAAATGGTTTGGATTTCCCAAAAGCAACAAGGAGCCGATTAAGCCGCTCTGCAAAATATTTTGGCAGTTGGTGCCAATCAGGACGGGAGATGCAAAAAGTATTTTCCATCCGGTGGGCGCTGTTTTACAAAAGCAGAATTTCTAAATCCACGATAACCGATAAAGCAATGCTTGACCTAGTCTAATCTGTGTATCCTGGATTGGGGTGTTTCACAAAGGCCAACTCAAGCTGAGGAGGAGCAACTGGGTTAGCCGGGATGAATTATTACGGATAGATGCGCGTTCACGGCTTTCCTTAACAGACATCGAGGTCGATAACCGGTTTACTGATGCTAAAATGGAGAATATGCATTGTTCATACTTATTACAGAGTGAGCAGCAGCTTCTTGTTGAAGTATAATAACGTAAAAAACATTTGTGAATAAAAAAAAAAAAATGAAAAAGAAACCCGGTCACTGCAATCAAACAGTTAGAGAAAGCGTGGAGAAGATCGCAGACCGACTGAATGTGTAAAAAGCCAAAAAATATTCAAGGATTAGGTTTTTAATCATTTGCAAAATTTAACCGTTGTACTCTTACCCTTAAAAGTAAACAGAAGATAATGTTACTTAGGCATTTTACCATGAATAATATGAAGCATAAATATCTCTCTCACTCTGTTTCTCTGGGTTAAAATATAAATTCCTTAAGTCATATTAACTCCCAGTGCTCGCTTTTAATGAAAATTGTACAACTTTTGCCAATGACAACTGACTCATTAAATGGTTGAAAGTTAAGAGCAGTAGTTTGTAAACGTACCTCTGGTGCGGTCAGAACAATCTTGAGCTTAACACTCTCAAAACTGTGGAGATGATCGTGGACGTTAGAGGAGCCCCCCCACTCTCCGCCGCCCCCCCCCCCCCCCTTAACCATTACTGCGTCAGCTCAGGAAGCTCAACCTGCCTGAGGAGCTGCTGATCCACTTCTACACAGCCATCATCCAGTCTGTCCAGCACATCCATCACTGTCCATTCACGCCTGCATACTTTGCACTCATTGTACTATTACCTCTATAACGTTTCTCTTTATAGTATGTATATATTAGTGTGTGTGTGTGTGTGTGTGTGTGTGTGTATATATATATTGTTTGGCTGTTTTGTATGTGTAAGCGCATTGTGAGCAACGATGTTCTAAAGAAAAATTCCTTGTATGTGTCCTCATACTAGGCAAATAAAGCTGATTCTGATTAAGGAGGATTGTACAATTAGGATTGGTTTTTATAATTGTAAAATCCTCCCAAATCATAGTCCCAGTTTACTGAACTGCACAAATTGCGTGCTAAGAATGCCAATTTATTTTTATTTACACTATAGAATCACACATGTACAGCTATTGATATATCACCACAAATTAAGATTTCTACTGTACAGAGGAGGAAAGAGGACGGTGGCTTCTCAGTTCCCAACTTTAAACATTATATCTGGTCCTCTGTGTTAAGACCCCTCCTCACCTGGTTTAATCCAGATACGTATGTTTGCTGGCATACCTGCTATGACAGAGCCTTGGTCACTCCATATTATTATTTTCGCCAATGTTTCTAATAAACAGTGCCAGCTACGCTTCGGCCCCATTATCTCTCATCTTATCAAAACTTGGAGGTTAACTCAAACATACTGCCGTGTAGTTCGGAACTAGCAGCTTTTTTCCCCGTTATTCAATAATGCAGCACTCCTGATTGGTGGGAGGCAGACAACAGCTCCACAATGGGAACAAAGGGGAGTTCATCATCTAAAAAGAGATTTTTGGTGAGGTTGGCTTGTTACCCTTCTCTGACTTACAAAATGCATTGTCAACCACGTTCCTCTTTTTTCTTTTATCTTCATTTAAGGTCAGCGCTCAAGGTATACAGTGTCCCCTGGCAGAGTGCTTTGCCCATTCATCCTATTCGGAAGTTATTTACTGCACAGCCTTAAAACTGTGGTATGGTATCCAGGCTTGATCAGTTCTTCAGTGATATCTGGTCGCTCTGACCTTTCTATTGAGAGGATCTAACCACGTGATTGCCCTGGCCTGGGTATCGATCTCAACTGGCATAATGTATGGTCTAGCCTTCC
Source organism: Etheostoma cragini (assembly GCF_013103735.1). Classification (NCBI taxonomy): domain Eukaryota; kingdom Metazoa; phylum Chordata; class Actinopteri; order Perciformes; family Percidae; genus Etheostoma; species Etheostoma cragini. The sequence goes on from NC_048409.1 coordinate 19,285,518, forward strand.
AGAAGTATCATGCATCAGCATATTCACTACAATTTCATTCATAAGGCATTTCTCACCTCCGTAAAAATGCACAACATGAAAATAATTATTAGCCCATTATGCACTTTCTGTCCAATGAACGCACAAGGCACATATCTTAACGTGTTCTGGGAGTGCTCTCCCATTGGTCAGATCTGGACCATTGTTTCACTTCGTATGATGTAACTGCCCCTTTTGCTGTCGGTGTCTTGATTCTAATGGCGTTTTTCCACTGCTGGTAACAGCTTGCCTCGGCTCGCCTCGGCCCGCCTCGGCTCGCCTCGGCCCATTA
>NC_048409.1:19285927-19336516 GCF_013103735.1 Etheostoma cragini
AATGGAAAACCAAAAAAAGCGAGTAGACCCGAGGCGAGTCGAGTAGATACCACGCAGTGGAAAACCGCCATAAATGACCTTTCAGACAGCTGGGAGGAAAATGATTGCAACCCTTTGGAAACCACCCCACGGCCAGTCTATCCGCACCTGGACCTTTTACCACTTGGATGTAGTATATACTTTACACGGCATGGACTAATTAATGGAGCGCCCGGAAAAACTTTGGACACTTGGTGGAGCATTGCGGACTCTGTAAGGTTCTATAACTTGCACAGGTGTTTGGTCACTTGCCTTATGTCTGTCTGTCTGTCTGTCTGTCTGTCTGTCTGTGACTATCTCTGCATGTGTTTTGTCTCTCTCCCTCCCGGTTTACCTCTCTGTAATTTTTTATTTAATTTTTTGGTCCTGGGACATGTTCCTATGTCCCAGTGTATTGTTTAAATGTTTGTTTTTGGAATAAAAAAATAAATAAAAAAATCGTACTGTTCCATCTCTACGTGGAAAAGAGGGCTCCTTAATTTTCTTTTGCCAGTAAAGGGCACTACTCCTCTGTTGACATGTGGTGCATCTCATAATGTGAATGTGTAATGAAAGTCCTCAACAAAACAATGTGCTGAATATTGTAAAGGCATGTATTTTGTATGTGTTTTTTTATTTTTTATATACATTTTATGTTAATAAACTATATTCGACAGTGCGATTTAACATCTGGTTTCTTCCGGCTTCAGTCAGTATGGACTTAAAACAGGCGATATTAGCAAAAACATTATGTGGTGATAAATATAAATATCGATAAAAATGAGAATATATATCAATTTTTGGCTTTATCGCCCATCCCTACTGTGATGCATGCACGAAGAAACAATGAGTTTATGTTTTACACAGTGCTGTCACCTATTATCATACATTAACACATTTTAGTTTGTCACGCTGTCCTTTTTACACACCAATCTGTTCTGGTACAATTTGGATGTAGAATGTTAATGTTCAACATCAACAGTGTACAATGTTTGATAACTTTTTATAGTTTTTTTAACTTGTCATTATTTTTCATCCACCTAATAACCAGGAACTTAAAGGGGATTTTTGCATATATGTAGTCTAATCTGACAGCAAATCATCCATCAACCATAAGATGAAAAGAGCACAGTAAACTTCTCTAACACACTTCACTAAAGCAATGGGCTTAATAAAGATGTCAATTTACGTTATTGATTCACTTTACATTGCAATCTGTGAAACTGAGGAACAGGAGCCTGTCAGCTACACAGCTTTTGAAATTATGGCCACATAACAGTCAGACAACCGCTACACATGCATTACAAAAACTGTTTACATCCCAGTCACTTAACCACCCAGTGTGTAATAGTTTTACTGGGCGTTGGACAGTAATCTTAGTGATTTATGATGGTGGTTGAGTAAATTGCCATTCATATATTCTTTGCTGTTGATAAAGATTGTTTTTTGATGGAGTGTCTGTTGACACACAAGGAAGACATAATATGAATCAACATTTAGATAATAAATATGCTAATGGTATTAGATTGTTGATGCAATTGTTTTATAATGGAAATTAAACAATTATTTTAACCGTTTAAAAAATGCTTTTAAAACTTTTAATGAAAAAAACACCTTTGCAAAGCAACTGCTATGCCAGTGACCTTTACAAAATCCAGATGGGATGTTGCAACAGCACTTTTTAGAAAAACAGGAGAGCGTGACATCATGAGAAAGTGCTTTTTAAAGTTTTAACTGTTTTCTTTTTTCTTTCTCTGAATGGATTTTAACTTAATTCAAACTTAGTCTGCAGGTTAGTTATATGCTAACATAAGGTGTGTGTGTGTATATATATGTTTACCATGTTCAAAAAAACAGGCTGGGATTACATACCAAAGTACCTACATTTTGGGTATCAAGATCAATACCCTACATTAAATACAGTACCTACATGCTCAGGTTACAGCACACACAGAGTGTGATTTCATTCATTCTTTCATTCAGGATGTCAGTATTTGTTTGCTTAGATTGATCGATCGATCTTAAACAGCGCCTTTTAAAGTGATAGCATGCTAACATTAGCTAATTAGCACTGAACACAAAGTACAGCTATGGATGGTGGGAATGTTATTACAATTATCCGGAGGGGGACATGAATGTGTGAACCAAATTTCAATATTAAGGAACAGTATTTCACTAAAAAACACGATTGTCAACCTCATTGGTAAAAGTCAGGAGATCAGCAAAGTCAGTAAGATTCATCCTCTGGGCACCATGAATGTCGAAATGAATCATAACTGGCTGAGTTTTTTATCTATGCATGTTTATTTACAAAGCCAAGCCAATTTAACCCTTTGCACCCATTGGAGGAAAAAATCTCTTCAAGTGAGGTCCATCTGTCTGTTGGACAGCTAACAAGAACCGTGACACAGCAAATCTAAAAAAATCCACAAAATACCCCTAATCCAGCACTCCATGCTCTAAAGCTGCTTAATATTTGGATGTAGGGACAGATCACTTCCTGTTGTACGTTTACCAATCTGAGAAACTAGGACAGACTTATTTGGCTTTTGCTAAGCATAAATGCTGGTTTCTACCCTCAGACACAGCGGAGGGAGCCCCTCATGCTTCTCATGGTAAAACCTCAGTCAGTTTTGAAATGGGATGGAGAACAAATGTTTGAACTCTGAGTTGAAAAGTGTTAAGAGCACCATAAGAGAGGAAAAAAACAATCTCAAATGAAAATGGATATCATGTTATGGTATTTGTTCAAAGTCATTGGGTCAAGAAACACAAAGCTTGAGGGCGATCTACTAAGTTATTAACCATTTAGAGTGCAGTGTAATACAACAGACTTAATTTGCTAAGTAAGAAAAGGTTTAAAGAAGCTATTCAAAGAGGTTTGATTTGTACTGACTATTAATGTGATGACCTCATCGTTCCATCCCCGGTCAGGGTTATTTCAGTCTAAGTACTTTTAAATTTCAATCTCTGCTTAAAGTGGATTAGCCGCTTTATTCTGTCAAATTTATGTTTCCTGATCATGGGCTGTTAAATTTCAGTACGGCAGGGCTAATTCAGAGTTGGAATACTGCATACTATTTCTCACTGCAGTGACCGACATAAGCCACTTTCCAACAAGGTAGTTACAGGAACGTAGTTACAGGAATAGTCCACTTGTGAACTGTTCTACTATCTATTCTCCCCAAAACCGGTCTTTCCATTTTGCACTTGCACTGGCCAAGTGGCTATAGGAACTGGTAGGAGGGGTAAGGGAGTGATGCAAGCACAGCAACGGTCTTTATAGCATTAAATTCAGAAAACAAATGCACCAACACAGTATAAACTAAATAAGAAATCTAATGTATAGCCTAATAACAACATACAAGTCTCCCGATGAGGTGCGTGCGTGTATGCGCGCGTGGCCCCGCTGTAAGCTGGAGGTCTCTCATACTGCACATGTAAATAAGAGGTTTTTATTTTACGCGAGACCTCCAGCTTACAGAGGGTCTCCGAGCATGTCTGGCCGAGCAATGACCGGAAGACGCTAGCTGGTTGTTGGAGCTTTTCACCTCCGAAAAGTTAATTCTCGGCTAAAACATTTTCAGTTGTTGGTCTGTCTGTACCGGAAACCTTACTCTCGGCGACCTAGGTTCCTATGTGGAAAAGGAAACAACAAAAAGACCCTGCCCTGAAGCAGGAGCTGAAAGAGTTACAGGAACTGCGATCAGAGGAACTTAAAAATCCTCAAATTGGTCTAGTCTGAACTAAACGGTTCTAGGAATGTTGTGTTCTAGGAACTGCAAAAATCCCTCCGTTCGGAAAGCGTTTTTACGACCGAAGGCTTTTTTGATCATTAAAAAGAATCCAAAGAAGCTGGCACACCAGTCAAGATCTGGCAGCTGATCAAGGCTAAGTTTATGCTCATGCTTTTAATCAAGCTAATTAGCATTTCTGTCCATTCCCAGCTGGGAAAACTTGTTCAGAAATTAGTGGGAAAAAAACTGATACACATACTGTACAAACAACTTTCCTTTCTATTTTCTTATAAACACACCCACCACATGTGTGTTTTTGCTTTAAGTTACGGCAGTACGTAACAACGCTCCTTTGATATTAATTAGCACAGAGCGGAATATGGATGGGAGGTGTCGAGATGAGATCAATAAGATCTAAGAATATCTTTGACTTAATTTAGACACTGTCTTTAAACTGTGAACTGCTTCTTCTCACAGTCCCAAACACTGACAGAGCTGATGTAACAGTGACAGAAAAACTTATTCTGACAAGAGGCTGCCGTCGTATGACCTTTTTTGGCTTGAAAGACTGCTTGGAGTCAGTAACTGCAGGAAGTCAAGGCCAAGTGCAATACTGAAGTCAGAAAATACTTAGTCAAGAGTTCAAGCATCTTTCGTGTTCAGTGTGTTGCTTTTCCTATAAAGCAAACCCTGCTCATCTTTTCTTAAATCCAACCGATTCTTATTTTCCCAAACCCTACCGGTTCTGTGTTTCCTAAACTCAACCGTTGGTTTCTTTTTTTTCTTTTTAATTTTTATTTTATCGCGATGTCAATTCACCCTGTTCACAATTTAATTTTGAAATAACTTTGATTTATAAAAAAAACAAACTATTACTGATGATTCTCATTTAATTTTACGAGCCGACTGCGTCACAAAACAATACTACTTTATCCTGTGAGTTTTAAACATAGACTGCATAAAATAGATTTTAAAGCGCTCCCAAGGGCTGCAATGCTCTCCCTTCTCTCCATTGAGGCCTACATGTGTACAGGCTTGTGGTGATACGCAATGTGCTGTAGGTGCCAAAAATAATCAGTTTGGTACTGAAAATTTGCTTTGTTTTGCCGTGGTCAAAAAAATCGTGGAAGAGAATTGTGATATCCATTCTAAGCATTTCTTCCTCGGTGGTACAGACTAAGACGAGAGTAAGAGAAGCAGAAGAACAGCACGTGGATCCCATTTGACGACATAATGCATACGTAATATCTCCCAAGTTGCTAAAAGAACTACTAGAAGGTCGTGAAAAGATTGGCAAAATAGCTGCAAAGTCATCAGCAGTAACGTGTAGGCTAAATTAACTCCAATAGTCCAACACTAATACATTTGATTCAGCTAAATTAAAAGGATAGTTTGTATCAGTTTTTCACATGTTAACAAACTGACATAAATACGTTATCCCCCAAGAGCTGCTAATGTAGACTATTTAAATGATGTTGCCACAAGGCTAACAGCAGAGGAAACCATCTTGCAACATGGGGGTTTTCTGGTAACTCTTCCCATTCTGTTGACATTGTGTGAATGCATCATTAATGTTATTAGTAGTCCCACATTGCCAGACCTATCTCAATAACACTGCACAGGAAGGTCTGGCTAGTACACACAACATTCCTGGATAGGAGAAAAATGTGCTCTGGTTCATTGGCATTTCTTTAAACCAATCACAATCTTCTTGGGCGGCGCTAAGCGCCATACGGAGCAACGGTGCCTCTGCTAAATAGCCTCGGGAAGGAACTTGTTTTCATGGAACCTGTTTTATTATGCAACAGAAAACTCCGATTGGACAGACAGTCTAGATACCTGTCTCAATTTACCCTGCAGAGATCTGAGGATCACTCAACCATAATCCAACACAAAAAAGAGGGACATCTGGCTTAAATAAGGTACATCTGGGGTCACCTGAACTATGCTGTAAATGAAACGTCTGCGATATAGACCACGTTATTAGAAATATTGTGCTTCTCTTGTTAGGACAAGGTCAAACTGTCTGCTGTAAAAAGCTCTATTCTGAGATGGTTCCTGGAGTTTTAGAAGTCAGAAGCTTTAGGGACTTGATTTGAATTTGTAAAGCTTTGTTAAATTTGCAAAGAGACCGTGAGTGATGGAGTAAAAGGTAAAAATCTTAGATGTAGAAGTAAAACTGTGTGACATTATTCCCTTAGAGTATTTGACTTGTTCTGAGCAGGTTTCTGTAAATAAGAGGGTGAAAGGGAGGTGGAGAGGCAAAGAGTGGTGGGGATGAATGAGGGATCGCCGCAGTGCTGACCACTGTGAGACTCATCCACCCAGAACATGCTGAGCTGCTCTGCGTCGGTTTCTGGCTTCAAGTCCTTCTCAAAATTACACCTCTTTTAATCAACCAGAGATACTTTGCACATTCATTTCCAAACAAAAGGGTCAAGTGATTTCGCTGCCAGCAAGCGATTTTAATTATTTAAAAGGTTTTATGGCTCCGGTTGTGTATGCACATTGAATCCATCTTTTATTTAGGCGGCCAATGAATGACTTGTTAAAACATGCTCATAGGGAAGTGTGATGTCTGTCACCAATTCATTTTAGGGAATGATGGACTGCATACCTACTAGACCAATAGAGGGATTGCAATAAAAAAAACGCTGCCTTTTAACCTGAAGGGGTTTGGACATTTTTACCTGGGTAGCTCTGAGTTTGAAGTGCCAGGTTTGAGGAGGTTTACTGCTACGGTTACACTCTTCAGAGTCAAAAGACTCTTAACATCTCAACTTATCCTTTGTGCATACAGCATGTGTACACGGACACTAATTTGCATGGAAGCACATCATCTTTTAAATCAAATATATGCCCTCATATACGTGCGCAAACTAGAATACTCTGCAACCACATTTAACTGCAGCCTACTGTACTAACGTGCAGCAGAATATAAACTGCTTGTTTTGAAGTGTCAAAGCAGATTTTCAGAGCAGAATTACAAGACAAAGTCATCATGTTTCATCTTCCCTCTTTTTTTAAGTTTCACAACAATGAGCCGCAGCAGTGAGAAGCCCAATTTAGCAGATCTTCTCAAAAATACTTACAATTTTCTGTAAGTGCCGTTTAGTATTATTTTCATTCCATAACATTAATAATTGAGATTAGATATGAGCTTAATTGTCATTCACAACTTGCATCAACTGACTAAAATGGAATGTGACTTTTCCTAATCCCCGCTGCGTACAACTGAAAGGTGTTTTCTTAACATAATTGATGTCCCCCAATCTTCTGACAGGTCGCAAATATTTCAAACACTAACAACTGTTTTAATTGGGTGCAGTCTTCTGATGGTGTCACTCATCGGATGAGCAAACAAAAACAAAAAAAACACCAGTCTGTTGAGAATAGATTAGAGCACCTTTTCTTTATAAGACGTGATCATCTTTTTGGGTCCTTATGTCAAGGCGGCTGACACTTTATAAGATAAATGTTTCCCAAATTGATGTCAAACTACAGACACAAAAGTCTTACGAGTGACATTAGCAGAATACTCCAGAGCATTGCACTTTTAAGTCTGCATAATGGACTATCCGATACAATTCATAAACAGCAAGGTTAGCCAATTAAACCATCACCATCATTATACCAACAATTCCACAAGAATCACGGAATAATACATCCAAAAACATTATCCAAACTATAAATGAGCTATTAATATCCTCCTGCCTTCACTTTCAAATGCATTGAGCTGGAACATCTGGGACTGTGTGGAATCAGAAGGGAGCGAGCAGTTGCGAACTGTAATCCCCTGTGGTCTTATAGGGACTAGTGGGTTATTTCTACCGAAACACCTACAGTAATATACAGTATTGGTGGTGTGTATTTCCACCCGCACTGCCACAATATACTCTCATCCACAAACTGGTACACTGTAATAACGTAATAATTTAAATTTCCGAGTGACAAAGTAAAAAAACTGCTCTTCTTTAACAATAGGCTTCTAAACCTGCTTACAGTGCTCATTTTTTCATTTTCGCCACATAGTTTTTGTTATCCACGCTGTGTCAAAACATGACCAAGTAGTAGGTCTGAACCATTGTAGTGAAGAAATACCGTTCCCTATCGTAACTCCCCTATAGTGTCACTTTAGGGGGAGTAGCCAAACGCACAGATGCGTCCTGGTGTTCCCTCCACTTTGACAGAACAGCTTGTGCAGCATTTTACACTCTGTAATGAATTATATCCGCGCTGCAATAGTAAATATCGGATCAGAAATCTGATTAGTTAACAGAAGTCCGTCGTCGACAACAGCAGCAGTTATTCTGGCTGTTAAATCTCTTAATAATGAGGTTTCCCCTCTGCGCATTAGCGCGCGCATCGTGCGTAATTGGGTTAATCCCGACGTTTCTTTGTTTCAAAACACCAAATAGTCCTACCTCGCTCATGATGGACGGTAACGTCGAGGTTTTCTCGGCTGCTTCCAGTACGTGAGTTGCGGGATGAGAAGTTTCAGCAACAGTGATCTTTAAAAGAGTGGCTCGCCGCGGACAGAGGAGCTTTATAAAGTGGTAAGCCCAACTCCTCCGTGTCATCACGTCACCAATAAACCAATAGGAATGCCGTGGGCAAATGTGTCTCCCTAGTCACCACCCTACTCCTTCAAATATTCATACGCTGTGTAAGCCCTTTTCATTAGAATCAGCCAAACGGAGCTTCCCTCACCTTTAACACAAATGAGCGTTGGGAGGCATTTCATGCACCAGTCATCATGTCATTAGGAGAAATTGTTATTACACTACATGTATCATCGTGACTCCCACCTCAGTGTGTGCACTAGTGCATTGGTGTGAGCTTCATAACAAAAGCTCTAAAATAAAATTATGTTCTGCCATTTTATCTTCCCTTTCATAAACGGGGATTTTATAGTTTGTCCGGGTGCTTTACTGTAACATAATGCATACTGCGTTTTAAAATCAGCTATATAATGTTTCAATAATGACTTTACATTTTATGTTTTTTTAATTTCATGAAATGTGTTGTGATCCTTGCCGGGCATCATCCCATTTCTTTAGCATTAGTTATATCTAATAAAGGTTTACTGAGGTATAATAAGCTAATGAGAGTCCTGGTGTCCCAAACAACCGCATGTTAAATGTATTGACTTGACAAGACCGAGCTTTGCGTTTTAATTTTATTAAATTGTTTACAAGAAAGAAAAAGTGCTAGTGATTTTTCAGAAAGAATAGTGCCTGTTTCCAGCAGGCTTGTATAATCCTTTTGCATCAATCTATCTGCATCCAGCTCTTTCCATTCCCTCCTTTTCAACCCTTTCAACATCAATTTCACAAATTGAGGAGGCTAATTATCATTTGTCATAAATCCGTATATCCATTTGAAAAATTCAATACCTTCAAATTGAGCATTCAAAAAGCAAGCGGCAATGCGGGTCCAAAATCCATAGTAACCTCTGGTTCCTGCACTTCTAAATATGAATAGTTTCAGACCGAGAGAAACAGCACCAATATTCACAAAGTTCTATTGTGTATACAACTAGAAGGCTGTTAAGCTTCCTTAAGGACTGTCACTAGAGTGCCAGTGAAGCCCCAATGGGGTCTTAATGGATGGGAGAAGAAGAAACAGATTACAAATGAAGCCTAACATCTCTACTGCTCTAACCTGACCTGACCTGACCTGTGTGTCTCTGGGTAACTATGAATGCATCTGAGAAGCTAGAGCAAATTTGCACTGAAAAATTGTTTTGTGGTCCTTGTTCTGCAAATTCTTTTCTCGTATTCCTCTGCTTCAGATAGCTTGAGGGGAGGAGGTTGCGTTGTTGTTGCAGATAATGCTGAGGTTTGGGTGGAAGCTTAAGAAGTTAGCAAAGCACAACACAATATGTGATGCCTGCAGTGTAGCGTTATGGCGGGGCTTGTGTTGTCCTTTTACAAAGTGCAAGACAACTGTACATTAACTGCAGAGATGTTAAAGATTTTGGTCAGATCACACAAGAGGAAGTGGTTTAAAGTCCTGCAATGCCTTAATAGGGAGGCTTTGTGGTGGCACATGAACAACATGCATGGAGGGTCGGCAAGTCAATCATGTGGTTATTGCCCTCACACTTGTTCAGATGTTGAGTATAGAGATGTTTACGTCTGCAAACTACGTATGTCATCCCACGCTCCCTCCCGCTTTCCTGTCTTCAGCTGTCCTATCCAATAATACCCAATAAAGTGCAAAGATAATCTAAAAAGAACATAACACATGGTTTTGTCCACGGGGTAGACAGCAGTGAAACATTTACGAGCAAGCACATTGTCAGTCAGCTAGTGGCAGAAAGACTTGAGACATTTTGGGAAACAGATGGTGTTCCCACAGGAGGCAGTGAACACCACCTGAAGGCAAGACATGATGTTTAAGTCAGAGGAGCAAAGGGTTGCATATTGTGTAATAGACAGAAGGGGCATATAAAGGGAAGTGTGTGTGTGTGTGGGTGGGTGTAATAAAATAGATCCAGGAATAATAACCACGGCTCTGAAGACACTCATGTCAGGTTTGTACAATACATCATTTGTGTGACACCTGAATTGATTGCTCAGAACATTGTTAATTGTTACATTGCCATCTCAGCAGTGGCAAATGTTGAACTTCTTTATATACATATAAATGACGAATAAAGGTTTAGCTAAATCTTTGTTGAATTCTTTTTCAGTGGATATTATCTTTATCTGGGATATTGCACTTACTCAGGGCTGTACAGTCTTCAAAATAAGTCTCAAAATGTTGTACAATCCAAGTTCAGACTGTAGTTCTCACTCCTGTAATGTTACAACCCCACTGCATTCCAGGCTGCGTAATCCATGCGTAATGCATTGTGACTAAAATCTGCAGTCGTTATTATCTTGACTGACTCTATCATGTTGTTCAGTGATCATTTTTTCTGTCTGTATCTCATATCACATTCCAAACCACCATTACACCACTGGGTACATTTTTGATGCCGTTCTAATATATTTACATTAGGGTTTTGACTTTGAATTTTTCTGACAAACTTTATTCTGCTTTATTGTGTTGAATATCTCCCTCAGAGAGTTGCACAGCATCTATTTTTATACTGTGTGTGTGCGTGTGTGTTGATGTGTTGCAAACACATATGTAAATGTATGTAAACTAGGCCTTTTGGAGACATTTGCATTGATTTCTCCAAGATTTTAATAATTTAGTTTTGTTTAGAAGCTCCAAATACAGACAGTGAGACCATACTGTCTGTCATTTTAAATGTTGCTAAAAGCATATCCATGTTGCCGGGCGCCATATGTGATGTAATATTGTCTGATAGTGCTTCCGCTTTTTTTGTGCTCACCTAACGCCTAGAGCCAAAACTGATTTTTATTTTTAAAACACATTATATCAGGATAAACCCTTTTGAGATGTAAAATCTTGTTTTTTAGGGTACTAAATAAAATGTAACAAGTATAAAAGTGGTGCTGTTGATAATTAAGATCCTGGTAATAGTAATGTTATGCTATATAATTATGAATCAACCTCATTTTTTCTATCTGAAAGAAGTGCTACAACAATAGTGGATAAGATGTTTTTTACAGTGTCTGGCTATGTTTTGTGATCAGTTTTCCACTTAAGCAAATTAACACAAAAGGAGAAACCGATCTGGAAAGTGTTATCTTACAGCCAAAACATGAAAGTTAATAAACCTGCTATGTGTGTTCAACGACATTACTCTTCTATATCCCCGCCATAAAGCATCTTCATTAAAGGAGAAACGGAGGGTATTTGTACCACAAACTGTTTTCCATTTCATCTCTCTCTGTCTAAAGAAGCCAACCCCAGCAGTTTAAAATGCAGGAACAAAGAGAGTGACCGCATTGCCCTTCTTACCGCAAGGCAATGTGAATAAAAATAAACCCCTTCACAGACTCAGTTCGAAATGCATGAGAATGAACAATAGAGATATTCAGAATATTTTAGATCGCTATTATCATCATCAGTGAGTTGCGCATGCATCACCTTGTGACAAGTAGCCTACATAATGCTAATAACAGACTTCTGTAACGTCAACACGGTAAAAATTAACCTACTAAACGAAGTTTGTTCACTGCTGGCTACAAGTTAGCAATCAAACCCAACAAAGGCTGTCAGTTGAATGGCGTTTTGAGCTAACGTTAGCAATCAAGCAACCATAGATAGCTAAAACGTTTTCAAAATGACTGCTAGTTTAGCTACAAGCTAGCAATCAAACATTACAAAGGCTGTCACTGGAATGGCATTTTGAGCTAACGTTAGCGATCAATCGTAGATAGCTAAATTTTTTTATTTTTTATTGTTTGAAATGAGAAGTTTATTATTTAATGGATTACACAAATTTCAGTATGACATGTTATGCTGTAATTTAAATTTAAATCTGAGCATGCACGACTCAAATCTGCGCTCGACTTAATTTAGGGAGTGACAGACGGTTCCAGAAATGCATTATAATCGCTTACATCGTTACAACATCAAAAATGTGTTTGTTGTGACATAAACATCTGACTATTTTATTTATCCCGATGTAGTAAACTCCACACATTGAATACTCTTGTAAAACAGCTGCCCAGAGTAAACATATCTTGACTTTTCACAATTTAAATAAAACGGTTGGCAAAAGTTTTGTGGTTTTCTTACTGTCAACAAATCCCACAGCAAGACTGAAACAAGTGATGAATTGATTCTACTATTAAGTATTGTTTGTGTAGCCAAAGCATGGTGCTAAGTATTCCTCAGTGCTATAGAGCGTCATTGTTGTCTAAAACCTCAAATAAATGATATCAACAACCCTGCAATGGGTAACATGTTCTTTCATTACCATGATCATGGATAATGTAGTTTATTTTGAGTCAGTCACACATACACACACATTTTTTTGCAATTTTATTTAGTCCTTTGGGACTTTATTCTTATTCAATCTCCATGTTGCTATGGTTTTGAGTATCATGGAACTTCCTGTCTTTGTTCTATTTATTTCTTTGATTGTATTTCAATTCTGGTTAGTCACCCTGAAGAAGACCTATGTGCCGCAACGCAAAGGTGCGCATTTTTTTTTTACACCTTTTGCTGTGCATTAGCTGCATCAATAAAGGCTTTTTAATATTGTCTTGAGCAAGAGTGCCTTAGTTTTCATGCTGTTCTGACATATGATGCTCCCTGGAGTAGTCATTCTCAACAGGTCGGGTTAGGGTCACAAGATAATTTATGGGGTTCACTTAATGGTTGTGGATGGAAGAAAATAGCATATATAAGACTGGGTAATGGTGTTTACGTTACTGTGTGAGTTTGGTACCTTTCATGTGTTATACGCATTGCTTACATTGGAAATTAGGAGTAAGGAAGCGTGCTGTGCCGGCAGGTCAGCAGGAGAGAAAAAGTCACAGAACGCATACAAAATTCAGTGCCCGTAGCATACTGGACATTTGTAACCTGTTTTCATAAGTCTTGTGGGTAGGAAGATGAGTGCAACAGAGAGGGTTTGCAAAGCCAGAAAGCATGAAAAAGACGTGCACATTGTTTTGTTCTTTACCAGGATTTGTTGACCAAAAGTAGAATTTAGAATACCCCTTTATTGAAACACAACACATACCACATATACTGTCCCGATAGAATTAACCGCAAAAGTATATGATCTTAAGCTCAGATTCAGACTAAGAAGGTCAGTTCATATAGCTATACTACACTAACCCACAGACATTCACTGCAGCACTGCTTCTTTTAGCCTGGTAAGAAGTCATGTGTTTTCATTATATTAGTCCAAATTTTTTAAAACAGTTGTGCTGGAAAAGTTTCAGAACCTGTTTTTGTGTTATTTGCATGCAGTAATAGAATTCACAGTCTCTTGAATTAGTGAGTAGACTAGATGCTCACTGATTTTTCTATGACACTGTTGAAGACTTAGTGACAGTTTACAGAGTTTCACAGTACACACAGCTTCAACAACAGGAGCAAAGTGTAGAGTATAATTCACAGTCACAGTGCACTGCAAGGGACATCAGAGATAAATGATGCACAGTCGAGTAGTCACATAGCCTACACATCCACATCCACCCTGCAGCACTATAAAGCACTATGTGCTTTCCCACATGTACCATGCAGTGTGATTTTATCTTCAGAAGAAAGTGATTTATCTTTATCATTATGTTATTTCAGAGTCCACAGAAGGAAACTGAGCTGCAATTGTAGTTTTCTACCTGCAGTTTACCTAACCCCAGATATATGTATCACTGGCACCGTGAAGAAGAACATGTCCATGGCTTTCAATTATACACAAATCATACCGTTAACTTGACTGGCAACAATAAATTATATCTTTCTACATTAGCTCTACATGTACTGGATGTTCTTTCTAACATCTTTTTTTCTGTTTTGTAAATGTTGCCTTTGGGATTGGATTTAGCCAGATATGATCTTGGGGAAGAAGATAATAGTTTATTTTCAGCCTAGTGTTAAGAGTTTAATTTATTCAGTTAATTAAATGATAAATGAATCAAATGAATTAATCCAGAAAATAAGTTCAGGCTTTTAGCTCAGTGCTATATAACAAAATAATGTTTAACAACATCAAGAAGAACAAAAGCAAAAAGAAAGAACATACTGTATGGTGCAAACAAGATGACACTAAATGCAGCAAGATATAAAGAAAGGAAAGCGAAGGAGGAGAACAACCAGATCGGGGCTGCTTGGAAGAAGAAGAGTGAGATGATCAAAGGTGCCTTTCAGTGAAAAGAAGTCCAGGTAGACTAGGACAGCTGGCGGTGGAATTAACAAGATACTCAGCTATATAAAGGGACAGAAGAAAGTGAATACTAACTTCTAACTGAAGTAGCCAGGCTATGAAAAATTAATCTTTTGCAAAGGTTCATGCTAGGGCTACACAATTAATCACAAGATATCCTATCCTAATCGCAGGGTGGCGCAATATTACTAATAATACATACTAAAGAAAACACCACTCTGTAAATTAAATAAATAAAAAATAAAAAATAGTATACAATGATTACATTTTCAATACAAATTTGAATAATAGTACAAAAATTCCCTCCAATATTGTGCCCTAGGGAATGCACAAGTCTTGGTCAAACTGAGAAAAAAGAGTGAGCTGATTTTAGAGTGGTAAAGTCTGATGAGAGCTTCAGGAAGGAACCGACTCAGGACGAGGAGGGATTTGATAGGAGACTGAAAGAGGTGTAGAGAGAGAAGAAGTAGAGATGATGAAGAAGATGAAAAGACGAGCGCAGCAGAGTTCAAAGGAGGAGATCACACTCCAGGACCCTGCCTTGGCTGATCCTTTTGCTTTGGAATCATGGTTCTTTGGACTCAACAAACAAAGTTCCTATTGCTTCAAAACAAGTATCCAAAAGTAAAATAAAAAATATTTTCTTTCTCTGTTCAAGAGCAAGAACTTCTGAAGGAGCTCTTTCTGTTGAAAAGCAAAGAGCAACAGTAATGGTGGTTGTAGGAGGCTGGTTCTTGTGTAGCTCAGGCTGAACAACAGAAGAACACTTTCCTACAAACACCAGCCCAGTATATCTAGGAATTATTTACATTTTGGGCAATTCCAAAATTCAGTGCCAGTGTTCAGTGCCAGTGCCAGAAGTAGTGTGTCCTAAAATGTAATGAGGCTGATAGTAAAGAGGTGGAGATCAGTGTGGTAGATTGGTGAAGAACAGTTTTCCTGAGTCTTGAGTCATTAGCTTTTGTTCCACAATGCATTTTCTTATACAAAGTTTATTTCATCACTTTCTGTAAAAATGAAATGAAAGTGATATTTTCTGTCCAAATTCTCAGCCTTACATGTCTTTTAAGATGGGTATTTTGTGAGTATTCCACATTCAGTTATCTGTTGTCATCTGTTAACAGACGATTTTCCACCTTTACACACAGTATCCCGTTAACATTGGATTTTGGAAGTGGTGTATTCTGGATTGAGCTGATTGAGTTCTGTTAGTTTAGCTGTGGGTCAGGGACCAAGTCCCAGTACAGAAGCTAGAAGGTGCAAATAAAAGGCAGCCCCATTCCTCTTGCATTAGGTTGTTCTGTTTGTAAGCCTCGAGCCATTGAATTGTTCAGCGCTCCGTCTCTTGTCTTCACATGTTTGATTAAAGTACAACCACACAGCCGGCCCATTCCAAGTGTAGCTCTTGTAATTCTGGTCAGGGATGCTGGGATGTGTGAGTGCAATGTTAAAATTGTGCTGCTTCTGCCAGAATAGCACTGAGTGATTTATATGACCCATAACTAACATGCATATTCCTTATATGATTATACAAATTAGTCATGGCGTAAGTCCTCACTCTGCCTTCTCTATCATGGAGGAGCATGCTCTTTTAACTTTTGAAAGGTCAACAAATGTATGTAACAATGGAATTTTGAGTGGAAAATCAGCAGTTTTTCAGCAGTAATTGAGGTATGGAGTTATATGTTGCAGTCTAATTTTGTAATACAGGCCGATAAGATGGATGTTTTATAATAAAACTAGTATAAAGCAGCTTACACTCTTGTCCTTTGAGCTGCCTTCTTTGTACCTTCAAGCATAACTTTATATTCTAGTTCTTTATGTGGCCAAACATCACGTGTGTGTGTGTGTTTTTATGACTGCGGTTGGCAACTTAATTTAATCCTGTAAACACAGCAAACACTGGAGAGCCAGAGACAGCCACATAGTAAAATCTCACACAGGGAAAATTTGACGGATCTGCCTGCCTGGGATCCTCTTCTTCATGATCTACACCTAATGTCTCTCTCCTTCATTCTTTTGTCTTCCTCTTTATGTCCTTGCTTTAAAATCCCCTCCTCTGCGGGGCTCCCAACTGCTGTCACACTTCCCTTCCCTGTCCGTTTCTGTGATACTCCCCATGTCTGTGAAGCTTTGTCTGCTGAGGCTGGGTCCCTGCATGTGTGCCGAGCCATTTTTATAATAAGTGCTAGCTGCTGGATACTGAGAGCCACAAAGCCAATCAGCCTCTATTAGCACACAGCTCACTGAAGACAAACTACAGTAGAGCTAATGAGATGCATACCGCGTGTTTATGAAAGGAGAAGAAAAACACTGATACACTAGATCAGTCCTGGAAGACATTAGGCACCAAAGTTTTTCCTTTACAGTACAGTAGATCACATTTATTCTTTATTTTCAAGATCCCCCAAAAAATGTCTGACTATTTAGTTATTTTTGACCATTAGATGCAAAAGAAAAGAGCTGGTGGAAGAGATTGATACTGTTCTCATGTCTGTACGGAAACTATGAAGCTACATCCAGTAGCCCGTTCACTTAGCTTAGCATAAAGGCTAAAAACAGAGGAAACAGCTAGCCTGGCTTTGACTGAAGGAAACCAAAGTGAAAAGATGACAAGTTGTGGAGGATAATGTACCTTACTATTTCTTGGCAAGAAACGGCTACTTCCTAGAGTTGTCTTGTTGTCTTGTTGTCACTCTGAGGTTGCCAGACAACCAGCAGAGAATTCAGGAAGTTTCTCCTCCTGGCAAAGAAATGGTCTGGCACATGACTTTGCGTGAAACCACAAGTTAATGTCTTTACGCATTGGTGAGCTTTAGAGTTGCTGGTAGTTGGATTTTGTTACGTTTGGATAGAGCCGGGCTAGCTGTTTCTCCCTGTTAGTCTATTCTTATCTGACCCTACAATGTGGATGTCAGCAGAAGTCATGCGACTGAAAATTAAATGAAAAAGATGAACACTCATGCGTGCATATACAGCATGTACACACATGCTCACCTTGTTCTTTCCCACACACTACCCGCACACACATACACCTTTCTCACCCTTTACACATGCATTTTCCCGACTGTGCAGTGTGCAGCTTTCCAGCTGCCATGCCTAGTGGGCATCTCCAGTAGAGCACAGACAGTTCATTTCATGTCTCAGCTCTGCACACTGCAGTTATTAGTGCCTAATTACTAGGACTGTTGCCAGTCAAAAGAAAGTGATGATAGGCTGTCTTCATGTCAGGCGCCAGTTGAATGTTTGCCTGACTGAGAGAGACAGTGATTGAACTGGAACCTACCAACCTGGTGCCCTGAGAGTGAATTTAGCTGTTGTTTTTTTTTGCAAACTGGTGTGGTCTGGATTCAATTTGTCTTCCCTTGTCTGTGCTGCTGATCAATACCAACTGTATTACAGGGGCAGCAGGGCCATACCAATGTGCAATGTCAGCACCTGCACATACTGTATATGGATCTGTCTCAGAATATTGGCATTACTGCTTTTCAGGAAGAGACCCATTGATAGTAATTGAATCCATCTTAAACCAATCCTTCTCATCATGTATATCGATAGAAAATTACAAATAGTTGTGGTGTTGTTTGATTGCAAAGTTGATGTGAGGAGTGCAGCGAGCTTTATCATAAACTGTGAAGGAAAGCCACATGAGAAGCAATATGAAAATAAACTTAATAAAGCACTGAAGCTTAAAATAATGAAAAAGGAATCGGTAGTTGAGCGGTGACTCCTGGAAGTTACTATACTTATATAGTGAGCTTTAGATGTGCTGTTAGGCTGATATTGTTTAGCTTTGGACAGAGACAGGCTAGCCGTTTTCCCCTGTTTTCAGTCTTTATGCTAAGCTAACCATCTCCTGTACCTTTTATAATTAACAGACAGTTATAAGGGTGGTATTGGTCATCTATCTTGTTTTTGTTTTATCATAATTAGTTATAATTGGTTCAGTTTCAGTCTTTTGGGGGTTCTGTTTTTTACAGCCCTTTGTAACGGTACTAAAAAAAGTTTTATATTTTTTTATTAATTTGACTGTTTAAGCAATTTTTATTGGTGTAATTAATATTTACAACAGATGTTGAATCTTCTTAGTTATCAATGTTACTACATGAATGCTTTAATGTTGTCTGTTATAGTCATTTACCTAGTTTTTTTTAACTTTAATGGTAGTTTTTTGTAAGCATTTTTGATTATTAATTGGTCCTATATATACAGTTTAATCATTGATTTCACTAGTTTGGGCACCCCAGGTAAAATTTTGTACAAATGTCCATAAAGAAGCCAAGAAAAGATGGAAAAATCTACAAAAGGCATCAAATGACAGATTAGACATTCGTATAATATGTCACAAAAAGTTAGATTTTATTTCCACCATTTACACTTATAAAATGACAGAAGACAAAAAAATGACGTCTGCAAAAGTTTGGGCACCCTGCAGAGTTTCTAGCATGCACCGCCCCCTTTGGAAAGCTGAGACCTGCCAGTGTCATGGATTGTTCTCAATCATTGTCTGGAAAGACCAGGTGATGTCAATCTTAAGGTTTTAAATGCCCAGACTCGTGTGACCTTGCCCCAACAATCAGCACCATGGGTTCTTCTAAGCAGTTGTCTAGAAAACTGAAAAATAGTTGATGCTCAAACAATGATCCGAAACAAGACATGGGAAGCACAAAGACTAAATAACACCGGTAACGAGCAAACAAAGGACAGGTGATACAGCCGGTGAAACACTCAAAAAACAGGAAACTGAACAAATACACAATCATAACAGGAAACAACAACATAACCTCAAAACCAACTCAAACTCAAAACCTTTAAACCACAACAGTATATTATAATACCAGTGTTGCCGCAAATTGAGTTGGAAGAAGAGACTGGTAGAAAAGACAAGAGAAGCTTGAGGGTTGTTACCATTTTTACTACATCTTGTACAAGGATTACATGAAAATATCAAAGAAAGATTTGTGTCACAATATAGAGCTGTAACAATGTCCATTGCTACAAAATACCTATTTATTTGTGTAGCACTTTCATGCCAGGAACGTTTAAATGCCTTTTTACATTAACAGGACCACATTTATGGAGCAGTTAAAAGCAGCTGTTCCAATATGCTAAAGTGTATTATCGCATTGTCGTACTGCATATAAAACAGTACAACCAGAAACGGGTCTGACAATCTGTACAGTGGAAGAGTTACATAAAATATCAAAGCTGTGATTCTGAAATGTCAGGTCAAATCTAAAAAGTACAGTGACACATCAGAGCTTCAATTCACCCAGTTTGGTTTAGTGCAGCTTTTATGCTGCTTGAGAGGACAAAGATGAACAGTCTGCTAGCTCAGTAGTTCTTGGATAAAGGGTGGTTCTCGGTTGACTTTCATTTCCTTAACAGAGTGTAACCTCAAGCATGCACAAAAAGAATCCACACGTGAGGTCTGCAATCACGTTGTTTTACACTGTCCTTGGCTCAGCTGGAAAAGACAGACGCTGTAGATTCTCCCATTAACTGAATAACGATGTCTTTTAGCCAAAGAACAGAGCGTAGTCCTAAAAAGAGAGAACAAGTCAACTCAGCAGCAAACGAGGGAGCAGCCATCATGAGTCAGTGCTTAATTACTACACAGCGTGAAGACCTTGGTTTCCTTTGACTTCCCAATGACATTATTGGAAACTGGTTCTAAAGATTACTTTAAGCTTTATTTAATGAGACATGGAATTGCTGAAAGAAGCAAAAGACTTTCTGAACAGGAGCACAAAATGTGACCATGTGGGGTGAAAGAACATGTGGAGACATTTTGAAAACTCTCAAAAAATGACAGCTAAATATATAATACGGGTCCTGTTAAATGGTTATTAACTGGTAGGAAACCCAAACATAAACAGCAAGGATTTTATTGGTTTCTTCTGCAGAAAAGATGCAATTAGAGCAATGAGACAACCCAAACCCAGTACTGCCTCTGAGGTGAGGTAGTGTTAATAAGAACTAATGTCTTGTTAGTCTTATATAGATCATAGGAAAATGAATTTTAGGACTGTATATAGTAGAATATACAGTATATTAAAGAGAAGAAGGCATAGCTTTCTTGCAGAATATATTTCCCAGGTCTCTTAACATTTGATTTGTTTGTTTTAGATGTTTGAACTAAAAGGAGTGTATATTCAATCCCAGTACAAATAAAATGGCTTACAATTTACAGTAGATAGGATATGATTTTGGACACATAGCAAAGGTCTCCCCTGGCTGAACAACAAATGGCCCGGGGTGGTGATGCAATAAGGTTGGCTAAGTCCTACAGTTACAAAGCTTGCTTGGCAAAAACTACAATACAATTCTACTTAGTAATATGATATACTATACATTGTTGGTTTTCTCCCTTCACTTGTTGAAGGTACTTTCTCCATTCCCAGGTTCTGCTCTCACATGCCGTTTCTCTGGCAACATTCTAGTGGTTCTAGGTTTGGTCTTTGCAGTCTCATGCAGTGGCATTAGATCTGCAACGATTAGTCAATCAGACAATCACTATTAATCACTATTTTGACAATCAATTCATTATTTTATTTATTTGTTTTTATTTTAGGCCTTTGTTTTTAATAGGACAGCTTAGACATGAAAGGGGAGAGAGGGAGAAAGACATTCAGTAAAGGGCGAAAACTGAACCCAGGGCGGCTGCATTGAGTATAGAGCCTCTGTGTATGGGCGCACGCTCTACCAGGTAAGTCACACCAGCGCCCTGATTACTGTTTGGATGGAAATTTGATGGTTCTCAAATTTGAGAATATGAGGAAAATTAATAAAACTGGTGCCCCACGTTGAGAGCATAAACCTAAAA
The DNA here is from genome assembly GCF_013103735.1 of Etheostoma cragini. Lineage (NCBI taxonomy): Eukaryota > Metazoa > Chordata > Actinopteri > Perciformes > Percidae > Etheostoma > Etheostoma cragini. The sequence goes on from NC_048409.1 coordinate 19,307,274, forward strand.
TACAGTATCCAATGAGAACATGTTATTATTGAAAGGATAGAGTTTGCCTCCAAGCAAATGCTTTTCAGATTTTAGCAAGTATGTTAAACTAGTACAAGATGCATGTCATAAGCTGTTAGTGAAAAATTAGCTTACTTTAAAAAAAAATGAATCAGGCTGCCACTTCAGTATATTCCAAACTGCCATCAGTTAAGCTGTGAATAATGTTTGGCATGTTGCTGCTATTGATTGGTGTGTTTCAGTTAAATAGAGGGAACTGCTCAATTGTCTCCTAATAGCCCAGAGGACATAGTCAATACAGTCGATTTGATCATTAAGAGAAACAAGACTACCACGTGAAGAGAAGAAAGGAGAAAAAGAAAATGTGTCCTTGATTTCCATAGAAAGAAAACATATGAATGTATTCATCATTGTTTTTAGATAATGACTGATGGCAGATAGTCCAGATCCAAAGGTGATTTTTCACATCTGGTATAAAAACAAGATTTGTCTGCTATACGAAAATTATTTTTTAGAAGTGAGATTAAAATGGATGGAACTAATGTTCAGTTAAGTTGCATTTCCAATTACATTTATCTTTTAACACATCTTGAATGCCAAATTCAGTTTTATTGCTTACTATTGGTTCTAGTCTTACACGGTAGAAAAACTGGCCTTCATGCAAAGCACTACAGGCACTCAAGAACTGTAAGTCTGTGGGTGTATCTGTGGGTTGTGGAAACATTGAATTGAGGATGTTGTGTCCAGGCAGAGAGCATACAAGGGGATCATCCAAAATAGACAGCTTTGCTATTTAATAAAATGCTGCAGTGGACTAAGCTGCACTAGCATGTTGGGATGAACTGAAAGCTGAAAGCAACTACATTTGCCACATTTTCACCTGACACAGCAGTTCAGGAGCCAAACATGCAACAGCTTTGTGCAACAGACTTATGCTCCTTGCTCTTCTGTTCATCAATTTCTGTCTTTTTTATTTAAACATGTTCATTCATACCTAAATTTATGGCATTGAAACACAAACTCGCCCTTGAACCTCTTTCCCAAACCCACCCCAGCATGCACTCTTCTAGCAAGGTGCCATGTTCTTTTCATGCTCTGCCACTTATTCTCAGTTAAAGAATCTATCAAATGGCCGCTGATTAGTTACATCTATCATCATGTTGCTCTCAACAGAATTTCTGTAGGAAAAGAATGTGTGTGTATCTCATTGATTTGAGATTTTCTTTCTACTATTTTGAGGTGTAAGGCAGATGAAGTGTGGGCGGCTTTCCTCCCTGAGCCTGAGGTGAATTTCTCTCATACGGAGTGGTAAAATATCCTTCATCTTCCCCCATCCAAAGATCCTGATCAAAATTTGTTCGACAAAGATAGACGGGTATAGAGAGAAAGACATGTTGGATGCCTTGATAGAAGAAGGAAGATGTATCTCGTGGCCATTTGGAAACAGTTTAATATTTAAGATGTACAATTTAATCTTAAGTCAATTTGCTCCAAGGTGTGTTGCAGGCAAGGATCAGTATCATTTTTATCTCTGTATTATGAACGGTAATATCATATTTAGCACTTTTTAAAAGATGGCTGATTGTGCAAGGAAGGCAGAGAAGAAGTACCTGTGTTTCTGTGGGGCTTGCTTTATCAGCCCAGCGTACATGTGATCAGATTGAGCAACGAGTCAGTTCTGGATTTTACGAGAAGTGCTTTCTATTATGAGAAAGAATAGGTGCGTAAGTCTTTGCCCATTTAATGACAGCTGGATATCATTTATCAGGACAGCATCAGGGGATGTGGTCTGCAGAAGCGCTGACGTGCTGAACTGCTACCCCCTCACTGCCAACATTGTTGCTATCCGAGCCAGGCCATGACAGATGGGCAGGTTGGGACACATTAAAAAAAAAAAAAAGGCCAGAAGAGTTTCAGCATCCCTGTCCCTTTGGGAGACACTTGAGGACTCTGCATCCACTCAGATTATGTGCTTGATCAGGACGGATCAAGACTGGTATCAGTTCACCTTGCCCCCTTGCTAGAATCCTAATTTATTTAGCACACCTGAAACAGTCAATAGTATGACCATGGTTCTAAACCAGGTATTTAAAAAAGTGCAGGTTTCTGTAATAAGAATATATTTATAGTAGTCTCTATCCACGACGTTCCACTTCCGTTGCCAATGGAAATTCTGCAAGATTTTACTCATTTAGGCCGGATATCTGTCAACTTGGGTTTTCTTTGTGTTGGTATTTCAAACTCTGGTCAATTTATGAGGACTATGGTTAACCTTTTCTCAGATCTTTGCAGGGTAAATCGAAACAGCTAGACTATCTGTCCAGTTTGAGTTTTCTGTTGCATGACTAAAACAACCTTTGACTGTACACGTTCCACCAAAACAAGTTCCTTCCCGAGGCTATTGTAAGCCAAGATTGTGATTAGTTTAAAGAAATGCCAATAGAGGGTTTTCACCAACGTCACATTCTGAGCAGAAACCCGGATGCACTGCTATATTGGAGATACTCGGTGTAAACAACTGAATGGGGTACAGTGGAGTATTGTGCACTTTGGATACTTTGGATCTGGCCATGTCTAAACAACAGAAAAGCATCCAAGATGCAAAGGCATATAGGGAAGAATTTGGACCACAAGGAAAGGCGTGATATTTCGAGAAATTACAGTTTATAGGCGGTGCAGAGCCCTACAAGTTGGCTCTCTCTTCTCAGATCCACAACGACTCGGTGGTTCTTCCTTCAGTCGCATATCCCGATATAGCTAGTCAACGACCTGTTTTTAGACCTTAAATCCTACAAAGGTCAGGAGGCCTATAACCAGACGGTGTGTGGATAAGTGAGGGAGACTCAGTACCAAGTCATTAACGACCATGTTAATGACTTGGTACTTGTAGTTGTGAAGGCCAGCGTAAGCAATGCATTAACTTTACTTTAACTCTTTAATCAACCTTACCTTAACTGTATGACATCATTGCAATACTTGTTTTTGTTGTTTTTTCATTTCAAAGAACCCAAGTTTGCTATGTACACTACCTGAGTGAGTTTGAGCTTTGCCAACCATAAGCGCCTCCTTTCCTCTGATGACTTCTGGCCTTCCTCTACCTGGTTTTTAAAACTTTTGGAAGTCGATAATATTCCAAATGTATTTTCTCGGTCTGACCCATAGGTACAACCTAAAACACAACAATAATAACGTTTTTCCTTGACAATGTTCGGGATCTAGTACTTCAGTGCCTGTGCTTTGTTGTGATGCGGAGTACCTCCAATATGGCGACCTCCGGTCTGATGATGTGCTGTGAAAACCCTCTACAAACCAAACCATGTTTTTCTCCAATTTAGCCGGACCCTGCTCCTTTTTTTTCTTTATTTGAATACTGACCACTGAATAGCTCTTAACTGTACTCTGGGTATTAGCCTTCATAATCACTTGCCGAGTTGCATTAAACAGTTAATAAAGAGTAACCTATGCTAACAAGGTCGTGCCAAGGATTTTAGCTTCACTTGCCAGTAATGGCCCTCAACACATGATACAGTGGCACAGAGTTGAAGCCCTTTAATTTAAAAGCATCAGCTTTCAATAATCAGAGGACGTGCTGAGTTATTCATCAGTGGTGCTTTACCAGGGTTGGCCCTCAAGAGCCCAAACAAAACAAAAACCTGAGCCAAGGGGGCCCATTTAATTCAAGTCAATCAGTGCAATGGTATTCTGAAGCAGCTGAGCCTGTATGTGTCACTGGGCTCTCTTGTGCATGATTACATATTTATAAAGCTGATGATGAAGTGCTCCATGTTCAATTATCATATTCATGTTAGAGGAAGTCCTTGTGGCCCAGTGTATTCAAAGGTCAATGATAGGGACAACTGTGTCGCCACTTTTATGTTGGTTCACTTGAGGTGATGAGTCTTAAACTAGCAAGGTAAGCCATGTTTGTCTTCACCCATCCCAAATTTGAACTTATTTTTGCCATGCCTTGGTTTAAAGGATAAGTCTGATTGTCAACAAATCCTATGAAAAGACCAAAACTAACAATGAATTGATTTTACGAGTATTGTCCATGCCATGGTGTATGGACAATACACTGCTGCACTGGGTGATCTTTTATTAAAATGAACCTGGTCACTGCAATTTACTTTGTTACTACAGTCCTATACCGTCATCTAGCTGTAAATACACCAGATGTGTATTAATCCTCAGCTGAAAATAGTTCCTAACAAAAGCGCTATTTCTTCCTGTTTGAGTAACATTTGCTAAAATCTACAGTGCCCATCTGTTTTAAGAAACTACTTATTGGAGCTGTTTGCATCTTCAATAGGAACCAATGACCTTAGAGCTAGGTGCAACAGACAAGGTAGGGAAGTATTTAGAGATGGAGAAGCGCACTGTTGATTTTGGTCTTTTCATGGCATTTACAAATATTGCAAACACAAACAAAAATGTTGAATATTGCTAGCCTTGTGCTTTAAAATTGCCCTACAGAGAAGGAAACTCAAAGAGGAGGCCATGCTAAGATATTCAATGTGTGGTTTTAATGTCCTTCCTTAGCTCTTCTCTTTTCTACAGTAGTTCAGTGACTGGTCTGCAAATGCATCCTAACAAACAGGAAGTAGAAAGCAGAATATAACAAGCCACTGGAGACATCATGCTGTACTCCAGAGGGCCATTAGCCAAAGTTTCCATTTATTTATCCATGCACTAAAAAAAGAGTGCAGTGGCTCCTAGATAATTGCCAACAGAAAACTGTTGAGGAAGCTGGGGAGCTGTTCCCTAGGAGGAGACTTCTCTCTCGTTGTCCCTGATGGTTGTGTTCCACTCTGTACCTTTCTGTGATGCATGCAGGATGGAAGGAGATCCCCACTGTACTGAAAGCTGGTCCGTTGCAGAACGAAGAAGTTTGTACGTTGACGTAAGAGTCTGGGAGCCACAGTGGCCCTGGAGATTGAGCCTGTGCAGTGTAATTGTAGTGTCACACAATGACGTGAGGAGGAGATCAACTTGTGACAGACAGACAGACAGACAGACAAGAGGTACAGAGTAGATAGCGACTACGTGACAGGATCTCCAGAAGATGACTACAGTTATGAAGGGTGAAAGTGAGGTAGCTTGTTACAGCCTCACTGTTGGAAAGACAGACACTGACCAGCCCTGGCTGCCTCTCTGGGCTTTATATGCCTCCAAACGATACGACCACACCATTTTGTGGAGCGTAACTGACACCCACGGAGTGCCCTCAGTAAGCCCCAGGGAAAGGGTATGGTTAAGCTGAAAAACAAAACACTAAAGCAGGTCATGTAATAGGCCTCTCATTTTGCGCCTGTCTTTGTCAGGCCCACTGGAGGAAGCCTAATTTATTTAATAGCCCGCCGCTTCAATGCCAGGCGTTTGGTGCGAGAAAACAGAAGGCAGTAACGATGAAAGCGTAGCAGGAGAGAGAGAGGACAAACACTTTCCTCACATTCACTGGCGATTTCCAAAGTGACGATCTGTGTCAGCCATCTGGTGATAGAGAATAGCAGGCATATTAGCATGCCACTTTCAATAATGCAGGCTTGCATGCTGTCACTACATAACTGACAATTCTAGGGAAGATTTCTGTGAAATGTCAACTTTTTGTGGATATTCTATTTGCCTTTTATTCAGTTCCTATAACTATATTACTCCTTCATTTTCCCAGTCCAAAAAGGCTGGAAAGCAAAGATAGAACTGCCTTCAACACCATGTCAGGACAAAATAGCTTCACATTTGAAGGGTGCTGTGGTCATTATTTAGTATTAAATCCCTGTAAACAATGGCACCAGTGTGGTGGTTTGTGGGGCACAAAAGTGTATTTTGGTACATCAGTATTCAGTCTGATTTTGCAGCTTGACTCAATGGCATCTATCGATTCACCACATGCAATCTTGAGTGAAATGTTTCAACAACTTTTCCACATGTGATTCCTACTATATTATATGAACCTATTCAACTTCACTATTGAGTCCACTGCAAATGACTGCATTTGTTTTCAGTAGTGTTTGTATTTTCATTTAGCCACCATGCCATTTTCTTATGTGGGTGGTTATATTCAGCTAATAAAGGTTGCCAGCAGAGATAAATCAAATGCAAAGCTAAAAGGTCCAATCAGAATGTGTGTTGGCTTTCAGTGAAATGAACGAGCGTTTCCCATTCAACAAAACATAAGCTGTCGATTGCTTGATTTGCCATTTCATTGCAGTTGTGGGAGGTGACAAATGATAAAGAAATTATAATACTGAAAGAGTCTCTGCATCAGCCTGAAAAAGCTAGTTTTTTCTGTCAGATATTGTGACAATGTGCGTAATATTGTATTATCAAACGACAATAGCCCCATGTGGTGAATGATTTAATGAACCTATGAGAGTTCAATCACTGTCTGAAATGTGAAAAACAATGCATGGGGCATATTTTTTCCCAGACAGCAGCATTGGGCATGTCATCTTTTTAATGCATGCCAACTCCTTTAATAACAGCAACGCTGGTGAAACTATAGAGTGTCTGGCAGATTCATATACCTCCATCTTAACCACTCCCCCCCCCCCCCTCCATCCTTTACGATTATAAAATGCAAATGTTATGTCACCCACTTCATGCAGAGATAAATCTGCTATTCCATGCATTACTGCCTAGAGCCTAGCCACCACATCGTTCTCATTGCAGCACATAGTGTTAATTTACACTCCAGCCTTTCTCATTGATACTTTATTTTATAACCATTTCCTTCCCATGACTGGGAAATTAATTGAGTTTGAGATGCTACCACATATAGAAAAGAAAGAGTTTTGTGTGTGTGTGTGTGTGTGTGTGTATATATGCATGTATATGTATATATATATGTATGTGTATATATGCATGTATATGTATATATATGTATGTGTATATATGCATGTATATATGTATGTGTGTATATATATGTATACATATATGCATGTACTGTATATATATGTATGTGTATATATGTATATATATGTGTGTATGCATGTATATGTATATATGTATGTATATGTATATATGTATATATATACATATATGCATGTATATATATGCATGTATATAAATGTGTGTATGTATAGTATATGTGTATATGTATGTATGTATGTATGTATGTATATGTATGTATATATATGTATATCTATATATATATGTGTGTGTATGTATATATACTGTATATGTGTATATATATATATATATATATATTTACATATATGTATATACATGTATGTGTATATATATATATATATATATATATATATATATATATATTTACATATATGTATATATATATGTATATATATATATATATACATATATATATGTGTGTGTGTGTGTGTGTGTGTGTGTGTGTATGTATGATCCCGCGTTTCCCAAGTGAACTTCACTTGAATCCAGCCGCTGTACAAGGTAATTTATTTGGAATTATAACACACATAAGTTAGTTCCTGAGATCTCAGAACATGAGCGCATAAGATGATTATTCCGAATTTTTTATTTACATTTTTTTCATTCAGCTTTTTCATTCAGCTTTTAATAAAACCTTTGTTAGGTGAATAAGCTGGACATTTTCTTAAAATACTCATGTGTTTGAAAGTTTATACTAGTTTACGTCCTGTTTGGGTGCAAATTACTGTGTTCTGCACAAATAACATAAAGAAACGCAAAAATAGAATTTATTAAAAATTTAAAAACTGTCTTTGTGTATATTGTGTGTATATATGAATGATATAATAAATTTTAAAGATAAAGGTATCAACATTTATTTTCAAAATAAGTATGCTGTACACATTTAGCTGAAGATCACATAACATCATAGCTTCTCGCTTGTGAAATGGTAAACATTATACCGTACAAACACTGGTAAGTGGCCCACTTGTAAATACTGTACTGTACAAACGTGTAAATCTTTTTTTTTTATATCAAACAATATCACCACAAACATATTTAAACTGTGGTAATTCTCCTGACATTCTTGGAGCTTTTCTCTAGGCACACATGGGCTTGGTTCTCACTGTGTAGAGACTGGCTGCTGGAGGAGGACACAACATCAGGGACCTGGGGCACACCATCAGATTTAGATTTTAGTGGCAATACACAGGTAGTTTTCTGCAGCACTGTAGATGGAAAACAATCACAGAGAGTATGATAGTTGCCAAACAATCACAGTGCAATCATTACACAGTACAATCAGTACAATTCATTATTTGATACCAGGATATTACACTATATATCAATGCAGGATGTCCAGAATCAATATAACAATCTATTTGTAGATTACAAGTAAGGCCAAGTAAAAAAACTGGAAGCAAAATTACCTCATCAACAGTGACAGGCTTATCTTATCAGGACAACTGCAATATTTAATTTGAATCCATCCTATTACACAAAGTGTTTACTTGCTCTGTATCTTTTTTAGCATTATGTTACAGTATGTGTTTACCCCGTTTACTAAACATTTTGTATACTTTGCATTACAGGTAACCATTTTACAAGCCATGCTGCAGGGTTTAAGGAATTCCAGTGGGTTGTTTTCCCTACTATTCCAATCTTCCATTGGCTTCATTTACTTTACATACAATATGAATATGGGTTACCAGACTTTTGAAGCTTGCTTATGATGTGTCATTCGTCACACTGAACATCTAGTCTATGACGCTTTTTGTCAGGGTAACGTTGTTGAGAATCAATCTACAATAAAGTGCATTACTAACCAATCATAGTCTATCATTGACAAAATAATTATAAAGACTTGTTTGGTGTGATAAAATCGATTCAACTGATTGATTTTCATAATACATGCAAATTAATGGAAACCAATATGTTCATTAAATGGCATCAAAAACATTCAAAAATCTTAAAAATGTATAGCTTGCATTCAAAAATGGTTGGCAAAAATGTAAAGTGCATATACAGTATATATATAGTATTTGTAGTTAGGGAGCTACAACTAAGATACACAAACATACTGAAAAGGTTCTTTAAGGTGACTAAAGCTATATTAAATAATCAGTTACATGTGTTGACCACTATCAGAGTTTTTTAAACTGCAACTGATACTGTCATATTAGGCAGAACATTTAGGCTAAAACCTCATCATATAAAAAACAACATTTTTAATCTCCCAACAGAAATATTGTGGAAATTTAGTGTTATGGGTTTTTAAAATCGGATTTACCAGTTAGTACAGTTATTTTAATTCTACAGTTGGACAGAATAAATTGAACTACTTATTTATATGGACAGATGTTCTGCTGCCAACAGTGTTATTGTGATTAAACAGTTGTATTTAAAAATGATCATGGTGAACTATGTGGCTCTCTCTCACCTGTGGGGCCCTCGCTTGAGTATCCCAGGTTGACCTTCCCTCTTGTCGCCTCAGCAACATAGCTTCTCCCACTCACTGATTGGTCAAACCTGAAATTGCCCAAATGAATGGTCCAATGGAAAAGATACCTTTAGCTCAGATAAGGAAGAGTCACTTTGTCAGACGCTATGCTGTTGTGAACAGACAATTTTCTTTTCTCACAAAGCTGCAGTACATCAGGGGGGCTCTGCATTATTTTCATCATAAAGTGCTTTGACAGATAAAAAATGAACATCATCATTTTTCAGTGCATTTTATTAGACGCAACCAAAGTGCTCAACTCCCACTTCAGTGTGCTCAATGGAAAAGCTACAGCTGCATGGAAAATGCTGACAACTATAATGTGTTATATATTTGCCTCTTAAATGAGCTAAGGACATTTTGAATCTTAATTAAGTTGTTACAAAATGTAATGACTATTTAATGCATGTAATTTCAAATTTATGTCTTCAATTTTCTTTCATAATAAGGAACAATAAAAGCCCATTCATTGTCAGAAAAATCTTGTAAATAAGTAAGAAATAAGTTTTTCACCAAGATTCAAGCTGAGTTTTCATATTTGCTTGTGTAAAGTAAAAATGAACTCTACATCTTTGCTCGTTTCACAGATTATTGGCAGCTACTTTCTCCTCAAGTCATACACTTACACTTAGGACTCCACAGTTGATCTTAAAGTTGTTCCAAGGTTTTCATTGTTTGAAAATAGCCTCACAAAGCAAAATTTGTCTAGAAAAAGCCTTATTACCTTATTGTCTCCTGTGGGCTTGGTTCTGAAAGATAAAAAAAAAAGCAATAAGCATTACATTTACAAAATTATTATGAGCTATCAGCCAATAATTATTCTCATTGGCATTGACCACAGAAATATTGTGCTTTCTTACTGCATTTACAGCAATATGAGAGCTGTAAATGTCCCGCCGTTTATTAGTTTAGGGTTCTGCACTAACATCATAGCCTCCAGTCACTATGCAGTTTAACAGTGAAACATGGAGCTGAGTGTTAATGAGTTTTCTAACACAGCTTCATGGTTGTCTTTGCCAAAGGTCCAACTGGCTACGGCGAAAACACAACAATGTGACAATGATGCAGATGGCACTTGCCTCAGGAGACATATAAACTGCTTCTTTTACAGGGAGAAAAATTGCCTTGTCATATTTTAAATTCCTGCCGTCATGCTGGCCAAAGTCTCTGTGGATGACTATATTAGAGCCCTTCTATATTCCCAATAATTACACACCATACATTACTCCCCATTGATGCGGATTACTCAAGAAGAGCTTAATGGCTTGGAAGCATGCCATATCCTCTAACATGTGAAACATCCTCATGAAGTTAATTTAACTTGCTCAGGGATTTTACAATAAAGCTGTAAGGACGACAGTGAAGGTATCAGACGTTTCAGGTACAGAATCAGCTGCGGGAGGAAAAAGGTCACACCTGCTTCATGATAATCCTTTTACTACAAACCAGAGCCATGATTTGCAATGGACCAGACTCAGTCACAGGGATAAAACTGACTTTTAAATGTGTGACTTAGGGCCACTTTTTGTTATCGTGAACAAACAGGCCTCCTCCGTCTCCTTGTGCTTTTAGCATAACAATCCCTTCGGAGATGGCACTACAAAAACATCTCTGCAGTATCCCTCATCCCTGGTCAGATGTTTTTTTACAACAACACCACTTTATTTCTTTAACTTGTCAACAGGCATCAACATCACTGTTTGGACAAGTGACAAACTTGTCGAAACGTCACATCACAAATATTCTCTGTCAGCTCTAAAAGTGTTGCAGTAAAACTGTCTCACTGTGTGGTTGTTTTAAAACCTTATTTATGGGCTTCTCAGAAATTCCTGAGCCATGCAATTTGGTACTGCCTTAGTCACCTTTAGACCTAAACATTTAAATTCAACATGTCTCTCTTACAGGAATAGTTCAACATTTTGGAAATTATGCTCAGTGTTAGTTTTGCAGAGAGTTAGATGAGAAGAGTGATACCCCCCATTGTCGGTCAGTTTAATGTAAGTAGGCTGGTGTTGTGAGTGGTATTGATCTTCTCAACTGTCAGCAAAAAAACAATCTAGCGTTTTTCCAAAAATTTGCAACTATTCCTTTTAAATCTACAGAACAATCTGTGTCAAAAAAAGCTTAATGTAACACTTTCTCATCTGGCAATAATCAGGTTGTGAGTCAGGACGTCATGATCCCCAAGGTACAATTTCTGCCAGTGTAGCAACAGCTATAATCCTTTTAGCATACAGGTTGGTGTCATGGTCCCATTTTTTAATCGAAGGGTGACTTTTTACTGCAACATCCTGTAGTACTGTTTCTTGGCTAGCATTTGATAGAAGGCAATACAATAGCACAAAGTTCAAAGTAGATTTTTTTGTTTTTTTCCCTCTCTCAAAGAGCACAGGAGAGATTTGTATGTTGTAGCAGAAAAAAACATGCTACTTAATTTCAGTTGAATTTAAAAAAACTACTCAACAAAGGTTCTGTAATTGCAGTGACAGAAGTATCTTTGCATATTCGCACTAATGTCTTGCTCAGGGCCACCTCTGCACCTGTAGTTGTTCAGGCCATGGTGAGGACTAACAGTCATTCTTTTCTCCTGTTCAAATTGTTCCAGTTTTTTTTGCCCATAAAACCTCCAACCCTGCAGTCATAAAGTATGCATACTTCTCTAACCTTTGTGCTGCTGCTCTTTCCTGAGAAGAAAAGCTTTGTGCTGACAATTATGTTCTACCTTTGTCAGAAAATATATAGCGTGCCCTTGGTGAAGGTCAGCATGGGGGCAGTGCCGAGTCACAGCGTGTACCGTGCATCTTCTTCATTATACTTTAATCACTGTTTCTGTCCTGGAGACGTGTAGGGGGATGTGACATTTTTTCACCTCGAGCAATTCAAGTAAGATAAAAGTGCATACTCGCTTGTGTCCTTTGTCTATACCAGAGGACAGTGCAGATGCAGAGCAGGAGGAGCAGCAGAACGGCAGAGAGGGAGGCTGTTACCGCCACGGGGACTTTGCAGTCATCTCCCCCCTGCACCACCTCTGCAACTGAAGAGAGAAGATTTCGTCAATGTTTTGGTAAAGAAATGCTGAAACAGTGTTGTTACTTTGCAATTCAATTACAGATTTGCAGACAAGGGGTAAAGAAAGGTGTGTTCAATTTTCTGTTTTAATTTGCAGTAGTATGCAAGAGGGTGTTTGCCAAGGGAAGTGGATTTCAAGAAAATGTTACCACTATAAATGGAACAAGATAGTAATGAAGTATTTGCATTTTGGCTCTGTGATGCAAACTCATGCAATTTTGATCTAGCAGCTCCTTTCTGTTCTACTCGTCCACTCTTCTCTTTAATAGTAATGCTCAGTGATGATTCACCTCCCAAAAGACAAAGGGACAGAAAAGAAGAAAAAACAAAGTGAAACACACAAAGAAAGCCAGGTTAAAAAGAAAATAGAAAAGGAATGTGGAAATAGATAACTAAACTAGGAGAGAACAAAGGGAGACTAAAGGTGCATGGGTGTTTAATTGTAAAACACAAAGGCTGTGTTCTCTCACCCACTGTCAGGCGGACGCTGCTCTTCAGAGGTGTGGGGAGGGCAGACACAGAGGCCAGACAATCCACATTAGAGCTCTGTGCTGCTGTGAAGTTGAGGTTGCTGGTCACATTAAAGAGGCTCTTCCCCAACTCTTCACTACTGATGTTGTATTCACCCTGGCTCACCTCCGCACCAATCCCAGTGCCAAGAGAAATAATTAGTATTATTCTCATTCTGCTTAATTACAATCTGACTCAATACATAACTGTATTTAAAGGAAGAATACAAATGTAAAAATTGCTTTGGAGATGACATCTTTTTTTCTCTTTGTTTTAGATTTGTTTAGCACATAGCTGAAACGCTCCATTAAGAGGCAGATCGTTGTGTGGCTTAAGTTCCCACCACTGTAATGAAGCACAATACCATTTGGTTATTGGTACGAAGCACCAAACAATTACACTTGACAAAATTCTCATAAGTCAATATAAAAAAAATCATTATATCTGGAAATATCTTTCCAGATATAATAACATGATAATCCTTCGACTGGACCCGTAGTGCAGTTTTCTAAAGGGTCTGGGGTCTGTTGCCTAAAGAGTCGTAAGGCAACTTTCTCCAAACAAAAAGCAAACTGTACCTGCATTTGCACTTACTCTGGCTCTGCACAGCAACACACTTTTTGAATTTGTGCTGTTTTGCATGGATAAATGAAATTAATGTGTTTGCGTTAAAATGTGTGCAAAGAGAAATTAATTTTGTAAGAAATGGACAAAACAAGTTTGCTCTGTTTTGCCTCGTGTAATGCTAAAAACCAAATGAAACTGAGTGCATTGTACTGTATTGGGGTTACAGCTGATAAAACAGTTTTTTTTATTTTTTAAGTTGTTGGTCACTTCATTCCTAAATCTATTTGTGTGTCTAAATGAACCGCTGCAACAGTGTACCTTGATCTTAAGTGCTGAAATGTTTTTTTAACATATAATGCTTTGCTAAGTTTTCAAAATATCAAAAGTAAGGAGGATGTACTGTATGTACTTACCTTTTTGTTATTCACCTGCCATTGCAAAGTGGGTTGAGGATACCATCCTGCCGCTTGGCATTCAAACGGGACCAACTGACCCTTGAAAGCCAACTTGTCCTCCCCAATGACTCTCACGCTGCCCTTTTCTGCAATGAGAAGAAAGTACATACACAAACTTAAAAATGTTCTTATTTATGTGCTTATATGCATCTAAATGTACTTTTGTATATTTGTACATGCATGAGATTTTTGAGTGATAAGTTTATGATTAGCAACACCGGGTAGGAATCCAGGAATTTTTGCTGAAATGTACGTTGTTGCATGCAACAATCTCTACCCAAGATGAGCATCATTTCCCCAGTTGTCCTGCTTACTTTCAAAGATTGTTCACATTTTTCAAAGTCTCAATTGTCCGACGAATGCTTACGCTTTTTCCTTTTCAACTCCTTCCCTACCAGCCAAATAAACCACTTAAGGTCCTGGAAGATACAGTATCTCAAATGTGAAGTCTACTGTCTGGCAGAATGAAAGGCGGGGGATGCGACAGACAATTGCTACAGGCAGAAAGATAATTACAGAAGCTTCGGTGCTTTGTCAAATAAAATGACATGTCTGTGTTGATTCAGGTTGAAATCCCTAGATGTTTTGTGTACAATATTGGCTGTCCCTTTTATCCGCTGTCTTTTATTTGGTGCCTGATTTGGTGTCATAAACATCCTACTAATCAATTATAAAAGAGTGTACTCTGGCTGCTCTCAGAGAATCTCAGCACCATTGGAAAAAAGGTTGGCGAGGAACCAGCAGCCTCATTTGCACTGACTGATGAGGGGCTCTGGGAGATCATAGCATATTGATACATCTTAACAGAGTAAGGGACGACATCAGCTCTCTCTCCCAAAGCTCCTATTTAAGTGATTCCTGAAATAAGTTTCATAAGGTTTGTTAATCACTGTAGGGAAACTCTGAAGACTTTCGGCTGCTGTGGCATGCGGTATGAGGCGGGGAGCCCCGATACAACTGTAATTCCACTAATATTTTAGCAAGGGTTCTCAGAAGGTAATTTTTATGTCTGTGTGCAGGATTGGTGTGTGTTTGTGCACAGAGGTTGTCTAACATGAAAAGCATATATTTATAACACATGCAATGTATGTTTGGGTGTGAATGTGTTTCAATGAGAAGGGCACTATGCCTCTATGGGCCAAACGTCCCAGCATGTTCACTCTTTATATTGAAGAGCTCTCCTTTTCCGCAGCTCTAGCATTTACTGCAGACCCTGTTTGTACCCAACAGCACATGCAACCATATTGATTTACTCAAGTCAAGTGTGTGTGTGGGGACTGTGTTGTCATTTTGACATCATCTTTATATTGGACAATTAAAGCAGGGAGTGTGGATGATAGCACACAGAGTCAACCAGCCCCTTGTGGATTTGTGGTTTTATTCCAACGGTATATTTGAAACTGCAGTACACAAATCACAGGCAAAGTTGCTGACTGTTAACTGGGCGTGCCAGGATGCACAATTAATTCAAAGGCTATGTCAGGCCATAGTGATCCTCTGCATCCAGACTGGAGGGCCTGATTCACCATGCACTACTGTTAATGGCTGCATATGTCAGTGGGGATTTGTGGCACTGGCAGCGATGGAGGCTCATACAGTAATATATTGGAGGCGATGGGTCATTGGTTTTGTTTCCTCTCGCTTTTTGCAGAGTGGATGCTTCCACACAGATTTTTTTTTAGCTGAGCTCTCAACTCAGTTTGAACATACTGCAGATGCAAATAAGCTGAATGATAAGGTCAAGAGAAGCCCAGGTCCAGGCAATTATTGACACGTTTGCAAAAGAAGTTATCATCTATTTTGAGGCATACCACCTCCAGCTGTGTGGAAAACACTGCTGTTTGAATAAATAGCAGAGAGTGGTCAATATCTTCCCAGAGATGCATGTCATTAATTAGTTATCTGATCAGATATGTTTTTCATCAAGCAATCTTTGAACTAAAAGGCCGCACAAAACTTTGATCTTTCTTTTTAATTAAGTTTATATATATATATATATATATATATATATATATATATATATATATATATATACAGTGAGAAAAGTAAGTATTTGAACACCCTGCTATTTTGCAAGTTCTCCTACTTAGAAATCATGGAGGGGTCTGAAATTGTCATTGTAGGTGAGTCATACAAATAAATAGTTAAAAAATCATACATCGTGATTTCTGGATATTTTTTTAGATTATGTCTCTCACAGTGGAAATGCACCTACAATGAATGTTTCACACCCCTCCATGATCTCTAAGTTGGAGAACTTGCAAAATAGCAGGGTGTTCAAATACTTATTTTCCTCACTGTATATATTATTCTCCACTCTCCCCAACAAGCTTGACTACCCTGCCTTCAGCAAAAAGGAAAAATTGCATAACTCTTACCTCCCTTTCAACCATAATATAATAATAATTTATTTTTACAGTCCCAGATATGCGTGGAAATGAAAATGTTTCTGAATGGTCTGGTCAATTTAAAGGAAATTGCTTTAACTTTGTTGTTTACAGTTTTATTTGTTTAAATGTGTGTTTTTTTGTGGTTATTACTATCTTTAGTCCCACTTGTTAAAATGCTGCAGTGCTCTCCAGCTTGAGATATCAACACCATCAAAACTGCAGAGACGTACTGATTCTTATCAAGTCCTGACTCCTAATGGGCCACCCAGGCCTTACACGGCATACCCACTTTGGCACAGCACATCTGCATACAAATATACACTAGGAGAGGAGAGGAGATTGGCTGAAGCTTCAGCCTGTAAATCCTGCTCTGCTGCAGTCTGGTATTTGGATCTGAGAGCCTATCAATTCCTATCCCAGACATCGCCCACACTAACATAAACAATGTCACTTAGACCATCAAACATGCCTGGGCCACTGTACTCCACCACACAAGCACAAATTACTTCTCACCCATGATATACTGTACACCCTGATTGGTCACTCAGGCGCTTGTTTAGCTGCTTTTACAGAAAACTTTCATTCTTGAATGCCCACTTTAAAGGCACTAAATTAGCGTGAGCATATAGACATACAGACCTTGGACAAACAGGCTTGCTGTTTTCCTATCAATACCCTGGAGGTCACAGGTCACTTGTCCCTGGTTGTGCCTCTGTGTGTTTTTCAGCACAAACACCCAGCTGTCCCCCTGTGAGTCACTGCTTTTTTCGGCCATCACATTTGGGTTGATCGAGGGCAGGACACCAATCTCCTTGGAGATAGTGAGAACTGATGTACCATTCATTAGCCACACCATAACGGTCCACTGGGTGTTGGAGGTACTGCAGGTAAGCCGGGCCTCCTCTCCTCGCAGCACGGTTAGTGTTCCAGGCGACAGCTTCATCTGAGCTCCGACTGCTAAAAATCCAAAGAAAGACAGATGTAAAATACATTCCAAGTCCTTCCATGTTAAGAGTCTGAAACAGTTTTCATAACAAGTAAAGCCAAATCAAATCACCAACCTCCACCAAACAATCTTTGGCTGAACTATTTCTTGGCTGAGTGCAGTATAGATATAAACAGTTTTATGTCTATGGAGTGCAGTGGTTTCCGGTTTTCACCTAGAAGTTGCCAGGCAACCAGCGGAAACTCTCTATTTCCAAAAATATCAAACTACTCCTTTAAAAAAAAACGAATACGCTTTAGTAATATAACAAAGTAATATTAAGCAAATAGAATTAAGAAGCTGGCTCTGCGATACACAACACATAAACTACACTCAATGCAAACTGACTCCTTCAAATACGATCTCAAATAAAATGTGCAATATGTTTATACAGTAGGATCGTATTTTGTACATAAATCAGAATTGACTTATCCAAACTGTGTCAGATTGACGTTTTATTACAACGATATGTTATTTGAGAAGAGACTTTGCTTTTTATAGTCAAGGGATAACCTGAAATTGGTGTAGTAAAGAAAAGCCATAAATATGTTGGAGAATTAGTGACCAGTAAGTTGAGGCATTCACTCAGTTCAAACAACAGACAGCTTAATCAGTCAGTGGCATTGTTTAAGTCAAAAGTGAATATGAATTATTTCTTTTTTGTCATGAATTGGAAGATGAAGTGAATGAAAGAAAGAGAAATAAAGCCTTAGAGGGATAAAGCGACAAAGAAAGAAAATGACAGCCCAACTTACTAAATCTGTTTCTTACTCAGGCTGTCCAGATGGAGATTGGTGATTTGGCCAGATGCATGAATGAGGGCAAATAGGATTTAGTGAAGAAATACTAACAAAAATAGGAGAGAGTAAAATAATCTGTAGCTGTCAGCAACAGGCCACGGCATCATTCTTCAGGGTAAACATATTACAGTAACCTGCAAGGATTACATGATTACGGCTAAAATAGAACAATAGAGTAAATGAGGAAGTATTCATCAGAACTAACTGTTAGGGCCTACTCAATGCAGCTTGTCACTGCCCGATGCGAGTCGAGTGCAGATTTGTGTCACTTTGCAACAATTAGCCTATAAGATGCCAATGAGAGACTTCTGACTTCTGTAATACAGTAAAAATTGACCTATTTAACAAAGTTTGTTCCTGCCGGCTACAAGCAAGCAATAAAACCCAACAAAGGCTGTCACTTGAATGGCATTTTGAGCTAACGTTATCAATCAAACAATCAGAGATAGCTAAAACGTTTTTTTTCCCCATCTTCTGTTATTGTTTGTAATGAGAAAAGTTATTTTTCATGGACTTCACAAATTTCAGTATGACACGTAATGCTGTATACCGTTTAAATCTGAGTATGCACGGGTGGCCAGATAGCTCAGTTGGTGAAGCAGCCGTCCATATGTAGAGGTTTACTCCTCGACACAGCGGGAACAGGTTTGACCCCAACCTGCGGCCCTTTGCTGCCTCTCCTTCCCCCTCTCTCTCCCCCTTTCATATCTTGTCCTTTCAAAAAAATTAAAACCTGAAAAGGCCCCAAAAATATCTTTTAAAAAATCAGGCATACACCGTATGCTGCAAACCGTTTAAATCTGAGCATGCGCAACTCAAATCTGCAGTTGACTCACATCCAGTAGCAACACAGCTCCCCAGGTGAATTTCAGTGTATCTTTGTTGCTTTCTGTCATTGACCAATAAAGGAGAAGAGGAGTTAATATTAATGGAAAACCATGAAATATGAAATAAGAGGTTCACACCGCAGTACTCGGGGTGATGTATAACT
The DNA here is from genome assembly GCF_013103735.1 of Etheostoma cragini. Taxonomy (NCBI): domain Eukaryota; kingdom Metazoa; phylum Chordata; class Actinopteri; order Perciformes; family Percidae; genus Etheostoma; species Etheostoma cragini. The sequence goes on from NC_048409.1 coordinate 19,326,429, forward strand.
TTTTTGTGGTGAGCCAACTGCGTTACCTTACACAGAGAGTATGCAGAATCATAAATTACGCATCCATTTAGGAAATTAGATCTGAGAAATATCTAGACCAGCCAGTATGGTTATTTGTTTTCATTTCAATCATAGAATGGCAGTCTAATGAGCATAATTTGTGCATGCATCCTATTGGGACCATGAACCAGTGACTCTAAAGTCCCCTGACCACTGACTACATTAAGCTGTTATCTAGATAAGCACATTAGGCAGCCATTTTTAAGAAAATTTAATTATAAAGTGCAGATTATTTGGCCCTCTAATTAAGAACCCCACAGCACTGAATTTGCGGCCATTATTACAAGCACATTACTGGTATTTGTGACACATCTCCAATCCAACAAGCTCCTGTGTTTGTTTTGAGCTGAAATCAAACCTTGAATCCTGGATGAAAGTAGGAGCACTAATAGAGAAAAGACGTCCATGTTTATTAGTTGATCCAGTTAATCCATGGTTGGACGGACCTGAAACAAAAATAATTGAATTATTCCCTTCAGAGGTTGATTCAAATCACAAGTCTTCAGCCATGTTAGCAACAAGGCTCTAGTGATGATGTCTATCCTTTAATCCACCATTTTGGTCCAGACTGAAATGTCTCAACATCTACTGAATACATTGCAATGAAATTTGCTATCCATGGCACTCCATGGTCCATGTATTCCAGTTAGGGTGGGAATCACCAGAGGCCTCATGAAACGATACTTATACTTATGTCACTATACGATATTATTGCGATTTTAAAGCGTACTGCAACATTTGGCGATATATTGCAATTTATTACCTTTTTTCCAGCTTAACATTTTTCCCACTTTCAAATGATTTTGCCAAAAGGAAAATTTGTCAACATCTGTTTTATTTAAAAAGATACAATTATGATCTTTGTTCATCTCACTTCTAATTGTAGTGCTGCAAAATGGGATTGTCAAGCAGACAAACTGATTAACACATATATAATAAAAGATCAATACTTGCCGTCTGTGTATCGAGTCAGTGTTGCCAAAGAACATATCGCGAAACTGTGCTGTAACGATTTTTTCGGCCACCCCTACTTTCCAGTCAGCCTCAGCTGTACCTTGTGTTTAGTGCTGATTAAAATATGTCAGCAATAACTAGAAACACAGAAGTATTTGCTGACACCAAAATGAAGCAATGCAATAAAGTCTAACCAGCTTTAAGCATCAAACCATGGTTCAGTAAATGTAACTGAACTTGAATAAAATGTTGTATGCAACATTTGTTCACTGTGTTCTTGTTTCTGATAGTAGAAATAATAATAATAATCCTAATTTACACAGCACTTTTCCAAACAAAGTTAGTACCAGATGAGTTTCTGAGATTGTTTGGGTTTTACAATGAATACGTAGAATTGTATTGAATTGTAACCAAGATGACATAAAAGTATGTATGAGCTTCTCTAGATAAGGTCAAGACTAGAAAAGACTGGCTTTAAAATGCTCCCCACGTAATTTAATTGTTTTTGTAACTTGTTTTTCAAATGAAAGGTCACTGTCACAGGTTTGACATTTTTAGACAGGGAACCAAGATATTTTTTTTGTAAAACTTGGGATTGACTTCAGACGACCAAAAAGAAGGATTTCTTTCATTTGGCTGGAGAAATTCTTTGGACATCCAGACCTTTTTTTCTGATAGACACGATAAGTGAGGAAAATTGCCTTGAAAGTAAAGTTCAAGGCAGTTCAAGAAAGTTCCCATTTTACCACAAATTTTATTTTTAGTCAAAGTGCAACAGTTTCAGTTAAATTGATTTAGGTCAGAGTATGATTACTTATTTAAAGGTTACTCGGTAAACCTTATGTATAAATAACTTGCAGCGCTGCACTGTCTTTCAACCATTTCTTTCCCACACAGCATAAAGCAGAATCTCCAGAATAATGTTAAAGTCAATGAACAATGAATAAACATGAATCCCATTGTGTTCGTCTGACTCACCTCAGTCTGGGGTCTCTGTGGATCAGCAGCAAGTTTCACACACAGTGGGTACATGTCAACGCACCTTTCTCATGCTTGGTGCTCAGGCATGTCACCTAAAACTGTCCTGTTAAATATTACCAAACTCAGTGGGAACTTTGCCCCATGTTACACACAGATGTAAATATAGAGTGACTTAGACTGCAAACAACACCCCTGGTAAGCCCCCAGTTCCCAGGGGGCCGAACAAGTAGACCTCCACCCTCTCTTTAAATTAACGGATTTAGACACACTGGATGACGTAGCCGTATGATAAGTATCTCATATGTATAGTATGATGTATAGCAGAAGGAGGACATGCTTTGATATCTTTTAGTCATACTAGCAGTGTTGTGCTGGATGGCAATGTCAGTCTGTTAGTTTTTTGGTCCAGACTAATTTATCTCAACAACTTTTGGATTAATCAAAATGTACAGACATTTATGTTCCCCAGAGGATGAATCCTGCTTACATTATTGCCTTTATTTTGTTACTTTCAGGGCAAAATGTCGTAACGATTATTTGATTACCAAGAAATTTGGTATATGCCTTCATTGTTTACTGAAAATGTATTCATATGATTTTGGTGATTCCCTGACTTTTCTTTTAGCATCACCATGAGGTTGACATTTGTTGTTTTAACTGAAATGTCTCAGTAGCAATGAATTATCATACAATGTGGTGCAGACATCTTTACTGTCCATTAGATGAACTTCCATCATCAGGTCAAATGTTCAGTTTGTCCTATACTTAGATTTATGACCAACTTCCTACAATAATCCTATCAGCCCACTTGAAATATGAAAATGTTCTTTTTGGTGCTGATGGTCCTGAAATAAGATGGTAAACATGGTAAACATAACTACTAGCAGAACAAACAAGAGACACTTAGGTATTCATTCCTTTATGTACGGTGCTATCCTGCGCTATATCGTTAAAATAGCCGAAAATACTTCTTTGGCCGGTACATTTTTGTGCTTCCTGTAATGATAGCTGTCGATCAAGGTAGGATAAGGTGGTTTGTGGGTGAGATTGCGTTGATAGTGACCAATCACAAGGCCAGTGCGTCCTTGGTTTTTGCTCCCAAAATGTCAAAAGTCGGTTTTAATCACACAAGCAGAAATCCACTTTGAAAGCAGAGTGACCATTAAGAGCGTGTATTTCCCTCCAGCTCTCGCAAAGCAGACCCTCACTCCCTTGTAGTGTCTGCTCTGTGAGCCTAATGAAAAGTTTTTTTCATGCAGGTGCCATTCTTTACCTCTCCCTATGTTTTGTTTCATGCCAGCAGCTGCCTACATCTCTGGTTGTTGAATTGGTACGTGAAGACTAATATCTGCGGGTGTGAAACATAATTTTCTTGTGAGCATGTTTAAACGCGCTCAGGATATATGACATAAACCTGACGCCAAACAGATCAGCACGTTAGCATGCTGGCGTTTAAGTACAGCCTCATAGACTTACAGGGCTGTAGACTTTTGTTTTAAGAACTTTTGGCTGGTAAGGCCTTATATTGTGCTTTTTCAATTTGGAAATGAGAAACAGATTTTATCAACCAGTAAGCTCCATGCCACATCTTATTTCTGTTCAGTGGCTCTCAATTCAAACAAAGAGTAAATTGCTTCTTGTTCTTAGTAACTGTGCGGCAAGGGTCATGTGTAGATGACTATTGTATATTTAGCATGTTAATAACGTGGTATTGTAAAATAAATACAATGCTTTGTAAAAAGTGTATTGCTATGGTATCATACAGTATGTCCCCCTTCCTTCTTTTCCCAGGATGTCTTGGGACAACGCATTTGCTTTATTTTCCTGTTTGCCCCTGCGCTGCTCACACAATGGTCCACTGATCTATAAATATGTCAACAAAAGAGTTTAAAATAAAACAAGATAGAATCACTGAGTCTTTTTAATAGTCTACTTTATTGCATTTTACATTGCATCCAAGTCTTAGTCACATGTTTCACTCTTCATTTAACAAAGTGCATTGATTACAGCAGTATTGGCAGAAACAGTTTTGGTGGTGGAGTAGTTTGCAGTTTTGCAGAATGTGCGTATTTATTTTTTTCCTCATGTGGCCATTAGAAGTCTTAGTTTGCATTTAAACATTCCCTTGAAGGCACGACATTGGTAAAATACTGAAAAAAGAGCAGAACACACTGGAGAGTGAGTTTGAATCTGAAGTAGGCCACAAGCTAAGGTATGCCAAGTTAATATTTTTTTAAAAGGTTACTGCCTCTTTGTGTTAGAAAACTAGAATTTCTAAAAGTAAAACATGAGAAATATGTTTGAGTTTAATAAATCAACTGTTTGGCATTTTACAAAAGCTACCCATTAAAAACAAACTGACACCACTAGGCTACTCTGCACATTTTCATTACAGTATATAAAAATTAAGTCAATATTGCAGTCAAAAGGAAAAAGGGTTGGGAGAAATGTGTGTTTCGGACTTTTCAGTTTGGATGGCGCATTTCCAGTGGGGTCCAGTGTGGCCTTGGGGAGGGGTGGAAGGGGTCAAGCATCAGGGGGTCAGGAAGGGACGTTAACGGGAATTTCCTTCAGGTTGAAACACATGCAAACAGGAAAAAAAAACGAAAAACGAGGTCACATATTTTCCAATTTTCTGTTGGATGAAGCAGCCACCAGCACCGCTACGCCTGTGCCACCCAGTGTGCCCAGTCCTCTGGAGGCACATCTGAAGCTCACTTAGCAGCTTCCTCTAACAAGGCGTGACAGGGGCTTGCAGGGGTTGGGACACAGCTAAGGGAGGAAGGAGACAAGAATTGCCATTCCTTCAAAACTTGCTCTGTGGCTCTTAATGCAGTGGGTCATAGATGCCTGACAGAGAACGGCTAAAAGACAAGCTTTGAAGATAAGGATTATTTCTATTATCAGCATCACCATCATCATCACTGCCTCAGAGTAAAAAAAAAAAAAAGGAAATTGTGAGATGTTTCCACTATGGCTCCAGAGATCCCCAGGCACTCTGTGTGCTCACTGGAGATTTTTGCAGATGGAGTCAGTTGTGGCAGTCCTTTCTAAATAGGCTGCTACACTATTCTGTTGTCCCCGACTTAACACCTCAAAGTGCGAGTCAACAGAAAACGAAAGACAACTCTATGCACCAAGGAGGGTATAAGTGTTTGTAAGGGAGATGTATGCATCTTATATGTAAAGGCAAGAACACTACATTGCAAGGAATGCTATAACGCTGCAACGTATGTAGATAAAGCAGCCTGTTATTATTCAGAGGTCTTTGATTTGATAGCAGGGTCTAAGAGACACAGGAAAGCTAAACGCAGTTTAATTAATCTGGTAACATAAATGCCAACACCTAGGGGACCTATTACTGGTGTGGTAATGTTTGCTCCCAGTTCACATAATATTTTACTGCCCTCAAGTGGTAAATAAAATGCACTGAAATGAAGCGGAGAGAAAGTGCAGTGTTTTACCAGGATAGTAGTAGGTCAACATCCTTGACGTCAGCTGGCTTTAACTACTCAGTCTCTTCCTCCTGTTAAAACAGTTAAGGTATTAATGACAAATACTTGCAAGGAAAACCATGAAAGATGAGAGTAGTAGACCATTGTTAAGAGTGTATTAAAATCTGTGTTTTGAGTTGCTTTCTGCAGAATTGTTATGTGATTATAGCATCTTACATTTTCTAAGGAATCTAAGAATTCAGTACAAATTGCAGTAGTATATGTTGCTTGTTGTTTTAGCCCCTTTGTCTCAGTGACCCGGGTCAGATCCATTGGGCGGGTAGGGCTTAGTGGATTTAAAAAAAATAGATTACAGTTGAATCTGCTTAGTTTGTTGCACAAATAAAAGCAACAATGATACCGCCAACAGGAAAAAGCCAAAAGCTTTCCTCTCTTTTTAAAACAACTGTCTTGCCTCAAATTGCTCGTTTGCAAGGACACCCTAATTCCAAAAAAACAGTGAATACTCTGTCTGAATTATTAAGATGCACTATAAGAGTTTATTTGTCTCCCACACAGATGCATCTTTTCCTTAATAAAAGCAAAAAAACAAACATGTTGACATGTTCAGCACAGGCAGCAGTTCAGGCGTGACAAAAAAGATTTTAATTGTTGCTGTAATTCTGTTTTTTCCAAGCCGTCTTCTTCATTTGATATGTTAAAAATGAAAGAGAAAATAAGGGGGTTGTGTGAAGTCATGGTCCGAATGACATGAGGGCGAGAGGACTTCACATGGTTGTGTTTATAGTGAGGTTGGTTTCAAAATGGAGCAGTAATCTGAGAGAGGTGTGGTCGCCGGTGGCAACAACAGTAGGGACTAGCAAAACTAATGACCCACAAAGTTCTATATATCCTGAGATGATCTACGTCAAGCACATTGTTTTATAGCCCAATATCCCATATTTACCTCAGAAGGCTTTACAATATGAACAGCATACAACCCTTTCTGTCCTTTGACTCTCACATCAAATAAGGAAAAATTCCCCCCAAAAAACTTTAACAGGGAAAGACTTTTAGAAACCTCAGGGAGAGCAACCAAGGAGGGATCCCACTGCTAGGACGGTAAAATGTGCAATAGAGTCGCGTGTACAGAACAGACCAGCATAGTGGAATTAAGTTAAACAAGAGAGATGCTATAAAACGGTGCACCATATAAGATGATGTTTTTAAATCACAACATTTTTGTCTTTAAGTAATCAGTCAGATGCAGATGCTGAGAACCGCTTCTAGTTGGTTACAGTTTGATGTCTGGTTTCTTGAAGTAAAAAACACCCTCCCCAAGTTAGAAAGTGAGTTGACATAATTGTCTAAAATTAGATGCCACAATCATTTAATTCCATCCTGTTGGACAGATTAAAATAGTAAGTGCCAAACACTAGCACACAATCTGCTCTACACAATTTAGCAGCATAATATCCAAATATTTTTCTGTGTTGCGTTGCAAAATAACAAGAAGTGCTAATCTCATCCATCCTCTTTGGAACTTGTCACATCCACTTTGTTTCAAAGTGCTCTTGGCAAAGGAAAAAAGATGCATGACTTCTTTATAATAAAAAAAAAAAGACATGTCCCCGTCAGGTCAGAGTGTCCCCTTCTCCATGCAACATAATAAACCCTGCGAAGTTATGCTTGTGTGCACACATGCTGAGTTGAACAACACAACAAAACTTTCCACCTGTTCTCAAGGCATCAAAACAACAAAGTAAAGCTTTCGTGGCAGATTCAGAGAAAATGCCAGAACAAATGTTCTTTGATGCACACTGTAGCACTAAACTAACATAAAATATTGAGTGGTGCCATCTTTGAAGTAATGCTCATCAGTGACAAAATCAGAGCTGAGTCACATTTCCACAATTTCCACTGCATGTCACACAACTTCCTTGGACGGAAATGGTATAAATATTTGCATACACTTGTACATAAAGTCTTTGCATGCAGTCAGATCATGCATAGAAATTCCAATTCCAATAAGATTCACACTATTCAAAAAATGGACAAACATACCTCTTGTACTTCAGCCTCTTCTTCTTCCTATGGAACATGAAAGCAAATAGTGTTTAGTATGTGAATGTCACAAATAACTAAAGAAGATCAATGTAATTCAGTACACCTGCTCCGTATATTGACAAACCTTTTTGTCAAAACACTAAATCCATCTACGGTTCAAGTCAAATATTGTCATATTCATCATGCTGCACAGCATCAGGCATCTACATGGAAAATAATCAACAAGTCCATGCAGCACACAGGGACAAAAGAAAGAGGAAGGAAAGTAGTAATCTATAAAGGCTATAAAGCATAAAAAAGACCATAGAAACTACCTCGCTGCCTTGTTTGTCTTGCTCCTGCAAGAGAGGTGTGACAGTCACAAGATAGATGGAAAGGTAGAGAGGAAAGAAGGCAAAGCAAAGCAGTATATGTGATAAAAAAATCAGGCAAAGGTTGGAATGTCTCAGAGAAAGTTCCTTAAGAAAGTTAGAAGCAATGCGGTGAGAAAACTTGCTTTGTTGATCACTAACAAATTCGAACCAAGAAACTTGCAACCCTGTCCTAATGAATGAATGTGCAGTGGGAGAAACAACGTGTGAGCAAGTGCATAGGTTTGGTTTCAGAGGAGGGCGGTGCACAATGAAGCAAAGGTTCTTCCTATATGTGCATAAAAAGCACTCACTACTGCTTTAAGAGCTCATTACTGTGAGGACACTGTAATAACTAAAGGCTACCCTGATGAGAGAATCAATATTCTCTTATCTGAAGAGTATGACGATGCCATTTAGGGAGAAAATCAAACTAAAAGGTGTGTGGGTCAAAAACTAGCTTTTAAAAAGTAAAAGAGACGTGTTTCCCCTGCCCCCTGTAAAGCTTACATTCCTGTGTGTGTGTGTGTGTGTGTGTGTGTGTGTGTGTGTGTATGTTCAGATGGGTGTTTGAGCTTGTGAGTGCAAACAGGGATGCAGAAGAGGGTGAACCCTTGATAACACATTGTAAATTCTTTGCACACATACTGTAATGCGGTATCAAATTACTGTAGCTTATGTAAATCAAGGGACTTAAAGGTGCTCTAAGCGATGTTGGGCGACGTTACTTCTTGTTGACGTGCAAAGTACCCCCCAACCCACACCCACAAATCCTTCTTGGCTGTTATTGGCTGGAACGGTGGAACACAGTTTGTGTATGCTTTGTGGTGCAGTTGATCCCTGGGCTGTCTACAGAGACCACATTCTTTTAGGAGATGTGACAACAAATGTTGTAGTCTAAAACAAGCATGACATTGCTTAGAGCACCTTTAACATTATTGAATATGTTACATTATTACCTAAAAATTATTCTTGTATTGGCAATGTCCTTATGACAAGCACTGAAGGTCATACGTTAAATCATCACTGCATCACTGCATATGTGAGTGGATAGAAACAATACACACTTGAGGTTGCGAGCAAAACCTCTTGGTATGGCCAACAGTGTTGTCCTGAATGACTCTTTATTCCTTGGTGGGACAAAGTCTACAAGTAAAAGAGACATTTTGAAGGAATGCTTGATAGACTGGGAGGGGGAAAAGGAAGCAAGAAAGGGAACTGAGGAAGGCTAGGGGCAGGTGAAAAAAACCATCACATGAATCTACCTCAAGCTGTCGTAGCTCTTCTTCCTCCTAGAAGTAAATAAGAGATAGCAGGTCAGCAGGCTGTGTGGGGAGCAAAAGAGGACAAAGGCATGCGCTCTACAAAAGTCTTCCGATTTAAAATGCAAACTATATGGGATGGTTGAGGTTGTCAGGAAGCAGCTACAGAAACTGGAAAGAAATGAGGAACAGGATGTTAGCAGAAAAAGAAGGGAAAAAATTGAGTATAATGATGAATAGATGGAGGGGGAGAGAAAAGTGAAGTGAACAAGTTAAAGAGTATACAGATGAGTGGGAACAGCAGACCAAGACCCCCGTCCCCCGTCCACCCAACCCAACCAGAGCAGCCTTCCCTCATCTCTGCACCACCAAACCCACACTGTTGACTACATGGTTGAGCCGCAGAAAGAGACGATCACCGTTGCACAGTTACCTCGGACTGCAAATCCTCTTCCTCCTGGAGGGAGCAAACCAAAAGATGGACAAAAGGGCAAAGAAGGGGTCAAATGCCATACCATGCTTGTGAAGACCAGCCAAAGAACCTCTGAAACTGATGCATCTAAGTGATAGGAATTGAGTCAGGCGATTTCAATGGACTGAAACACAAACTGTACATTTGTGTACTGTACGAACTTGCACGTACTGGAAGTAGAAGGCGGAGACTGTGTGTGAACTCAGTTCAAATTGGCCTATGATGGCAAGAACTCGATAAACCCCACATTACCAGGGCATATAAAAGTGCAACGTTAAAGCCAGTTGCAAAATGTTTTAGTTATAAGTGGAATGTACCATTTCTAAAATGTGTATATTCAATTATCCCTGCCAACACGTACATTTTTCTCAGTGGTGCGATGCTGCTTGATTTGTTTGATGATAAAGAATCTGGCAAACGGGGTGAACGGAAGATATACACTCACCGGCCACTTTATTAGGTACACCTGTCCAACTGCTCGTTAACACTTAATTTCTAAGCAGCCAAT
>NC_048409.1:19336616-19416501 GCF_013103735.1 Etheostoma cragini
CACGAAGAATTGAGGCAGTTCTGAAGGCAAAAGGGGGTCCAACCCGTTACTAGCATGGGGTACCTAATAAAGTGGCAGGTGAGTGTATATTTTCAGAGGCTACAAAATAGGGGGAAAAAAGGTTTCAAGCATTCAAACGTGTCTGCACAGACAAAGGGATGTGGAAAAACTAAATAATGGTGAACAGAGAAAGGGAGAGGTTACACTAGAACCGGAGTGTTAAACACTGCAAATACTGTCATTGTGGGTTTGTACCTTGGGATATGGCTGATCATCTGGATCGACTAACTCACTACATTATTACCAAGAGAGGATTATATATTTCACATACATTTCACATGGATATTGATTAAAAACAACATTCATGTTTGAGTAATAAAAAAAAATTTTTTAAATGGGAAGAGAAACTCAATAATATAAACTCTTTGAGGCTCTTAAAACCAATTGTGAACGACAATCAGAAGGACAATTTAAAAAAAATATATTATTATTAATCCGGCTTTCAGGGGAGAATTAAAACCAATTATTTTGACATTTAATAGACACCCTTCAAGTTCAGCTCATGCTAGTAATTATAATTTTTTCAGATTTTCAGATCACTGGCAAGCAAACATAAGTGTGTTCATAAACATTTGATAAACCTACCTGTTCCTCTTCCTCCTCTTCCTGGGCCTGCTGACAGAAGAGATAAAGCATTAGAGATGTCAGACAGACAAATCCCCACATATAACACATATTCATAGTAAAACAGCATCCACAGCTCAGGCTTATTGAACCAAACAAAGTGGGGTGTTTGTGGGACACTACAGACACACCTTAACCAGGACGGTTAATAGTAATTGGATATGCAGTGAAATGCAGGATGGAAAATAAGTGGTAACAATGTCATCAGCAAAATACAAAGACAAATTTTATAAAACAACAACAACAGGTTAAAACCCATAAAAAGTTGCAAAAATCCAACAATAAAGAAGTTAAATGTCCAATTAACAGTGAATGAGAACAGTAAACAGAAATGTTACACAATTGTGGCTTGGTTAAGAAATAACTGAATCCAGACTTGACGAGGAGATGCAGTACTAGGACAACAGGCACTTTAAAAGGAGGCAAACCCTTAATGTGGAAGGAAAGGACAACATTAGAGGGACAGTGGAGATGGTGAGGGAAGGGAAAACAGAGCATTCCAGGAATGATAGGAAGGTGGAGGAGAAGACATTCAATTCAAAACATTCAAGGGATGAAGGGAGAGGCAAAACTAGGAGAGGTTGGATTGTAGTGGAGTGGCAATTACTGTGTCTTCTGTGACCTCGTCTGTTTCTTCCACTAGCTGGTCCTCCTCTGCGGGGGCCTCGTCTCCTACTGTTTCTCCCTCCGTGGCTTCATCATTCCCATTACGCTCCTCTTCTGGAACCTCCTTATCGTGAGGTGAAAACAAGTAATGGGATATAAAATTTTTTTTTTAAATATTATTGATATTGGAATAAGTATTCATGCACTGTTTCAACAACACAAAGACTGATCGGTTGAAGAGATTCAGAAACCTAAATGGGACTGTAGATGTTAGTCAATCCTGGGAATAAAGTGGAGGAGGGGAAGAAGTAGTAGAAGTTAATAGGTTTTAGTACGTTCTTTATAAAAAATCTAAAGTTTGGGACGATGCATCGGGATTGAAGACAGCTTTTTTTGTCACATGTGAGAATCCGGCACAACCTTAAAGGAATGGTTTGACAACAGTTTGTTATGTGGTGCCAGATTATTACAGATTAAACAAACAAGATATAACATGTTAGAGAGGTTTCCAGGTAATGGTAGGCCGATATTGTTATCTCTGGACATGGCTAGGGCCAGGCTAGCTGTTTCCACCTGTTTCCAGTCTTCGTGCTAAGCTAAGCACACAGGCTTGGCTTCAAATTTACCTTACAGACACGAGTGTAACATTATTTTTCATATAACTCTCAGCAAATAAGTGTATTTCCCAAAATGTTGAACAATAAAAGCTGGAAAGAAAATACACCTAAAATAAACTCAGTTAGTACTTTCCTAATGCAGCATTGTGTTGTACTCTGTGGGACAGCAAAAGACAGGTCACAGCTCCAGCTAAGCAGAACTCTTCAGTTGTGTTTTTTAGCCAACCTCGTGGAAAAACACAATCATAAAATCCATTAAATCTTCTTTAGTTAATTTAAATCACAACGTAGAAAATCAGTGGAGTCAAATCTTTCATATCTTGGACCCACATTTCTTAAATATTGTTCTATTTTAAAGATGCATGAATTAAATGCAGAAAGCGAATGGCATGTGCTCTTTGGTATCTCTAGATTTGGGCTGTAGTAATCGGCACTCTGGTGAAACTGAGGATTTTCTTTTGGGAGGAAAATAGGTAGAAAGTCACTGGAACCATGAAGAATAAAAGAAACTAAATACTTTTTTTAAAGGATGCATTGAAAAAAACACAATAATGAAACAACACTTCAATTTTCACAATGAAAAGCAAACATATTGCACTTTGTAAAGTCTTTATCGTCGTAGACGGGATTGTAGAAACATGATGCTTCACACCTCTGTGGCAGTACAAACACAGTGATACGGTGTTATAAAGAACACTCAGTATGGTGTGTTATTGTGAACTAAAGATTCTAACTCATGCAGAACACAAAGCCTTTAGTCAATGGGATGACCGGGGCCGAGAGGAGGAGAGGAAATGAAGGGTCTGTTCAAGTCAACAGGTATGGACAGAAGGTACACCGGGTGGAAAGGAAAAGGAGGGAAAAGAAACATAGCATGATGGGGGAAATCAAAGTATCAAAGGTATTACTATTGAGTCATCAGGGTTCTCTTCTGTGTTAGCTTCCTCAGCATGAGTCCCGTTCTCCACAATATGCTCCTCGTCGGCCAGTTCTGCTTCCTGTGTCAGTAAAATGATCAGGTTAAACATAAGAGTATCGTACAGAATCAGGGCTTGACTGTTTGGATCACGACCCAAAATCTCCTCCACGTTTTGAAGTTACAACCACTCTGAATGTTGTCAAATCAAAATGGTTTTCTTGAAATAAAAGGCATCCATTACAACATGTTTAAGGTTACAATTATGGATGCTTTAACAGTTACAGTATGAATTTTTTTGAAGGCAGTAAGATCTGAAAATATGATTATGCAAGTTATGTCATCTGGTATTGTTATTAGTATTTTGGACTCTATAGTATCTATCTACCTAGTGCTTGAAAATGATTGTGCAGCATTCTGGATGTGGTTTAAATTAGTTGTGCTGTCTTGTAAGCCCATGTGGGCTGTATGCGGGATGTATGCATAACACAATAACCAAAAATGTCATCATCAGATAAACAGGTATTGGGCAGGTGTTCATTCCTGCCTCGAGCAGGGCTTTAGTGATGCTCTGATGATTGCTTGAGTAATTCTATTAATTGCACAGCTTTAATGGTTATAGTGATATTTTGCCAAAGTTGTATTGTTGTAGTAGTTAAAAAAAGTAATATTTTAAAGAACTAATGCCACATACTGTAAAAATCACTACAAACAGTTCAAGGATATGATGCACTGCAGAAAGTCCAACGAAAATTTGCTTGCTATATATTATATTTGAACTATATAAACTCTTTGATTAAATAAAAAAAATCTTTGACGCTGTCCCAATACAGCATATTCACAGCCTGGCATATGAATGATAGAAATTAGATTATTATGTTTAGAAGTTGTTTTTTGTCCACAGGAGAAAACAAAAAATAGTTCCAACCTTTGACCCAGGAGGAGGGGGCAGCCCCAGGAAGGCGTATACCATGTTGTCCTCCTTTGCGTCAAAGAATGTTTCATAGTCCTGCGTGAAAACAAAAGAAAGCATTCTATAACAATTCAGTCTATCTTCTATTCCTAGTAGGCTAATTATCCCGAGCATGTCTGTACAGTCTAGTAATTGTATATAGAGGATAATCAATAACATGTCCTCTGATTATAGGACTTTATGGTTCTCCGTACACCTGCCCACGTGTCTCATGGCCCACATTGAATTGTATATTGTGTATTTTACTGCAGAGGTTTGCACATTTTTAAGTGAAGTCTGGGGTCAATCGCTGGTGATAACGATGATTATATAAGAATGTTTCTGTGTACTTACCCCACAGTAGCCATTTTCATTAAAAATCTGAGGAGGCAGGGGGATCCCGTTGGCAGGCTTCTTCTCCTCAGGGACATTCTGCCTCATCCACATGCGGTTCTCCTCGTTGCAGGCGATGTCCAGCTGAGTGTAGTCCACTTTAAGAGCCTCCAGGAAGCCAACCACATCTTGCTGCTTCTTCTTGATCTGGGAGGCAGAAAATAAATAACATAAGCGTGGTGATAAGGCTGTAAAATTTAACTTCCAAGATTGAAAATTGCCGTTTCTCTCAGGATAATTGGTGTGTATCATTTAAATATGAAATATGGTCCCTAAATAAACATGATAAACACTGGTAGGATCTGTATTTTGTAAGATACAAAGTAAATTTGTGTATTCAGTCATGAATTGAAATCTACTCATTTTTAAAGACAGTATGTGGACTTTGAACCTATCCCAGGAAGACAGACAAGCTTGGGGCATGCAAACAAAATCCACTCAGAGGATCAAACACAGCTCTTTCTGCTGTAAGACAACACCGCTAGCCAATTGGGCCACCATGTCATCCTTTGACTGGTTCAAACTGCTTACTTAGGTTTGCCAAAAGTAGATCCAGAATACAAATTCACCCCTCCCTGCTGTAGTTCTTCCGATTACCTCAAAGTAGCCTAAATCTGATCAAAAATAATATGCAAAGGCTGTTTCTTATGGTCAACATCTCCACCGACACTGTCTATGTGGTCTAAAGCGTCCTATCGGGGTCCGTGACATTAAAAAAAAACATTTGGGAGTCCCTGTTCTAGAAAGTTCTGCATGTAAATCACACAGACTAGCGAGATAATTGAATTATAGGCTATTGAAGCGATGCTGAATCATACAACTAAGGACACATCAAATCATAAACATGCCAATAGGTTTTACCTATGCGAAATCAAAGGCAAGTGACATTCATGTCGAGGTTTAGCGCTATTGAATCAGAGTGAGTGAAAGTCCTGATCGGTTTAAGAAGTGGCAGACAAACGGGAAAGTTGACTCTAACGAGAACTCCGTCGCACGGACGGAAGGCTTACCGCAGTGGATCCCGATGAAGACGCGAGAAATACTTTGATAACCATTTTGTTACAATATATTTTGTAGAGTAGCCTATGCAACAAGTAGGCTCTTAAAGGAGCACGCGGCCTCCTCCTCTCCTCTGTCTCACACACACAAACACACGCAAACACACACACACACACACACACACAGCTGAGGCTATTTTGGTCTCCAAGCTCCATTAGTGCAGGATTGGCGGGTTGGCCCCTAGGGGCGCAGCTCCACACAGACTGATTGGCAACTTCAGCTGTCTGTCGCAGAGGACAGTGAAGTCTCCTGCTCCTGAGCCGAGTGCATATATGGACAGAAATAGCACCGATCAGCACATAGGCTGTCAGGCTTTGGTTTCCAAACGCAGGAACTCTGGCCCGTTTAAGGTTCCTGAGGGGCAAACATTACGCCTATATATTTTATATTTTGTATTATATTAGGCCTACATATATATTTGTCATATCATTTTATTATTTTATAATGCAACTCTTCTATAAGAAGTGTTTCCGATTAGCTTTAACATTTGAACAAAAGAAAAACATGTATTTATTTTATTTCTATATTAAAAATTTATAAAAGTAAAAAAAGTATTTACCAATTGTTCCGCTAGTTACCATGACAACCGTGACAGTGTCTTTACAAAAAAGTTGATAACCCGTTGATAAAATGATTTAGCGTTAATGAGCACGTAGCTAGCTAAATATTTCCAACTTGTACCGTCAGCAGTGTGCCACAGGAGAGAAAAGAGCAAGACAATTTGCAAGGAAAGGGTATGATGCTCTTATATTTTCAGGCTACATCGATTATCATCGAGTTGATGGTGGAGAAAATGTTATTTTTTGCACCCCAGTCAAAATCAGATTACAGGGACCAAAAAGAAAGGTTGTTATTAAACTTTTAAGCAGTGATTACATATAGAAAAGCTTTGTATATCGTTTTAACCCAACAATGGTGTCCTACTTTATTAGTAGCCTACTTTGAATTCCCTGTTTTTGTTCTTCTTTTCCCAGAGTGGAGAAGGCTATAAAGAAGTGATGAGTGTGAGGCGGCAGGGCCTGATGCAGCAGGGCTTTGAACACAAGGAGGGAGATGGTGATGCTGTGAGCTGCAGCACTAACACCTCTAGGTGGTCCTCTCCCTCCAGACTGGGCTGTGGCTCTAATAGCTCACACTACTCACCTGACTTTGAAGACCAGGCTGACTCACTTACAGACAAGAACCCAGAAGTCAAGACATCAGACAAGTGGCAGTCATCAAAAACATGCAGAAGAAAAGAAGGCATTTTATTTAACACCTGTGTAGTAGGACTTGTGTTGTTTATATGTAAACATATTGGATGCAATTCACACTATCGCAAACATTTTTTTCTTCTTTTTTAGGTAAAAAAGCACAAGGAGCCCACAGTCAGAAGACAAACAAAAGTGCAAACCGCCAAGTCCTGAAGTTGGCTCCGATCAAGCCAATGCAGGTTTTAAAGTCTGCCGACTTAAACTGCATCAGCGAGCTGAAGAGCCAGGTGGGGCATCTGCAGCAGCAGCTGAGCGAAGCCACGACTGAGAACAAGCTGCTGAAGAGGCTCCAGCTTCGCCACACGGTGGCACTGAAGCACTTCCAAGACTCTGAGGGCGGCCTCTCACAGGTGGGTTGTCCCTTTGGTATCACTGGTCTGATGGTTGGAGCTCATCCTTAAGTCAGAATCCTTTTATATGTGTGAACCCCGGAGCCTACATCCACTCTCATTAAAGATTCAAAATGACAAGTTGCAGATCTTCTGCCTGGAGAGAGGAACCAATGCGTGCTCATATGTTTCTTTCCACAGGCAGAATTTTTTTTCTGTTTTTCCATTTAATGCCTTTATGATTTCCCAGCAATAATTACAGCAATTCTCTTACAATTTCTCCTGACGCCATCCCCAGATCCTCACCAAACACAGCAACGAGGTCCGGGTCCTACAGGGGTTGCTCCGTGACACCCGTGCCTGCCGTGACAATCTGTCAAAGCAGCTACAAACCACAGATAATAAGTTGCTAAGTGCAAAGGCCAGTCTCAAGCACCTACAGCTGCTCAGCCAGGATCACAGCCTGTTGGAGAGGGAGGAACTCACCTTCAGACTGACCAGGGCCTATGCAGAACTGGAGGACAAGGACAAGAGGATTTTGGTATGAAGGAGCAGGGGCATGGGATGGTGGTCGGTGATACTGTTCATTCTGATACTCTAGAACTCCTAGCAGACCTCATGGCCACAGCCGAGAAATGTAACATCCACACCAACACACTGGGGATATAAACAGTAATGTGTTTTTTTTAGGATTTTATTTCTTTGCTCGCTTTGTCTTTAATGCTATATTCTAGGACTTGGAGAAGAAACTTGAGTTGTGCCATGCCTCATTCAATCGCCAAATAGTCACTGAAGAAAGAAAGACCAACGAGGCGAGAAAGATATCCTGCTGTCTTCAAGAGCAAATATATCAGCTAAACAAGGAAGTTCAAGTAAGTTAAAAAGAGCTGTTTCCCAGGCAATGTTCTTTACAGCATCAGAGATGTCCTTGTTTACATGCAGTATGGTTTATTGTGGAAGCTTCTGTCTTCAGTTATGGTAGCAGTTTGCATCCCATAATAACATTGTTTCGCATTTCTGTCAGACTAAGCGTTTGTGGGAGAATTTGGTTGAGATGTCTGGATCAATATTTTCCACAGAAGATTACCAATTACTCAACCAGAGATACTGAGATCTTAATGCTTGTTTGATGGTGCAGTGTCCAATGACACTGAGAAAACCAAACATTAGAATTTAAAGTTCTATGCAAGCATTTCCCAGGCGTAGATTTCAAATGATCTTATTTTTGTTAATGATATTCCACAATAACTTTCAAGGTTGCGTTGGCTGAACATGTAAGAGATATCTGATATTTGACTATGTATACATTGCCTCTTTTGTTTCTTCTTTACAGGATAGAAAGAGAAAACTGGAAACTCACAATATTTACTCTCACAGATCTTCCAAAACAGGTATACAAACATAACAAGCTACTCTCACTCAGTTTTTTCTATATATAAATTTGTTTTGGCTTAAGTGGTTTTTGTCTGATTTGTTTCTAATTTACAGGCAGTGAAAGCAAGGTTCAAAAAGACGGATTAGTCCTTCTCCCCACTGCGGCTGCAAGTCTTTCGGAGTTTGAACATGTGACTGAAGAAAGGCTGGAGGAGCAAGAGAGCTCTGTGAACTGGGTATCATTCAAATATTGTCAAGATTCAACATTAACTTTATCGTCCCACATCATGGGAAATGTGTCTTGGGCACTTAACCCATGCTGCAGCCATAGTAAAAACATATAAACAGAGCCAGCATGTACAAAGAACAGATATTGTACAATACCATCCAACAGACAGTACCATGGTCCTGGTGGTTTTTAAATATGGTCCTGGGTGGTGTATGTTCAGAATTTTTACACCCCATTTTACTTGTTTGCCTAACTGTTAACTTATGCTGTATGTAGTTGTGTTGATTGGACATTTGAAGACATTTCCTTGCCTCTAGACTTTTCAGAACTGTAATTTTTGTTGTATACTGTATGAATTTGTCTTATTATCCAAATAGCTCTAGATTTTTTTTTCATTTTTCATTCTAATAAAGCCTGTGTATCATTTCAGTGTTACAATCCAATGCAGGAGTCTTTGGTAATAGAAAAGCCAGAGGCAGGGGTGTCTGCAAATGTCACATTAGAAGAGAATCGCCAAGAGTGTACGGAGACATGTGCAGGTGAGCATTTAATTAATGTTACATGTTTGGTGTACTGTAATAACAAACTGACAACTACAAGCAATGTAAGATGTTAAAAGACAAAATACCATAGTGGTAATGCACCAAAATCTCTCTCACACAAGACAACAAACACCCCAGACATTAAGAGCAAACTTAGAATGGGGTCTTAGTATTGGAGCTAAACATGTTTTCTTTTCAGGTCAGTCAGTATTTATCAAAAAAGTTTAATATTTGTTTTCAGAAACCAGTGAGCATGGTAGTTCTTCAGAAGTGAGCCCAGAATATCAAACTGAGGGTGAAAGTGACGAAGAAAAAGAGGCATCAGAGGCCCCACAGGTGGAACATGAGAGCGAAACATCATACATTTTAAAAGATTCTCTGAATGCAACTAAACCCAAAAGAAAAGGATACAAGCTCCCCAAAATCAGACACAACTACACCTTTAAACAATCTATTGAAAACCTGCACAGTGGAAGACCTGCCTACAGCCGTGTGGACTTGAGTCCCTGTCAAAGTGCCAAGAGCCTGATCAAGTTGGAGACCCTCAGCAGTGGTATTCATGAGCTTTGTCTACAAGCTGGGAAATCCAGGGTAGATGGAGTCTGTAGCCCTCAGGACAAGTAAAATGCATTCATTTAAGAAAGAGCAGGCTGATGAGGAGCTCTTTGGTCCAAGTATAGTCATTTAGCGACTATACAGAAGAACACAGCTAAGGTCAAACATGTCGACTTTACAAAAAGTGGATGAGGGAATTGTTTCTGTAGTGGAAGCAGAGTTTCTCATACTGAAGTATTTCTCTGAATAAATGATTGTTTGACCAAGAGATACACAGAGGTCCATTGCAAACTATCTTATTTGTTTTAATCCTTTACAACAAGAAAATCTACCTGACTTGTTCTTGCTTGCCAACTTGTAACTTTAGAATAAATAGAAGTTTATTTTTTTTATTTTTTTCAAAAGGCATTTCAACATTACCAAACTATTATGTTTTTAAATAATAAGGCCAATACA
The DNA here is from genome assembly GCF_013103735.1 of Etheostoma cragini. Taxonomy (NCBI): domain Eukaryota; kingdom Metazoa; phylum Chordata; class Actinopteri; order Perciformes; family Percidae; genus Etheostoma; species Etheostoma cragini. The sequence continues at coordinate 19,346,582 of NC_048409.1, forward strand.
TCATAACAATTAACTTAAAACAAAAAGAACACAATTAGACATCACCTTAATACTATGTTGCAATATGAAACAAAAAATGCTTACAAAAAATGCAATGCATTTCTACATGTTGGTCTGAACCAGCGGACAAAAAAATGAAACCAATTTGTGGCTTTTATTAACTAAATATTAAACAATAAGTTAGAAAACCAGTGTATTAAACCAGCTGTTTCTAGCTGACGGCATGGAGACCCAGTGAAACCACTTTGTTGCAAACCACCAGCCAGCATGTGATTCCCACTCCACCTGAAGGGAAAGAAGTGCTCTCTCAGTGAATGCATAACTTAGGGAAAGTACGTCATATTGTAATTTATATATACATACACATCAGCTTTGTGTTTGAATCAGTAAAAGAAAAATCTAAACAAAAGGAATTTGGTTATGGCATTATCAAGGTAGACCCAATTTCTGTTGTGTATTATATAGTTATAGATGAGTTGTTCTGCACGTATTGTTCATAATTCTCTTTTATTCTATCAAATATTAAAAACTGATTGATTACCTGCCACTCCTGTTGGGAAGGCCACAAGGCGCTCTATGGGGGCAATCCATTTACTGGGGACCACTGTCACTGGATCAGAGTAATACTTCCATATCAAGGAGATCATCAGAGCAGCCTGACAAAAAGAAATATGTAGGTGTATCATACGTAATTGGTATTTTATTAGCTTAACATTATGCTAGCAATATCAACGTTTACCTTCTATTTCTAAAAATTATCCAAATGACCCTTGTGTTGTCTTCTTGAAATCAAAACTTTTATTGAGGCCTTTTTTCTATCAATGTTTTTAACTTTTTCTCACTTTTTTGTCCAATTTGACACTTTTTACGTTTTTTTTTTCGATGTTTGTCACTTTTTTTGGACGATTTCAACACTAACACTAACGTTTTGCAAAATTTACAGTTATTTTGGGAATTTATGTTCAATAAACCTCATTTACAGGAAATGAAACCTAATGTTTGAGTTAGAAAAGCAGAAATTTGAAAGTATTTAGACTAAAATTAAAGAAAAGTATGTTGATGGTTAATCACAGACTAGAATATGTAAACTTTTACAAAACCACTTTAATTTTTTTTCAAATGCTATAAAATTGAGTAAGACATCCCATAGTAAAAGTAAAGATTTGTACTTGCCAATCAAGTCATTTTGGGTAGTTAAAAAGAACATTGATATAAGAAAACGGATCAATTTGACCCGAGGACAACATAAGGGATAAAGTACTAAGATAACATAGAGGTTTTGTATCATGGTCCATGCTTACATTTGTGGTACCAAAATAGCTCTGTGTATGCCTCATAGCCGTTTTTCCATTAATGGTACCTGCTCGACTTGCCTCGACTTGGCCGCGGTGCCCTGTCCTCCTTTTTCCATTGCAGATTAGTACCGCCTCATGCGTGACGTAAGCCTTGGCTGGTCGTCATAGCAGGAAACTGCAGTGACACACACAGAGAACGTCGAAGGTGTGTTGTCTTTGATTCTCGGCATGTGGCTGTTATAGCCAGAAGAAAAAAACAGCTAAATTGGCTAAACTATTTCAATACGGCGGGTTTGTTCAGGACACCCCCCCGCCCCCGTCTGTCACTAGCAATGACGACGCAATGAATAGTGACAATTCTCTCCGACCAATCAGCAGTCTGCAGGTTTTCACGTCTGCTTTTGGTATCACCTCAGCTCGCGTGGAACCTCGATTGCGGTAGTACTACAAAAAGTACCCGTTAACAGGTGCCGGGGACTTTTTTTTCATAATGGAAAACCAAAAAAAGACGAGTCGAGTAGATACCATGCGGTGGAGAAACTTGGAATCTACAACTAAATGCATTTGCTGTGCTTGCGCTTATGTGCTTCTACTTAGAATTTCCACCTACCTGCAGTATGTAAAAGACAATGTTTACCACCCATTTCATTTTGGCTTGTTGCGCTGTTCTTGATTTTACTGCAAAAGTGAGAAAATACACAACTGTTAGACTCATACATTAATTTTGTGGTCATGCAGCCTTCTTCAACAGGATCGGCATGCCTTTTAGCCTGCTAATCAGACTGAATACCCCGCGCAAGCCAAATATTTTAATTGTTGATGTATACACCTGTCCTGCGGTACTCAGGAATCTCATGTACAGATGTATGTTTACATTAGTCATTTAACAGCATGATTGCAACACTGGTGAACTGTGCAATGAGTGTGGTTAGGTTCACTTTGAGATTGTGGCGATTTAGTCTAATACACTAATATCTGAACACTGCTGCTGTGAATTGTGGTACTCTGGCTGATATAGTCATTTCGTATTTTGTGTGTTTTGTCTTGTATTTGTCTGTCCTTTGCTGGTTTTATATTGTGCTATAGACCGTTTTTTGTATCCTCAATTAAGACTATGATGATGATGATGATGATGGTGGAGAAAATGTAATTTTTGCACCTCAGTCAGATTATAGGGACCAAAAAGAAAGGTTATTGTTTAACAACTGTTCTTTTTGGTACCTATATACAATCAAATTGAACGACTGAAATAAAACAATCAGATACGTGGGCTGCAATTTAGAGGTTTAAATCCAGTCTAAGCACTTATTTTTGTACATTGCACAATTAATGTGCTCCACCTAGTGATAGGGTAATATGGCAAATATCACAAAAGTAAATTGTTTGAAAGGTCTTGTATTGTAAATTAAACCCATAAGAAGATTGATATTGTACATTAAGTAAATCTTTTGTTCATTTCAATTTTGGACATTTCATTAATAATGCTTTTAGCGTACATGGGCTGTATAACTGAGACATGGAAAATGTAGTGGGCAGTTAAGAAAAAGAAAACAGAAACAATCTGAAACAGCGGTTGCTCTGCTGTAAATGTGTATTTTACTGAAATTCTGATTAGCCCCTTTCTGTCTGTGACAAGATAATCCTAAAGCCGGCTGAAGGACTGAACTAATCAAAACGGCTGAACTCTATATGGGGTGGAATAAATAACAGGAACACCAACAAAAAAGGGCCCTGCAACAAACTTTATAAAGTGTATGTATGTGCAATTTGTTTTGACTGTCACAGAAACTTAAAAGGTTATAGATTGTAGTGTAGCTGTTTGTATACGTTCCTGAGCTTGTGTCAATGCTATACTGAGAATTGAAGCTTCTCAAAGGCTGTCTGTTACTATCATATTGGACTTAATTTTGGGGCTTTGACAGTCACATTGAGTATGCTAATATATCAGTCACAGCAAGTACTTTAGTCTCTCACCGTGTGTTTTCAGCTTGTCTGTCATTTTGTTAATTTTGCGCTCCAATCTGGCATATCTAGCAAACTCATCCATCATGCTAATCGAGGCCTGCTCCTTCTTCATCTCCTGGATTTCAGCCCTCATCTCACTCTCCTGCTCAGCATCTTTCTGCACCATCTTTGAGAGCTTTAAAGAAGGACAAACGCTATTATTGGGAAATCAGAAATGTAGGCTGTTGTTTATGGATGCAAATAAGCAATCACAGTTCTTAAATGTTAATGCTTGAAAATAAAAAGGTGGTATCCCCTATGGTTCTCGTCCCCAGACGTTTAGTGAACAGATGTTCAGTATTGAAGCTATATTTTGCAGTTAAACAATTACCTAGCCAGCGTTACAATCGGCTTCTTAAATTTGAACAATGGTGCAGCACAAAATGCCCCCCGGTGTAGCCAGATCTCGGGAAAACCCCACCCTCTGACTTTAGCATAACAGCTACGTTGTTTCATACACGTAGCTAGCATTATCTATTAGCTTACAGTAAGCTCAGCTAAGCTAGTCAACAATAGTCTGCTGTGATTAGGACGAAGCTAGAGGAATTACACATTTAGTAATAGCATATACATTCGAAGCACACACTTCGTATATTCAAGAAATAGCCCCTACTTACGCAAGAGGATATTGTGGGCAGTAGTGTTTTCATGAGATTGCACAGGAAAACCGAGCCCAGCACAAGGAACCACGCATAGCCAGACGCCATTTTTGTTCCTCCTCCTTGTTACAGCTGTGGAGCTGCTGCTGACGGCCAAATTACATAAGAATTCAGGTTATTCTGGTTATGGCTAAATTACATAGGTCTACATGTTGTCTTTACAACACCAATGAACAAATTGATGTTCATCATATGATGATAGTAAATATGAGTTGGTGAAGTGTAATCACAATACATTTTAATAACAAGACTTCTAATGGCACTGTCCAAGGGCTTTAGAAAAAACAAACACTGACCACACACGTTTTAAGACTTGGCAAGAGTATTTTTGTATATGCGTTCAATTTTGTATGTAACACCTCACGATTGTCTTGCATTTTCCAAGTTTTACACACCCCGGGAACAGCCTGTGATCAAAAAGAAAGTTGGCTTGGTTAACTGATTGGCATTCAATCCTGCCCACACAGGTAAAATGTTATGGTTCAAAAATGTGTTGCCTCGACCTGAAAGCCAATCACTGGAAGCCAGGGGCGGGGGTTTACTCTCCCTGCTCGGTTGGTAGGATAAATGGATAAAATATACAGAGAGGGGCATCCAATCCAGTTTGAGCTGGTTCTAGTAGTGGTCGAACGTTAATTTTAAGTTACAGACGCTCTGGAGCTGGAGGTGTAGGCTGAGGTGTATTTAACGTCTGACCCACATTTTATTTCGTAAACTGTGAAAGGCTGCGTTATTCTTTTATCTCTACGGTACAAGCGTAGCAACAATGGGAAGGAAAACTAAAGTAAGTTAAAACATGAAAAGTATGTGAAATATGAATCCTTGTACATATTGTAACATCTGTTAAATGCTCCATTTCGCTGCAATGTACCTTTTAACATTGCAAGCGCTGTAATGCAACGTACTTAGTACTTGCTACATGAGTCCATGAGCATGCATGAAGTCAACCTTTTCTGTGCTCGTGTCACTGGTGTCTACCATGTTGATAGAGGGAAGTGGCGCCTTTTTACTTAGTGCAGTTCAATTGGCTTTTTCATCGAACACGTTTGCAAAAATCCATGTTGTCCTCTAATAAGACTACTTTGTTACTTTGCTAAAATGTAGCGCATATGTTCGTGTCTTAATCACTTGGCTTACCGTTGTGCTGCGATCAAACAAAGGGGTGTAACCACCGTCGATGTACAGGTTGCCATTTCAAGGAACTGTCTCTCCTCTGGACATTAGAAATGATCGTGGGTTTGATGCGTTAGGCTATTATTTAGTCAGATATTTTCACTTAGTAAATGTAGAGTTGAGTATTTGCAGCCCGCACTGTTTATTTGACCTCTGCGTACTTTAAAGCTGTTGCGCGTCACCCTTGAGGTGCAACCTACAATCTTTAGGAGCGTCATGGCAGCTGATATATCCTCAAAGACAGCGACACATCTGGTTGTTTTATCTGAATAAATCATGGAACAATTCTGAGGGTTAGTTATGTTGGGAACATAACGCGGTTTCGCTGTTGGCGATTGGATTGGAAGCGCGTGTGTAGGAACCCCCTTAAACTCTTCCCGCTTCTCTTCCCTAGTAGCTCTTTGCCTAAAGCACCATGCTTTCTCAACCAAAACATGGCTGTCTTGTGAAGGATGCAGATGCAATACAGCGCTAGGCGGGAATAAACTAGAATTGTCTCATTCTATTTAACTTGGAAACGTGTTAGATTCCCCTCCCCACATCAAGGTTGCATAATTTCTTTGTGACTTAAGGGGAGGGAGGGATGCCCATCCCCCTCTTTACGTTACACACCCACTTTAGCTCAATCCTGAAAGCTTGTTGTTGCTGGCCTTTTTTAATTTCTTCCTTTTTTTCTTTCTTTCATAGTCTACCGGTGCAGACGACAGCACAGAGGTTGGTATTCAAGTATTAACACTCAAACTGATCTCAGCACCCAAGCTTGTACCCAAATGAACATTTTGTTCTACTTTCTGTCAAGACAAAGAGGAGGCTTTATTGATGCAGGACGACATTTTACATAAACTAGTGCAGCCAGTTAAAATCTTGCATGTAAGAAACAGAAGTTCTAGAGATGAAAGTGTCAATTGATAGCTTAAAATATTTTTATCTACACCTGGTCAGTCTATTGGGTTGTGACGATGCACAGCCTCTAGGAGGCGCTGGTTAATATGCAACCCAAAGTGGTCAATTATTTGCTATTGTGCCCGTTTTAATGAGCGACCTGATTCAAATTAAAGTTTACTGTTTGGGATAGCATAAACACCAATATGCTAAAAATCCCAAAATGCAATGTTTCACCGTCATCCCCTGTATGTATGATTTAATATCTGAACTATCATCTCGTGTTCTTTTTTTAGCCTATAAGGAGAAAGTCTCGGCGGTTGGAAAACGTAAGTTCTGCAAAGACCATGACGTTATAATTTAATCTGTGTATATTCTACTATTGTGTATTTTTGTGGCGTCTTGTTGGCACATAATTGTATTTTGTGTGTGTGTTGCAGAAGGAGACACAGCCAGAAGCACAGCCAGAGAAAACAAAGGTTAATATATATAATAATTAAAATTCATTGCTCTATTATATATTGCACATATTAAACGGTGCACTAATTTATTTTTTACATCATAGGCACCTCCCAAGACCAAAAAGGTAGCCAAACAGCCCGCCAAGGCAGAGGAGAAGAAAGAAGAACCTGAGGTTGAGAAAGAAGAGATTTCTGCAGAAAATGGTGAAGCAAAAGCTGAGAAGGTATTAGGAGCTTATCTCTTTGTAACACTTGTCATGTGAAATTTGCACTGGAGTAGGATTCAAAGAGAACCAAAATAAAAAGGTAAAGCATGTTTTCTCCATCCTTCAGGAGGCTGCAGTAGCAGATGGAGATGAAGCAGAGGAAAAGGAGGACAAGGCTGAGGAGGAAGATAAAGAAGCCAAGTAGTGACACCATAGACTCACTTGTCAGGGCTCCCTGTACCTTGTTTCTTGTACAATGCAGATCATATTTTTATCTATTTTCATAAGACGGTAATGTTTTTAGGCACGCTGCATTTTTTTTTAAATACTATAAATTCCATACAGTTTCTTCTCCAACTTCTCGGCCATTGTGATGTTTTTTTTTGGGGGGGGGGGGTGTTCTCTCATTGTACTTGTTTTTTTGTTTTTTTCTTGTCTCGCTGGCTTTTTCTTTTAGGCTTTAGATTTCTGCATGACATTAAGTCATGCCTAGATCAGGAATTTGATGTTTAACTCTGGGAGCGTTTACCTGAAACATTCCCGAGGTGTCTTGAGGGATTTTGTAACCTGTATTGTTTGGAATTTAATACATTGTAATACTGTGTTTAATAGGGAACAGGATGATTGAAAGTTTGAGAGCTGGGATCTATGCTAAAGTCTCGTTCGCAACGTTCACTTCAATCACGTTCACTAGTACTGGACTTGGTTGGGTTTTTTATGCTGTCAATGATAGTACATTTGAGAATGGTTAAACTAATTCCTGCTCTGTTGTGCTCAAATGCATTACATAGCTTATCATACTTGTCATGGTTTTGTCCTTTAAGGATTACTGTGTTTTCACCTCAGACAACAAAATGTATTTGCCACATATTTGTGGAAATATCCATTTGGGTTTGGGAATTTCTCTATCAATGTACAGTTTCCTCATTTTTTTTTTTTATTTTTAAAAAAGGAAAAAAAGGAGAAAAAATTGTTATGAATGGTAAATGCGATTAAAGTGAGATTATCTCTGAAGTGGCTTTATCATCAATTTTGGTATTAAATTGCATCCTGTGTACAGTGATTTGAATTAGAAGTCCTGGTTTCAAATGCTTCTGTTACTTGAAATAATGTTTCAATATTTCAGTGAGAAGTAGCAGAAAGCAAAGAGTGTATGGCAATGTTTCGTTTCCATTTAAAATCAATTAACATATACATTCTTTATAGATTGTTGCATGTGAGGTTTGTGTGTTTAGATAAATATTGGACATAACCCTACAAAAGGACATTTGCCAAATGTTAATATAAATCCAGTATAACTAGTAGGTAATACTAAAATCGGCTAAATTTAAAACAATTGCCTTATTTTTAATGTGTATGAAATAATGGTAATGTGTATTTTAACAGTTAAAACATTGTAATTTCCCTTGCAGGATTAATCAAGTATAAAATAAAAAAATGTCTAAGTGTTTAGAGCAAGGGGTTAAATCGAAATTGTCACAAAGCTACACAAGACAAAATGTTGAATGTTAACACTTATGTTGAAAGCATCATTTTCCCCAGTAATTTTTGGAACTTTTTTGTCCCATATGACACTGTACAGCATCAATGACATGACTGGATTAGTGTGTCTAGGGCCCCATTAATCTGCAGTTTGCCCTGTATGAACCATTGACTATATTGTGCACTGCATTTTTTTTTTGTTTATCGCTGGAACGTTATCTGGTCCTAGGTTTGTTTTGTGGTAATTTGATTAAATACAAAAACATTTAATTACTACCAACACTTGCTGCACAGTGAAGCTGGGGACCTGGTCCCCTGGGGAAGTTGACAGATTTTTCTTTCCAGTTGATAATCCAGGATCCAACCTTCCATGTTATGCATGTTGCACCATACCATTTTATCTTTAATGCAGGGACTGTGTCCATAACATTGAATCAAATTGCAGTAATACGCAATAAAAATGTGTTAAACAGAAGAAAATGTGATCTTTTAAAATATTAAGGCTATAGTCAGATCCTCAAATGGAAACCTTGTTCAACAATATATTTAACATTTGAATTATTGGCTATAAACAATAAATTTAGTATTTTAGTTATGAACCTGTTTAAAGACACCAAAGCAAAATTTTGCTAATGAGCTTCTGTTGCCTCAGTTTCCATCAAATATACATAGCACACTCTAGATGACCCAGAAACCAGTAAACTCATATTATTCTGTAATACTAACTAGCCTGGTTATGTCTTTATGTCAGTTTTCCCTATTTGATGAAACCTTTGCACCATGTTAGCACAGTGACACAGCACCCCTCTACATAACAGGGCCACAAGATTACACAGGAAACCAGTTGAAATTGTCCTCTAGTGGTGCAAATTCCCAAACAAATAAGCAAGTAATGAAATTACCAAAAATTAAATAACACATTGAACCCAGGGCCTTTGGGTTGCCAGGGGAAATTGCCCACTTTTTTCAATTGACCTCCCAGCTTGGGAGTTGCTGTCTAAACCGAGGATGTCCATTAAGTAATATGTGAATACCAGGATTAAACATACCAAAAACCAGTGGTAGAAGTATTCAGATCTTTTTCTTGAGTAAAATTAGCAATGACACTTAACCATGTACTTTACTACAAGAACAAGTTGAATTTAAAGTACTAATGGCCTATTACAGAATATTAACTAGTATATTAGTGTATTATAATTATTGATGCATTAACGTAGGCCTACATTACTTTAATACTGCAGCTGGTAAATGTGGGGTTAATTTCACAATTATTTATTTGTTGTATTTATAATCTGAATTGGCAAAATACTTAGTGATTAAATCTTTCAAATAAACGTAGTGGAGTAGAAGTATAAAGTAAAGTGCAAACACTCAAGTTATGTTCAAGTAGGCTACATCAAAATTGTACTTTAGTTACATTCAACCAATGCCAAAACGAGGACTTATGAACTATGGGAACTAGGATTGATCTCTGAGTAGGCTAAGCTACTACAAAAAAAGTCGTGCCCTACCCCTTTGAGGACTGGTTAAATAATTTTACAAAATTGTTAAAGCAAATGTATCAATCAAGAAATTGGCAACTACGGTATTACATATGACGTCATGTGCAGAACTCACGACCTTGGTCAGAAAAAAGGGGCGGCCTTTTGATTACTGCGTTGTGTGAAATTAAAAAAAAACAGCATTTATTTACTTTTATAATTATTTAAATTATTACACCTGGATTTGAAAATCGTACCGATACTTGACTCCCATAAAATAATGCAAATGTTGCTAACCACAAGGCTAACGAACGCTTCAGTCTTTTGTTGAGCGAGCTCCTCCCCACCCCCTTTTTCCTGTGTTACTCCGCTGTGGCGGAAGTAAGTCGAATCGCTAGGGCCTCATCCTTCCAATGGCGACTGCAAACAGGCTGAATAGAAAGCGGGAGCAACCGTGGAGGGGGTCAGAGCTGTGTAACCGAAATTAAATAAATATATCCTATTCTCTGTAGTCATAAAGTTAGCCTAACATTTGTCTCACCTCTCCAAATCACGACCGATTCAATGGCCAAACATCGGAACATTTCGCTCCTTGAGTCGGGTAAGCCGCAGAAGTAAACCCACAATTAATAGCTTAATTTACAACGATATCACTCGTGCTAATTGATATCCCAACTGCTTTTTTCACGGTTTACTGCCTTACTGTTCAATTTCAGAGCTCTATTACTTGATTTCTCGTTTTCTAACAACGGGTCCATGTCGGAGAACCGCTGAGGTGAGCTGGCGTGCTTTGACTGGTACAATGTGTAGTATTTCAAGATAGTTGACTGGCTAGCTTATAATAGAGTTGATAGAAGCAATCTAATCTGAACCGACTCTTTTGATCTACTGCAGGTTCTGGCGAGCGAACTAGAGGAATATCAGGTGTGTATCCCTGCTGTCTCTGCTGTTTAACTGCTAGCTGCTATCCGTCGGTTTTGCCTGAGTCTGGACACAAAACTTATCTCACTTAGTCGACTTTTATTACCTCTGTACGCCTCACTCGTTTGACATCACCCGGCTTTATTTACTAGCTCAATGTGTTCCTGCTGTTGTTTTTTTGCGGTGACTCCGCTTTACCAAACTCTGTTTTCGACAGCTCTTACCCGGGAGATTGGATTGGCTGGGAAACGGCCACCCGAGAACATATGAAGATGTGGTGAGATTGAACTTAATATCTGTTTGGTTTATTGTCAGCGGTTGTTATTGTCCAGTGACAGGGGGACCCTGGGTCCATGCTCTGTTCTTGTTTACGGTCTTTGTTCTTTCCCTTGCTAGACTACTGTTGGATTTTCTTTAGTTCGGATGATTAATAAGATTACAAGTTGTTCCCTCTGACTTCATTTGTCAGAGTGAACTGTATGGTCGGTCAGAAAACTGTATTTGGTTAGAGTGTTTAATTTTATTTAGCCCCGACCGTTGTACTGCAGAAAAGGTGGGTAGTTCATCTTCTTGCTACGTCGAGACGACTCCACTGGCCAATCAGAAACCGAGATGCGCTGTCTCTGCGTTATTGTGCTTGTGACCTGCGCTGCGATTGGCCCATAAAAAGAGAAAGTTTTACATAAAAAGCCACGCCTTTCCGAATATGAGTTGAGAAGCACATGAGGGTGTTGGAAATGTATTCTGACAAACAGTTTAGGCAGTCTGCAGTCCCTGGAATATTACATACAACTAAAGACCACACTATGTCATAAATGTAGTCTAATTACTCGTTATGTAGCTACATAGGTTTCAAATCAAGAAATATACAACATACTGTATATGTTGTGGTGTGTTGGTTGCTAGTTTTCACATGAAGCAAACTTTACCAGACATACAAGATTAGAATCCTACATTACATACAATCCGAGAACTAACAACAGTTATTTATTGTAGATAAATCTGTTGATCATCAAAAAAATATATAGTAGAGAACAGTGAATTATGTCAATCACAAGTTATAACAGCCCAAGGTGACATTTTCAAATTGCTTATTTTGTTTGAATTTTCAATTAAGCTAGTTTTAGTCTCCTTATTGTTTATCAAAATTGTTGTTGATTCAACCTATTGTTGTTTCAGTGACTTGTGATGACTACTACTACTCACTCCTTGTATGCCCTGACAGGTTGCAGCCAACAGACATATTGCACCAGACCATTTGCTACAGATATGTGAGCAGATTGGACCAATTCTTGACAAAGAAGTGCCATCATGTGTCCCAGGTGTACACTCTCTCCTGGGGTCTGGGAAGCAGTCAATGCTTAGGACCGCAAAAGGTACAAAATCTTCAAGGTGTCTCTAAGTAGTTCTGTGAGGCAAAATTTATGAGCCTTTTTCTTCATACTTTCTATGTAGTGGGAATTCTATATAAATCTTGCCTTGATAAATATGGAGTTTGACATTATATAAATATTTTAATTGTTTGGTCTTTCCACATGCAGCTGGTAATCAACTGAATCATTCTGTAACCTATTTGTTTTTCAGACTGTGACAATGTGCGGTTTAATGCTTCATCATATGCAGCCCTTCACAGGGGCAGACCACCGGAGAGGCCTTTTAACTGCAAGAAACCTCCACACCTAGGTACGCCTCGCCTTTTCAATATTCCTCTGTTGTGTGTTTAAAAAGAGAGAGAAAGAAATGGATATGCTGGGGATTGTTACATGTGCTTGGCATGGAATTGCTTGGCAGTGTTTTTTCAAATGCCTCTCCCCACCAACCCTGTATATTATGTGTGTGCTGACAAGTTGGTTGTAAATGACTCAGTTTTCCTCTTTTCCCTGATTGTCCAAATCTTTGTGGAAAGCATTTGGTTGGGCTATTGTTGTCAAATAACAGTTTGGTGCATTTCATGCAGTCTGTTACATCGCAATGCTAGTTTTTATAAACATAACAATTATATTGATCATTAGTCATCATTTCATCTTTCAGTGCTTTACCTGCTTGATTCACACTGCTTCAAAGATTCTTCTTTCACCTGTTTGCAAACAATGTTTTCTATTTAAAACCTTTCTTTAGGGAAAATACTACACGTTTCTTGTTTAACTGTTGATAAAGCCACATTTTTAGAAGATATTCTCTACAAATAGACCTCATGAAATGCCCAAAACGGCTTCACTTTGAGGCAGTGAGAACTTAAAGCAGATGAAAACATCTGGTGATGTACTTGTTTCTTTGATTTTTTGTTGTTTCCCATAGCAACAGATACAAACCAGATGCATCGTACTTCAGAGCAGCAATAATATTGTTATTGTTTAGAGATGGGGATAGTAGTTTAGTTTCAGATAAAGCAAATTAGTGAGAGGGATAAACTAATACCTAGCTGGATCCGGTGCTGTATTTAAAGTCGTAAAGTTTATTGGAAGACAATGTATTTACATGCTTGGTTGAGCCCAAGAGTATCAGCCTCTTGTATTTTCATATATTTAATTTCATCCTGTGATGATAATGCCCCTCCACTCCTGATCACATTAGAGTAAATGTATTCCACGGCCACTGTATTTGTGTTGATCCCATTCTTGTTGCAGCAGCCCAGTAATTTCATCACTATATTCTGACAATTGGCATCTTATCATCAACAGTGAAGGTCCATCGAGGGAGAGAGCTGACGGGAGTCCAGCGCTTCAGCTCCATCAATCCTGTCAGCAACTATGAGCACATGCGGCTGCATAGGCGGATCCTGGGGCATCTGTCTGCAGTGTACTGTATCGCATTTGATCGCACCGGTCTTAGGATCTTCACAGTAAGATGGAACTCTTCAACTTCTCCCCCTACTCAAATATAAACCCCTATTTCATGTGCAGGGATAAGGGTGACTTTAATGAAGCTTTTGCTCTTTTGAAACACTGATTAGCACAGTGGGAAAACAATTTTTAATGCCGCACATTTATTAATTTGACACTCAACTGACTGACTGTACATACCTGATGTTATGATCAGATCAACGTTTGCTTATGTCATAAGAGAATGTTCAAGCACTGGGCCTCCGTCTTCTAATGTCTACTAAAGTAAAATGTTAAAGTAGAAGTTGTTCGTTTTTTTGTTAGGGCTCAGATGACTGTTTGGTGAAGATTTGGTCTTCGTTTGATGGAAGGCTTCATTCGACGTTGCGAGGACACTCTGCAGAGATCACAGACCTGGCGGTTAATTATGAGAACACACTTATTGCTGCGGGAAGCTGTGACAAGACCATTCGTGTGTGGTGCCTTCGTACCTGTGCTCCTGTGGCTGTGCTGCAGGGGCACAGTGGATCCATTACCTCCTTACAGGTAAATTAATCTCTTCATGATTATGTGAAAAGTGATTTATCAGCATTTGAATGAGATTAGAATCATCCCCTTACTCTGGGCATGCTAATTGTCTAAATGACCTCAGCAGAATTTAACAGATAGATTAATGCTATCAAACCAAAAGAGTAAGATTTGTGAATATCTTTTTATATTTTGAGTATTTATGGCCATACCAGCTTTCATAATTCCATTGTGAGATACTTGTGTATTGTACTTGACCTCATTATGCAATACTTTACTTTTTCTGGGATATAGATCTTGATACTTTCACATTGAAGATTCCACAAAGTTAACGTAAATCATTGTTGGTTTCCATCTGCTGTGTACATTCTTTTTTTTTCTTTAAAGGGCCAAAGAGGATAACATTATTAAGAGTTCCTTTTAACTTTGGTACATAGTGGATCACTTTCTGCTTCCACCAATTTTTTATTTTAATGAATTCATTTTATTTACCATACTTTTGTACTGGACCAGGGCAGTAAATGTTTTGCTGCATTGACACTCCCTTTAAATAAAAAAAGACGAGGAGGCGGTTGCAGGTCTGGCATGTCTTGTTTTTCACTAAAAATATAGTTTTCATCAGCTTTCATTGCATCTTCTCTTTATTGCTATGACAACTTGCCTCTACTAAATGTAAAACATTTTTGCAATATCAGAATCAGCTTTATTCGCCAGGTATGAGGACACATATGAGAATTTTTGTCTTTGGAGCATTGTTGCTCACACTGTGATTACACATACAAAACAACCCGAACAAGAAATATACACACTAATATATACACTCAATATGCACAAGATGCTAGGTGGATGGAACTATACCAACTGTTAACATTGTTGTGTTTCCTCTGGTCTGGTCGTCTATAACCTGTATGGCATGTCTTGGCTTTTATATAATTTGAGTAGTTCAGATGCCTTATCTGTGGATGTCTTGTGTTTTCAGTTCTCACCGTTTGCCAAGGGCTCAAAACGTTACATGCTGTCCACTGGAACTGATGCTACTGTCTGCTTCTGGCAGTGGGATGTCAACAACATCAACTTCAGGTGACTGCTGTGTTAGATGACCATTTAAATGTGTTTTAAAAGCGGCATGACATTTACAAGTATTCAGTTAAAGTACTTGAATTAAAATACACAAGTAATAATACTTAATTTGTATGTTTTTACGTGTATTTTTCTCACAGGTTTTTATGTTGCCAATTATGAGTAAATGTAATTTTTAAAAGCTCTTATAAGTGAACAGTGTATTATGGATTCAAAACAAACATTAACATTGCCGATATTTAAACACAAAATATTTTTATCAGTTGAACTGACAAGACTATTAGCAAACCGTTTAACATGCTTATGAACTGTAGATTTTTTCAGTTCAGTAAATCTTTATTGTACCCAGAGAGCCATTCTTGTGCAGCATAAAAAAACAAAAAGACCTTGGACAAAAAAAGTCATCGTTAATTGCAATGAGTTAAAAAAAGAAGAAGGTGCAAGTAGTAAAATGTTCAAAATGTTCAAAAATATAGTTACCTTACAAATATATAGGAGCCTTGAGCTCCTGAGCCCAGCGACCCTATACTTCCAGCCACAGGGCAGAAGGGGAAACTCCTGATGCAAGGGGTGGGATGGGTCAGCCAAGAAAAGGTGGCCTTTCTGACCAGGTGTCTGCTGTACAGAGCCGAGAGACTGGACTCGGACACCCCTGTAGTCTTAAGAGCAGGTGTTAGATGTTCACCACTCCTGTGTCTTTGTCTTAAGGAGGATTTATGCTTCTGTGGGGTCTCTATGCAGAGATCATGCCGGAGCCTACGCAAGTGGCCTGAAGTTTATACTTAGGCGCTGGTGTCTGTGTCGTTAAAGCGTTACTCTTTAAGAGAGTAGCAAGGCCGCCATGTGTGTATGCAGGGGAGTGCGTGGTAGAGCGAGTGAGAGAGTGACAGGCATTTGCTTTGGAGCGAGTACCGACTCTGGAGGCATAGTGGAAGAAACAAGTGAAGGAAGTGTATTCCCTGTGCTTTCTGACAACGACGACAACAATATATTTACAAATCATATCAGCAGTCCTGTTGTTTATGGAAAGGAGAACCTAGAAATGAGTCTAAGGTAATGCAATGCTACCAAGCCACGACCAGGCGGAGTTGTTGCAGTCTGCGTCGCTGCGATGTGTAGGTAAATATTTTGAGAGGTGCATGTCAGGCTACGGCATAGGGTCCTTATCTACACTCACTTATGTTATGTGGATGTAACAAACCAGCGGATCAGGACAAAAGTTTAAAACTGTAATGTTATATATATATAAATGGTAGTAAGATATGGCAGTTCCTTTCATGGAAATCAGCAATAGGCCTACAGCAAACTCTGGAAGGTGAACCGAACTGGTTCCTACACTGGCAGCTATAATAGTATAGTTCCTTGATTTAGCTGCATTCCAAGAGCCTGCTCTACTTTGATTTACAAGCATCTACTTGTATAGCAAACAACCAGGGTAAAGTATAAAACAATGAAACTAATAAGATATTAAGAGATGCTTGAACTAAATGGGTATGAAGTGATATCTGCTTTCATCAGGGTATCTTGATTAAACTTATCTGACAAAGGAATGTTAGACCGGCATCTTACCCATTAATCACATCTGTCATCCTGAGGTTAAAATACCGGTTAGATAAGATGAAACTTTAATTGACTTTAATTAATTTTTTTGTTTTTGGTGAAGGATGGGCCAACAAGTAAACACTCATTTTATAGGTCAGGACTGGTACTATTGTTTATTAAACTAGTTGTTGCCAATGGGCATGTGTAGGCAAATGATGTGAGCAAATGGTCAAGACAATTCTTTCAATCTTTAAAGGAGTTTTAACATTTGAACATGCACTTTTCCTATCAGTAAAATATACTCACTTGTTGTGTATAAAATAAGTAACATTTTCTCTTTTATCGTTCAAGTGATCGGCCACACAAATTTACGGAGCGGCCAAGGCCAGGAGTTCAGACTGTGTGTTCCTCATTCAGTCCAGGTAATTTGTCATTTTAGGTAGACTTACTTTGAATGTTAATACTGGGAAAACCCTGATGAACTTCCTGCAAATTTGAAATTTGCTCTGCAATTCCGTCTGGCCAAGCCCATTTCCAATATTTCCAAATCGAGGCACTAATCACAACTATTGACTAACTTTACACAATGCCAAAGTGCAGCGATGTTGAAGCAGATTTTGTACATAACAAAGATGGCTGCCGCCGTGGAACATCTCTCATTCGAATCAGCTATCATGTCTGTTTTAAGCGATTTGAACGTTTCCTTTTTGTTAAATACCGAGCAAAGAAAAACACTGGAAGCCTTCGTAAAAGATGTTGTCGCGTTCTAGCCAACTGGATTTGGGAAAGCATCTGATTTATCAGCATACGTCATCGCCTTTATTGCTCTGATTTGTTTTAAGTCTATCCAATTGCTATGAATAAGCTGAAATCTCAATAAATCGGCATGTTCCTTTTTTTTAAAGTGTATACATGAACAAATACCCCAGTTACTAAAGGAGTTATTTACTTTTGGTATTGCCTTAACCCGAATATAACAAGGTTTTTAAGCTGCATGTAAACGCACTGTTTGTGGTAAACAAACCTGTATGTATGCTACTTCATGTGTTTAAGCATACAGTTCTCAGAATAATCATTTATCTAGCATATAATTATTACCCACATAATAGTTAACTTCTGATTTGTTTGTGTTTCAGGTGGGATGTTCTTAGCAACAGGAAGTACTGATGATGTCATCAGAATATATTACTTGGGAGGCGGGAGTCCAGAAAAGATATCAGAGCTCCATGAGCACACGGTGAGAACCCTCTCGAAAGCCAAACTCCGATGTGCAGCATGTTGCATATACAGCGAACATATTGACATAAAATTTCAACTCCATTATTTGGTTCAACATATTAAGCACTCACATGATTGGATTAAACAATTTACTAATGATTACTCTCCATATTTCTGCTCTCTGTCCAGGACAAAGTTGATAGCATCCAATTTTGCCACTCAGGTGAAAGGTATAGTAGATCATTGTACCTACTCACCATTGTTTTTTTGTTTTTTAAAGTAGATATTCTGAATTAAATATAACAGTGTATAAAGTGATGGTGCAAGGTGTTTCGCCCTGTCCTGTCTCAGGTTTGTGAGTGGAAGTCGAGATGGAACAGCACGGATCTGGAAGCTCCATCTGCGACAGCAGTGGAGGTGCATCCTGCTCAACATGTCCGCCACTCTTCCAGGGTAAGATTTGCACACCAGTGTGGATTATTTGTGTGAACTCCTTTTGATGTCTCTCTCAAGAAGAAAAGGCGAGTTGAAGATACATACTGTATAAGTAACAGGCTATGCAAGAACACGCTCATTTGCTGGAAAAAAAAGAAAAAATGTATCTGGAAAATTTGCTAAATTATGAGCAAGTTTTGCTCCATGGCCGCTACCGGAGCATATACAGTACCAGTAAACCAGGTGCTGGAGTCAGCTGAGAATCCATTTATCGAATATTAATTTGTTCAGTTTTCATATGTATAAATATTAGCACAGTATTGGCCCGTTTTTAAAGCAGGTAACAGACTCTGAAGACTTTGCGTCTCTTCCAGCTAAGGACTGAAAGATGTTGGATTTTTATGTACAACATTATTGCTTGATAATGATTTCTGATCGCTGAAAGTCTTTGCGCGCTGATTAAAGGATTTTGTAAAATACTACATTTCTCTAGCAGTTTTGCTGTGACTTTTACCAATATATTAATCCCCCATTCAAATTTATTTTTCCAAATGTATTAGAAGAATAAGTCCTCTGGCGTTATATTTTTGACGAGATGTGTAGACCTCTGTTGTTGACCTTGTTGCTGAATTGTAGGTTACTGACAATGCCGGTGTGATCTGCCTGCTAAAACATGAGAATAGCTACAGAACATTTAATTTGAGGAGGGTGATACTACTGGGAAGTATGAAAAAAAAAAAAAAAAAAAAAAAAGGTTAGACATTTCACCATCCTCCCTGGCTGTGATTTTTGGGCCTCTACAGTATTTTCTGAACAATTTGATAATTTTCAAACTTAAAATAAATCCAAAATTTCAGGGCTTATTTTACTGTCACTCATACAGATTCCGTATGTACTATATGTATATCACCTATCTGAAACCTAGCTCAGTCCACCCATACTTTTGAACCACCAAAACAAACAAAAAACAACAAACAAACACCCTGAGTTTATGTCTGGCCCGAGAGGAACTATAACGGACCTTCATAGCATTTTTACAGCCGATTTCATTTAATAACCAAAGTACAAGCTGTTAGCTCACCATTTTCAATATATCTATTAAATTTGGTACAGCGTGTTAAGTTAGCATCACATAGGTTTAGTTGTTTGTTCTTGTAGCTGAGGAAGTCACTAGACACACTTTTTTTGACTAGAATAATGCCATGGTAGCAACATGCATATTGCAACCGAAAACAAAAGGAATTTGTGGAAAATCTAATTTCTAGAAATACAGCATCAGATTCAAGCTTCCAATTTCTTTTGTGTTAAGCAATTAGTCTGTATCAATACTATATTATCAAAACTGTATCAATATTAGAGTATTTTCAGAGGTGCAATATGTAGTGTGTGTATTTTTTTATGTGGCAATGTTTTTCTCTCTCAGTGTTGAACCAATGAGTGAAGAAGAAAGCTACTTCAAACCCAAAGTCACCATGGTAGCGTGGGATCGCCACGACAATACAGTCATCACGGCTGTTAACAACCATCTCCTCAAAGTGTGGAACTCCTACACAGGACAGCTGCTACATATCCTTAAAGTAATTATGCAGAAGATTGTGTTTCTCTAAAATATAGAGCAAAGTGGATATACAACCACCTAATTTAACCTCCACAAATGGACTAATTTAAAACTAGAGACTAACTTGAATATTGTTTTCAGGGCCATGAGGCTGAGGTATTTGTCCTGGAGCCACACCCTTTTGACCCCAGGATCATCCTGTCTGCCGGCCATGATGGGAATGTCTTCATATGGGATCTGCTGCAAGGGACAAACACACAGCACTACTTCAACATGGTAAACAGACACTTAGCAATGCGTTTTCAGAAATGGTAAACAGGACAATTCTGCAACAAAAACAACACTCATTTAGAGACACACCATAATACACAACATGACAAAGACAGCAGTAAGCAACACCTTATTTGGTTTAGTATGTATTTTTCATCGGTTTACCTCAGCGTCACACGGTGTGCCTTCAAGTGTCCTGAAACTGTCCTTCATTTCTCCTGAATCTGCTACTTCATTGTTTACAATCCTTTTGTCTTTAAGGTTGTTTTTTTTCTCCTTCTATTTGTCTGCTGTTCGACGAGTCCAACTGCCTAGTTATTGTGTACTTTTTGTTCTCTCTGCACAAAGTGGGTAACAGGACAAAACAGAATGTAATTTTTTTTTTTTTTTTAATCTACTTTGAGGTCTTTTGGCATCTGGGAAAAAAAATCATGCAAGGAAGTTTGTCTCCCTAGCTAACAAGTTTCTATACCTGGGGTTGATTTTGTGTTTCTCATACAGATTGAGGGCCAAGGGCATGGAGCCGTTTTCGACTGCAAATTTACCCCTGATGGCCATCGTTTCGCCTGCACAGACTCTCATGGCCATCTGCTCATCTTTGGCTTTGGCAGTTCCAAGCCCTATGAGAAGGCAAGTATAAATCTCACATGTACATTTAAATCTATACGCAAACAAGTTATCATTGTAGCCAGATGAAAGTCTACAGTTATCCCATTTTGAGGATACTTGTTACTTAATAAATACACAGTATAGCATTCTCTTGATTAAGAAATTATTATAGCCCTTGAATTTGAACACTTTCAAAGCTCACTGTATTGTGTGAAAATTTAACATTGAGCATCCAAAAATAAGGATGTATGTGAATAATCCCAAAATACATGAATATTAAAAAAGCTGCAGGCTGAAGCCATATCTTAAAGTCAACCTTCCTCTTTCTCCTGGTCTTCACACAGCTTCCGGACCAGGTGTTCTTCCACACAGACTACCGACCGCTGATCCGGGACACCAACGGCTTTGTGCTGGATGAACAAACACAGCAGGCACCCCATCTCATGCCCCCGCCCTTCTTGGTGGATGTGGATGGAAACCCCCATCCACCAAGGTACACGTGACCCTCTTGACCTTCTTTCAGTTATATAGCATACACTCTTCAGTCAAAACCTGAGGGCTCAAATTATTGAATGTGTGATCCATGAAAAACACTACTAAGTAAGGTAGTGCAGTTAAAAAATGTTGGTTTGACTAAGTAATGATTAGTAAGAGTCTGTCAGCTGTGATCTATTTAAAATGTATCTGGATATACTTTATACCTGGATGAACTGATGCAATGTTTAAACATTGTCTTTGATGGATTTTCAGGTACCAACGCCTTGTCCCAGGCCGGGAGAACATTGCTGCTGAACACCTGGTTCCTCAGCTGGGATATGTAGCCACTAGTAAGTATGGAACCAACCACACAAAGGCCTTTATTTGAACATAATTAGCTAGTTTACCAAGGAAAACAGTTTTTCTTTTAAATATATAAATCAAAAATCTACAGTTAGAAACATCTGAACCATAACCTTACTGCTACAATGTCTTAACAAGCTGTTGTAAGTGTTTGACCTGTGGAAACCTCTACTACTATCCTACTAATACTCTTGGTCTCCCTGTGTGATGACTTCTTCAGGTGATGGCGAAGTTGTGGAGCAGGTGATAAGCCAGCAGACGGCAGAGCACGATGAAGCTTCTGCGATAAGACGCAGCAATCTTTTGGACGAGGCCATCAGAAATCTCCAGCAGCAACAAGACCGGCAGAACCCGCCTGAGACGGAGACAGTGCAGGGGGCTGGAGCAGGACCAGAGGGGCAAGCTGAGCCCCAGGGCCCAGCCTTGGCACCAGCACCAAGCACACCACGCAGAGGTAAGAATACACCACCAGTGTTTAATGGGATTGTTTTGGTTGGCATATTGATCCAGTGATCTGTTGGAGGCTAGCTGTGGGATTCTGTAAGCAGCACATTCATTTACTAAAGGTTAATATTTGATATTCTTACTTCAATACAGTGTCTGTGAATGATCGAGCAGACGTGCAGTCACCCCCTAATGTGGGTCTACGCCGCAGCGGACAGGTGGAGGGTGTCCGGCAGATGCACCAGAATGCTCCTCGCAGTCAGATGGCCACAGAGAGAGACCTGCAGGCCTGGAGACGCAGGGTGGTGGTGCCCGAGGTGGCACCCAGCAGCTACAGGTACTGTACCTGAGACAATATTAGCTTTCCCATCTACAGCTGAAGACACGTCATGTGTGTGACTGGAAATGTCTGAACTCTTTGTGGTGTTTTTGGACGTGACACCGTTTACATGACGAAAAAAATGATTATTTTTTTATTTAAATGGAAAATGGATTCTACTCTTTTACATCAGATCAATATTGTAATAATATCCAACAGAATTCAATATTTTACACGTTCATGTCAAAAAAACGCTTATGTCTAATTGTACCCATCAGGCATCTAAACAAGTGGTTTAGATACCTAATGAGATTTTACAACATTTGTTTTGCTCTAAATGTTGTCACTGTTAATTTCAAACACGATGGAAATTGTTTTTCAGGGACCAGGAGGGAATTCGAACAGCCAGAGGAGATGAGGAGGTGCTTCTGTACAATGCAAAGAAGCGACGCATTATCTACAGCAGCTGTCGAGTAGGTTTCTTCTTTATTTGCTTCACTGTAGGAAGTCTTAAATGGCGATTTGAAAAATGGTTTGTGTACTCACATTTTATTAATACTCAGAATACTTTATTGATCCCCTTAGGGAACTTATGTAGTTGCAATTGCTCACAGTCACATTTAAGGTAAAATAAGAGTAAGAAAAGGGCAAGTAAGTAACATATCTACAATAAGACAAGTTAAATGAGATTAGGTTAGAAGTCAGATTAGGTGAAAAAGATTGTACAAATTCTATTGTAGTGCAGTGTACAGGCAGAATAGATGTGGCAGCAGTGAATAAATAACACTGAAATTTATTTATAATTTTTTTCATGTTATTTACAAATCTTTGCACTGGTGTTGAGTCAGCCCCATCTGTCCCCTCAGGATGATTCAGATGATGAGCTTTCTACTGCAAGGCGATCACACGGCCGCAGTGACTTGCTTGAATTCATCGACTTGTCATGTGAAGAGGGAGAGGAGACTGCAAGTTCAGAGGTACACACTGAGGTATCACATTCTCCACCCACGTGTGTCATTTAAATGCACCTGTGGTATTTTTTGGGGGGTTTTAAGCAAATTCCTGTTTTTATTTTTAATTTGCTCAGGACAATGATTTGGATGGCAGTGAAATGGATTCCTCCAATGATGAGGAAGAATGGAATAGTGACAGCTCAAGGTATACAGTTTTATAGACAAAGGTCACATATTGCATTATTGGAAGTCATCCTTAGAATTTGTTTGAACTTGTTTAGAGTACCAGATAAAAGGGTTTTCTTGAATTACAAAAATTACGATGTAGAGAAAAGTATTGACTTTATTTTTTTAAAGATTATGTTACTCCTTTGTGTTGTCTTAGGTGGCAATCCCCACCCATCTGGTACCCCAAGCAGGTTAAAACAAATTACTTAATAAGTTTTTGTATTGCCTGTTTTCATTTAATGTTGTAATGTCATCACAACTGCTTTTGATTGGACAGCCATACGTCCAGCGAGTACTCTGACTGGACGGCAGACGCTGGCATCAACTTGCAGCCCTCCACCCCCTTGTCGTCACGGAAACGTGTGCAGCGCAGACTCAGCAGCTCGGAAGAGGAGGAGGTAGAGAATGAGGAAGAGGAGGAGAAGCAGCAGAGTGACGAGGAGGAAAGAGCTGGCAAGAAAAGCAAACAGAAGTCCAAGAAAGGAAAGTACAAGGCACCCAGGGTGAGTTGTTAAACAGGGCAGACAGTATACACAGTATCCAACCTAATCCTGATGTGTCACTCTGTCCACTAACTGGTTCATCTTTGACTCTGTTTTTGTCAGTAAGAAAATCTAATGATGAAATTTGTAACATAGATTGTAAACAGGTTCATAATTACTCTCTTAATGTTTTTTTTTTTTACGTCTTTGTACTCCAATCAGCGTCCAAAGGTCAGACCATCCATCAACAGAGAAGTGTCCAATGAGTTCAGACCCTCACCATGGATCACTGATGTCATTCCCAGAAAGTCTCCTTTTGTTCCCCAAATGGGCGATGAGGTATGTACATTATGATATATGACATATATGTACATTATGAAAGGCACTATGCATGACAATGAAAAAAAAACATATTTTTAGTTGGGCTGAAGCAGAGAAAATGTGAAGAAAAGTTTTTTGTAAAAACATTTGCGGACAATTTTAACATGTCAGGCAGGCTGCAAAGTCGAAAAGATTGGCAAAAAATATAAACATAGACAGGACAGATAGATCTTAAATATACAGCCACTCTTTAGATGTAGTCTGAAGACTTTTTGCAAATCTTTTGGTGGTTTATCAAGGGTCATTCTCACCATCCGGTTTCTGATCTTGTAGAAAAGTTGCTTTCTAAGCTCTGAATCGCTTTGTGCCCGTAAGGTAATCTACTTTCGACAAGGACACGAGGCCTACGTCGAGGCAGTGAACCGCAATGAACTGTACCCCATCAACTTAGACAAACAGCCCTGGAAGAAAATGGAGCTGCGGGTAAGACAAAGAAAAAAGAGAAGATAGTTAGTTAGTTTTTCAAATGTGTTAATCAAAATGCAAATTAAAGGCAAATCCGGCTGTATATTTTCCAGGACCAAGAGTTTGTGAAGATAACTGGGATCAAATATGAAGTCTGCCCTCCAACACTTTGCTGTCTTAAGCTGACTCTTATTGACCACGGAACTGGCAAAATATCAGACAAGTCGTTTTCTGTCAAGTAAGCAGCTCAATTTCATACACTGCCTCGCTGAGAGGCACATTACATAATGTTGCATTTCTTACTCCCGTTTTTGGGACTGTAGTTTGTTTTATGAAATGGATGTGTATTCATCATTATGATTCAGCATTAGTTTCACAAGTCTTGAATGTTTATAGTGCTTGGGACGCTGATTTTTCCTTCAGGTATCACGACATGCCAGATGTGATCGATTTCCTTGTGTTGAGGCAAAGCTATGACGAGGCGCTTCGTAGAAACTGGCAACCAAGTAAGTTTGTGCACCTTGTTAGAGATGTTAAATGTTTGTTTTGTTCAGGGTATCTGTTTCATCAAATTTAAATACTGAAGAAAGGCACTCCCTAGCAGCAAATTCAATAACTTTGTCAACATTTCAGATAAACTATTATGTACTCTTCTGGAGAGCACTGTGAGAATTATTCTTAATTTCTGTTTTGCTGCTTCTCAGTGGAGGCGCTGATAAATAATGTTTTGTTGTTAATCACATAGATCCTGTATTAAATGACACATCAGTACAGCCTCTTACACCACATAGATACTGTGGATCCTTTCTCCATCTTCTAAGCTGGTTTCCACCTTCTCCTGTGCAGACGACAGGTTCCGCTCAGTGATAGACGATGCCTGGTGGTTTGGGAGCATTGTCTGTCAGGAGCCCTACCAGCTTGAATACCCTGACAGTCTCTTCCAGTGCTTCAAAGTCAGGTGGGAAAACACACATGCTGTCATGAGAAGATAGCTGGGGATAAGGTGTTTGTGGGGCTAGCACCAACACCGAATATCAGCTAGTTTCTAAGAAACACTGCTTTTGACACTGTTGCTATTTTGAAACAAAGCTTGGGCACTGTATGCCTTATCAAACACTAGTGAGTGAAATTTGTGGCTGACATTTCAGATTGTCTGCCTCTCAAGACTGCCACAATGGCAACAAGGAGTAAATACAATGGATTTCTTTCCTGAAAGTGTACTTGACGTTATATCTTTATCTTTTTGTATATTTAGATGTATTTTTAAAGAGAATAACGTATCCAATTGGTCAGTCTAGGACTAGTCTGTCTGTCCCCTAGTGGTTTTTAAGAGGCATGACAATGTCATGTCCATGATACTGTGTGTTCTTCTGTAAAGAAAGTAACATACTGAATGTATTGGTAATTTTTTATTAAACAAAAATGAAAAAATAGAACTTTTTAGGGACCGCATATTAATCTGAATTAAACCCAAAAAAAATTGTAGCACTCAGTGTGCACTCATGTATGATAGTATACTTTGGCAACACTTGTTTTTTGTTTTCATCAGATGGGACAACGGGGAAATAGAGAAACTGAGTCCCTGGGATGTGGAACCTATTTCAGATGATGGTACTTAAGACTTTTTACTAGCTTATTGCTTTCACAGCTACAAATAAACACACTACTGGTTCACATAGCAGAGTGATGAAGTTTCAGTGCATATTGAACAAGTCTGTCTCTGCTGTGCAGCCCAGCAGCCAGAGACAGAAGGAGGTGGTATCCCTGTGACAGCAGATGAGATGAATGAGCTGATGTACAAGCCTCTGCCTGGGGAGTGGGGGGAGAGGAGCAGGGATGCGGAGTGTGAGCGCATCATTGCCAGCATTGACCAGCTCATCACTGTTGGTATGTATCCATACACAAGCCCTATTCTTGTTTTGTTTTCATTCACACAATCCCTCTTTCACATGTTTGGTCCCATTTCATTCACATCAGGGTATCTATAGGTTCCGTTAACTGTGAAAGAATTTCTTCCCAGTCACACTAACCCACCTT
Organism: Etheostoma cragini; assembly: GCF_013103735.1. Taxonomy (NCBI): domain Eukaryota; kingdom Metazoa; phylum Chordata; class Actinopteri; order Perciformes; family Percidae; genus Etheostoma; species Etheostoma cragini. The sequence continues at coordinate 19,373,297 of NC_048409.1, forward strand.
CCCCGTTTTTTCTGCTACAGAGATTGCAGCTCCCTTCTCTGGTCCTGTGGACTTAGTCCAGTATCCCACCTACTGCACTGTAATTGCCTATCCCACTGACCTGGGAACCATCCGACTGCGACTCATGAACAGATTCTACAGGTCAGTCCCACCAGTCTTTCCTCCTTCCACCCTGATAATGCCAGGGTGTCAAAGCAAAGGCATGGACGTTTTTGAAGTCTTGAATGTTGCCTTAGCTCTGTCCTAGACATGTCTACAGCTGCTGAAATTCAGATAATTTATGTATGTGTATTTACTCACTTCTGGTAATCCACAGGCGCCTCTCAGCATTAATTTGGGATGCCAGGTATATTGCACACAACGCCCGCACTTTCAATGAGCCAAGGAGCAAGATTGCCCACTCTGCAAAGATGATCACAAATGTCCTCCAGAAATTTGTCAAGTACGTTTTTTTACTTGTTTAGACTAGTGTTTTTTCGAAAGATATTTGATTCTAGATCATGTGATGATAACTAAATATCTCAAATGCTAAATTGACACATTTTTCCTACTTTCACAGTAATCCAAGCTGCACTGATATCATGGAGATTTACAATGCTGTTGAAGAAATGGATGATGATGATGAGGTAGGTCTGGATAAATAGGAACAACTTAAGTCATTAGTATTTGTTTGATGCACTTCTGTCAAATTACTATATATTAATTTGACTTGCAAATAGAGTGGATAATAAGGATTGGGGATGAGGTGAAGGAAGCCTAAACTGCCCATACGTACTTACAATTGATAGGAAGTTTGTTTACTATTTTTAGTAATTTATCTATGGTCACCTTGACATTTTGAAAAAGTTATTTATAAGTTAAGTATCTGGTTAGTGATCAGATTAATCCAAAGTTCATCACTGTCTACAGGAAGAGGATACCGAAGCACCAGGAACATCCTCTGGACACAGACTGCGTCAGGTAAATAGAAACGCATGATAATTTTGATAGAATTTGGTAGCCGATTAACTATTAATAGGTGTGGGATGAGACACGAGATTGGGTTCACGAGATTGAGACCAGATTTTAACATTTAACATTTCACGGAAAACTTCACTGAAGAAATAAAATAGTCTTTTTTCTTCAATCAAAAGTCACAAGATGAAAAAAAAGTTTCTTCACTCAGAGAAACAAGGTTACAACATAACCAAGCAATATCTGGCCGTAGTTGACACCAATTTTTTTGCACTTAAATTTATCATTGTACAGAAGACAGAGATATACGGCTTATTTTAATATTAGTTCACAGTGATTACTTTCTAAAGCTCAAATACCATCAAACACTCAACAGATGATTTTTTTTCCTCTGAATTTTATTAGTTTCAGCACTAAACTAGGAAGTAGGTTAATCTAGTATTGATCTATGATCATTATAGGATAAAGAGAGAACATCTCTCTTGTTTAATATCATTACAAGTAAAGTTAAGTTTTGCTGTACGCTTCCCGACTTATTTTAAGAGAGGGGTCTGTGCGAGACAGAGCCACAGTGAACTCCATGCTGCAGCTAGTGTGTGTGTGTGTCTGTGTCGGTCTGTCTGTCTGTCTGTATGCCTATCTGTGTTGGTCAAGAGAGGGGGAGAAAGAGAGGTGGTACTCTAATGCTCTAATGCTGGTTTTTAAAGCAAGCTTTTTTCTTCCGCTATCGCTCTGCAAAACCTAACTCAGAGTCAACGGGCAGGAGATCTTCTATGCTAATTTGGAAGCTGCTGTCTGCACTTGTGTACTGATATTGCGAGACACTTTACTTCAACGACAAATTTTGTCACTTTTTAATCTCACAAGATCTTGTGGAGATCTAACCATTAATGATTCAATAGCAGCAACTGGCATACATTACCTGTCGTGACGATTTCCCCTCTTTCTCCTTGATAGTTGCAGCGCTCTGTAGAGGTGGTGCCTGACAGAGATGCCTGGAAGCACCAGTGCAGGTATCTGCTCAACTACATATTTGAGTGTGAGGACTCTGAACCGTTCAGACAGCCTGTGGATCCTCAGAACTATCCAGTAAGTTGACACGACAAACTCAAGACTATTCCGTCAAAAAAATAACATCAGAAAGGTTATGTTTTGTGTTCCAGTGTTTTGATGAAGTCAAAATCATGTTTTGATTGTCCAGGACTACCATGGCATCATTGATACACCAATGGACTTTGGCACAGTGAAAAGGACCCTGGAAGAAGACCGCTATGAAAATCCTATTGAGCTGTGCAAAGACACCCGGCTAATATTTGCCAACGCTAAAGCCTACACACCCAATAAGCGCTCAAAGGTAAGGGGGCTAATTAAAGCTTGTGGAAGAAATGTCAAGGTAACTGCTCTCCAGTGCAGAAGATAATTCTACAAATGCAGTGGTCGTTCATCTAATAAAATCTTATTTGGTTACAGATTTTGGATTAAGATGTTAAGTCATTGTATGAATTTTGACGTCATTGTTTGTTTTAGCTTCTGGGACTCACCTTTTCTATTATATTCTAGATTTACAGCATGACCTTGCGGCTTTCTGCCTTCTTCGAGGAGCGAATCAGAGCAATCATATCTCAATATAAAACTGCCATCAAGAGCAGCGATAGGCTCCGCCGCAGTCAGAGGTTCCGCAAGAAAATGCAGCAGCAGGATCAGTCCAACGCCACATCAAGGTCTGTTTGAGTTATGTGTTTCCTCATAATCTTACAGGAGACGGTTCAGGTGCAAGTAGTCAGAGCAGGCCAGAACATTGATGGTTTCCTGTTCATGGCCATGTTTGATGAAAAGTTGCATTCTTCTTTTTCTCAAGTCAAAAGAGAGCTGCAGTAAAAACTCAGGGAAAAGTGGAGTCAACATCTGTGACCAAATCTACCTCAGCCAAAGTGTCTGTTCCTGAGAGAGCCAGGAGGAGTCGAAGCAGCAGCTCAGGTCACAGCTCTTCGGACGATGACTCCGGCTCTAAAGCGGCTTCATCAACACCAGGTACAAAATAAACGTAGCCTCTTAGTAGATTCTGTAGTCTCATCGTGGCTTTGCTAACAGCAGTCCCATGGTATATTCATGGTAATAATGTAAACTTCTCCCAGAACTATTATGGAAGCCGTTTGAAAACTTAAAGCTAAAGTGTGAAGACAATATGTTAACCTTCCCTAGTTAGATGTTTCTCAAAGTGCAAAACCTTGTTGTCTGATACTGGAGTTCAAAGACAAGTTAAAGGTGCTCTAAACAATGTTGGGTGACGTTACTTCTTGTTGAAGTTTTTTCAAACAAAACAAGACTAGCTTGTCCCTCCCTCCTCCTCAACCTTTCCCCTCCCTTCTGTGCTTCCGTGAACTTTTTTTTTTTTACAGTGTGTTCTGGGGACAGGCAGCTCCTGGATAGAGAGAAGATGTTTGCTGTATGTGACAACAAATGTAGCCTAAAACACGTGTGACATCGCTTAGAGCACCTTTAAGTTGATTTGACTTTAATTACTTTTGTTGTGGTAAATAGAGCCTGTGATGTCACTGTAGGAATCAACTCTTGAGAGACAAGCCTTTTTCTGTTCTGGCCCGACAGTGGTGGAATGATCTAGTTATTAAAGTCAGGACAGCGGAGTTGCCAAGTTTTTCACCGATTGGGTTCACAAGATCGAGACGAGATTTTAACACTGTTTTACAGAACACTTCAATGAAGTCTGTTTATTCAGTCAAAAGTCACACAATGAAAAAACGAACATTGAATGGTTTCGCCACAAACTTAAATGACTGAGACTTTGAATGGCTTCTCTCCTGTATAACTAACAGTTACACTGTTACTTATTCCATATGTATGGTGGAGAGAGAGTCTCAGCACTCAGAGAACCAAGGTTACAACGTTACCAGGCATTTTCTGGTAGTAGTTGGGACCAAATGTTTTGCACTTGAATGTGTCATTGTACAGTAGACAGAGGGAAATAAAGCCTATTTTACTATTGTTTCACATTGATGGTAATTTATTGGTGCTTTAGAACTTAATCAAACACTCAACAGATGATTTTTTTCTGCATTTTATTAATTGCAGATGTAAACAAGGAAGTAGACTACTCTAGTATTGATTTAAGACCTTATAAATCGACACTTGAGCATCAGTAGACAGATGGTATCAATTTATAGCGTGTGTGTGTATGTCTGTGTGTCTGTCTGTATAATATAATATAATATAATATAATATAATATAATATAATATAATATTTATTTATTTTTTCAGAGTCTGACAGTGAGAGCGAACTGAGTGAGTCAGAGGAGGAGAAACGTCCTGGTTCCTCAAGGCACCAACTCAGACAGAAAGCAAGAGTTACAAGAAGCAACCGTGCCAAGCAGAGGAAAAAAGGTCAGGAGTTCAGTATTCCTGTTAAAATCCAGTCTTCAATCATGCCTCATTACATTCAGAAGTTGTAATCAGAGAAAAAACAACACAATTTTACTGTGAAATTTTTGAGTTGTGTATGTGAATTGTTGTAGAGAGCGATAGTGAAGAGGAGGAAGAAGACGGCGAAGAGGATGGACAAATGTCTTCCCAATCTTCAGGTCGCCGCTACCCTAGCAGGAGTGAAAACAGCAGGAGTAAGAACAGCAGGGGCACGCGACTGACACGAAATAGTGCTGGTGCAGACAGGAAGCGCACAGGTAAACACTGCAACAATTGTCTTTAGCCTTCCATTTGGCGACTTGCTACACCCACCAGAACAATAAGTTAAACATCCATCCGCATGGCTTGTTTTCAGAGGGCAGAGCAGAGGTGAACGGACACAGCAGCAGGTCGTCTCGCAGGGAGAGACGTCACCACCAGGACTCTGACAAAGCCACATCCCAGGGCTCTGACAGGGAAGAGGAAATCACAGTCCGCAGGTCACTCAAGAGAAAGACAGCAAGGGCAGCTGTGACTAAGATGAAACTCCTCGAAGCATCAGATGAGGACTATGAGGAGGAGGAGGAGGAGGAGGAGAAGCCAAGAAGGAGCAGCAGCCGCCTCCGTCACACAGCCAGGAGCAGCAAACGCACCGCTGTGATCCAGAGCAGCTCAGATTCTGATGAGGAGCCATCAACACGGGGTAGGCAAATGTTAATCTTAGTACTTTCATCAACCAATCATAAATTCTAACGTTACATGTAAATTCAGATAGAATAAGACACGGATACAGTGCTTTCAGATCATGTAAACACATTAACGGTCTTTAAATATACGTAAATATACAGCAGTTTACTTGATATATTCTTGCTAAATTCTGCCCGTTTCTCTCTCTAGATTCTCGAAAAACAAAGGAATCAGGTAGCGAATCCAAGGATGAGGCGGATGGCAATGACAGTGATGCTTCATCGTCCTCCCAGAATGAGCAGAATGGAGACACGAGGTCCAACAAACGGAGGATGTCAAGACAAGCTGCTAAGACTATGGGAACTGGTGAGAAATGTCCTCATGGTCATTATTCTATTTGATTTCTAGTTGCCACTTACAGTGGCCCTTGGAATTGTGACAAGAGATTCTCTAATCAGTTGGATTCCCCCCCCCCCCCCCCCCCCCCCCCCCCCCCCCCCCCCCCCCCCCCCCTTCCTTTCTCCTGCAGATACTTTGTCCCATGTGAATGGACACAGTGCTAAACATCACAAATCTGACAGCAACTCTGAACAAGAGGAAGCTGAAGAGGAGAGTTCTGGAGAAACTGAGGTTTCTGTGTCTCAGAACTCCTCTAGAAGCACAGCAGCCACTCCAGCCAGGAAAAAATGGGTTACAAGTGAGGAGGAGGAGGGAGAGGACACTAAACGCAGAACCACAAGGCACAAACGTCCTGTCAGCTCCGATGAAGACGACAAAGACCACAATTCCCACAAACACTCACACCAAAATGGAAGAAATGTGGAGGAAGCAATCCACAAGGATTCCAAGAAAAAGAGTAAAGTTTCACCGTCAAAAAGCCAAGATAAACATAAATCTGCCTCAACTAATAAACTGGATGGTGCTGAATCCGAGGAACTCAGTGATTCTCCAAAGAGATTGAGCCCATGCAAGAAAAGACTAAAAAAAGATGAAAGTTCTGTAGAAAGCAATATATCCAGTGAGGAATTTAAGGTTGAAAGCAAGTCAAAGAGGCTAACAAGAAACAAGACAAAATCTAAACAGCCTCACGGCGACACCTCCGCTTCAGAGAGTTCTGAGCAGGAATACAAACCCAAGAGGAAGTTGAAGAGAAAACGGTCCACTGGCTCATCAGATGAAGAGTCGGATAATTCAGACAACACATCAAATAGAAGACTGAATCTCCGAGCCCTACCAAAAAAGAAATACATCAGTGACAACTCTCTCTCTGAGGAAGACCATGCTTCTGCCAGCCAGCTTAAACACGGAAATGGTAACAAAACAGCCCCAGCCTGTAGGGAAGGCAGGTATAACAAGAGAGAGTCCAACAGATCCTCTCCCATCGAAGCCAGGAATCCGCTGTCTTCCACTAGAAAACGTATTTACACCTCAGACTCTGAAGATGCGGAGGAGGATACAGAGAAGGAGCCAGTGTCAAAGTACAGTAAAAATAGCAAGTCAGGCTCCTCAAAGCGTCCCAAAAGGGAATCCAAACAAGAGGAAGGTAGCAACTACAAGGAAGACACTTCTTCCCAATCTGATTCCAGCGAGGAGGAGGAAGATGTTGGTCGTTCAAGTAGTGGGAAGAAGAACGCAAGGCGGCCAAAACACAAACGAAAGAAAAGCTACAGCAGCAGCAGCAATCAGAGTTCTGAATCAGAAAGTAAGCATGTGTCTTCAGCCAGAAAGACCCGCGTGAACACCCGTAACCGGGGAAAGCGGACAGTCAGTTATCACGACAGCGAATAAAGGACGTAGCGGCTGACACTGTAGAGGAAATGTGGAGACAAACATTAACTGGAGAACTTTAAAGACATTTGATGGCCACGTTATGGTAGTAGCACTGGAGTCCTCGAGAGAAAATGCTGTGAATCTGTTTCATTCAGGGATATTTATATTTTCTATGAAAAATATGTTTATAGATGTAATACAAATTCAAGCATTTAAACTGCTGGTTTTCACAAAGATACAGAGCAAAACAACACCTCCTATACTCCTTGTTGTGATTTGGCCAGCAGAGTAACCATTCTAGGGAATCTTGTCAGCTTGGGTGCTATCTAATATACCTCTGTTTAATCAAGCATATTGCTGGCTTGCACTAAGATACACTGTAATGAGGTATTTCATACACTAGTTTTGCATTAGAAACTCAGGGGTCAAATAAGTTTACTGTAGTACCAGAGATGCAGTTGTTTTTTTGAGCTAAGGTAAGGACAAGAAACAATTAGGTCGGCAGATGTCCAAGCACACTCACTGGGACAAAACAAATCCGTGTTCAGACTTGACTACAGCACTCCTTTGTAAATCCACACACTTAATACTTGACTGTATTAGAAGTTGATATGAGCCAAAAGAATAATATGAATTCTCTCCCCCCCCCCCCCCCCCCCCCCCCCCCCCCCCCCACACCATTTAATTCTTAAGCAATTAGTTTTGTGTTGTAATCTAGTCAATAGATGTAAATATTTCGTTGAGGATGACATTGTCTGAAAGGTTTGGCGGTCAGTCGGTAGCAAACGTTTATTTAAATTTGAGCTTTTCTCTTTTTTTCCTTTTTTTTACATTTAACTGCATTGTCTTCTTGCTACGTGTCACAAATTGGTACCTTTTTGCCAAGTACAAGTAACCAAAAGTACTTATTGCAAAATACTGTGATTTCTCATATTGGGAAGACCTTTTATTGTTGTCCTGTGTTACCTTCTTTCAGTATTAAATTCTTTTTCAGAGTTGACTTACGACATTTTGCCAGTCACTTGGTTTAGTTTTGTTTTATGGGGAGGTTTCTAAATACAGTCGCTTTGACAATTTGCTTAATGTTTTTCTTACTACACCTTTAATACATTTATGTCACAGGAAAACTATTAACGCAATGTGGTTGTGGAGTGCAATGAATGAGTTATTCCTCATATTAATAAACACATCATTTCAAGGTGTATTTTGTGTTTGACTTATCCACTGACATGTTGATTTAATCTGTCTTGCTCAGTTTTCTTAGCATGTACCTGTATAAACCATAGACTGCATAGGTATAAACTTGACAAATAGTAAAACACTAAAATAAATGCATTATTTGTGAAAGAGGCTTTATCCTTACTTGTAGGAGCTTAATTCAATAATGAATGTAATCCAAGCTCAGGACAAATATTGTATTTCCGCCTCCTTCCGAATATGATCACATCATTTAAATTACATTTACTTCTGTATTGAATATTTTAAGATTTAAAGGTATCAAGGTGGTAATTACTTTAATAATCATGGTGCATGTAGTTTTGGTACTCTTATCTCTGAATGTTTCATGGCCAAACATCACTTACAATGTTTTGAGGACAAAATAATTGATTTCTTGATATAAAAAAAAAAAAAATCAGCTTCCAGATGAAATGACTAGAACTAAAACCGATTACCCTTTGCTTTCTTCGTTTTTGTTTAGGATTTACCTTATATTTTCCTACAGCATATACATATTTCGGTAAATTTAAAAGATGTATTTTTGTGCACGACATTAACCTGCTTTTATTGTGAAGGGCTTCAAAAACAAGTACCCACCGTCGCTTCAGTGTGACGTCATTACCTAATGGTTTTCAGTAGATGCTTGCACTTTCGACATATTTGACTCGTACGGTTTTTAGTTGTTATATTTAATTGTTACTTAGCAACATTAGAAAAATGCAATACTATTCAGAATAACATACATAGTGTAATCTTGTATTCAGTATAAACCTGCGTTTTAAAATTCTAATTTATATAAATTATTTTACCCCACGAAAATACCACCTGCTACAGTCATTTAGATTTGTTTCACAGATAACCAGTAAGCTGACATGTGAGCAAACCAGTTGTGTCTGTTGTCTTGACAGGTAACGTTACGCCTCTTGAAAGTTAGCCCGTAATTTCTCTGAAGATAAAGGTTTAGAATATATTCACATTATTTAAATTAGTTCTTAACATTTCCGGACATGCAAACAAGCTAACATTGTGGCTAATGTCTAGCATGTCCTCTGTCAGTCACTGTCACTACGAGCCTCAGCAACGTTAGAACATCAACACTACCGCAGATTTAGTACAAAATGTCTGCGTGTAAAAGGTTGCTTTACTTTGTAAGGCAGCGAAGCTTATGGACTCATGTTCGGAGAAATGTCACAACCTGGTCTCCTGTTGGAGCTGCCTTCAATGCCAAACCTCACAGGAGACTGAACTTGATCGAGAAAAACGTGGTTTGTAAATGTCTTAAATGTGTTTTTCTACGTTAAAACATTGCTACATAAATGTATTCAAATGTAAATGTAATGTAAAAATGTACCATTCTGTAATGTGTGTTTTACCTCTGGTTAAAGGGTTTGTTCGGAGTACCAGAGTTGAGCTGTCCTGCTGGCTTCCAGGCAGCCACAAAAACAGCTCTCAAGAACACAGAGCGTCTGGTGGGAAAAGCTTGTTCTTGTCCTCCAGGGGTTGAGACAGTTGAGTCTTTTGACCAGCTCTCAGATGGTTTGTGTAAAGTGGCTGATCTGGTGAGTTTAACAACCCAAAATGTGCTAAAACGTTGCACTATAACTGACCTGTGCATTTCTGACCATAGCATGTAATCCTTGTTGCTTCTAAAATTGAGCTGCTACCCACAACGCGTGTATTGTGCACTGTATGTATTATCTGTAGAGTTGTAAGCTAACTGTCATTTTTCTTCCTATTACAGGCAGATTTTGTTAAAGTAGCACATCCAGATCCAGCATTTCGCGAGGCTGCAGAGAAGACGTGTATAGAGATTGGCACAGTTGTGGAGAAGTAAGAAGCGCCTTTTAACAAAGTCTTTCAAAACTGCACACTACAAATAAACACCCCAGCACATTTAGCTTATGACCAAAATGAAAACATGCTGCCATATATTGCATAAAACTGTAAGAGTGCTGGTTGTTAAAAACCAGCAAAGGTCAGCTAAGAAAGATCTTGAGTAGCACTCGATAGAGATGTTCCTGTGTAACGTTTGTGTGTTTCAGGCTAAACACTAATGTCAAGCTATGCAAGAGCCTAAAAGTATTGCTGGACAACCCGGACATTGTGGCTCAGCTGGACCCTGATACTAGGTAATTTTACTGTAATCATATTTAGTTTATAGATATAGGATTTATTGTTTATCTCTGTCCATAATTGCATCACTATCTAATAATAATATCATGTTTAATGATGGTAAGTTATTTGTTTTTGTTTCGCCTTCTAGAAAAGTGGCAGAGTTGTTCATGTTTGACTTTGAAATCAGTGGAATTCATCTGGATGACAAACTGGTGAGACGGTCATAATACGTGGTAACAGACAAGTTATTAATGCAAAAACATTTTTCCCATGTGTAACAATGGTTTTCTCTGCAGAGAAAAGATGCAGTCGCCCTTCATGTCAAGCTGTTGGATCTTAACAACGAGTTTCTGGTTGGCTCTCATCTGCCGAACAGAATTGCTCGGTCTGCAATTCCTGAGCATCTACACCTGCACTTTGCAGATGAAGGAAGCTTCATCCAAGTTGGGGGATTACATGCAGATTCCCCCGATGACTTGGTATGTGCTTTGTTTGGTCTGGGTCACCAGAACATTTCTCGCTTTAGCTCAGCAGGTGGCACTGTTACCTTAAATCAGATTATAGGACTGGATGTAAGGGCAGGATGAATTGTTTAGTATCCTATTCTGTCCTGATTAGTAGTACCATTTATATATTTCAAAATGTTAAGAAAGGGGGTTTAAGAGCATTTCTATTAATCTTCTATGAATTAAATATCGGCTCTAGTTGCCTGTCAGCGTTGCTGAGCAGTAAGCAGCTCAGGTAGCGATACAATTGGTCAAAAGGTTCTCTCTCTCAAAATTACTAACTTTAATTTTAATGATTTAAATATTTCTGTTAGTTTTAGATCATTTAGTATGTTATACAGTTACCAGAACATACTTTATCTCAACAGTTTTTCTATATACCAATAAAACAGTAGTAATGCCAATGTCTCCTATGAAGGAAACTAAAATCACACTCCAGACAAAAAGCAGAGAGCAATATGATACAATAAATAAAGCCAGAGCAAACTTTACAATCACTTATTTAAAGATAACAGTCTGACAATGCAGTTAAAGGTAAAGTTTTTTTGATTGTCTACATCTGACATCCAAAGATCTCTTAACTTTCCCTGTAACTCTTGATGAGCAGATTGCATCTTTCTTCTTCTACAGTTTGTGGACAAGTGGCTTTTTATGTGGCATTATGTATTTAGCTCTGTCCGCTCTTCCACTTGTAGGTTCGAGAAATTGCCTACAGGATTTACCTTTATCCAAATGCAGATCTTATGGATTGCCTGGAAGAGCTGCTAAAATGCAGATACAAACTGGCCAAACTGGTGGGCTACGACTCCTACGGACACAGAGCCTTAAAGGGAACGATGGCCCAAACACCAGGTTTATAAGATGCCTCTACTCTCTTTTAGGCCTGCACGATTTGGGGAAAAATATTAATCATGATTCTGTCAGCTTAGAATTGATATCACAATTCTTTGCCACGATTTTTTCCCACAAAGTGAACCATGACAAAACAAAAAACATTGGCAGCACCAAACATAGATTTGTTTTGGCACATATAGCTCTTTGCGCATCACCACAAGCTTGTAAACACAGAGGGAAGGGAGAGCATTGCAGTGGTTGGGAACGCTTTAAAACCTATTTTATACAGTCTATGTTTAAAACTCACTGAAGAAAGTAGTAGCGTTTGTGATGTAGTCAGCTCGTAAAATTGAATTAGAATCAAAGTCCTTAAAAAAAAAAAAAAAAAAAATCCAAGTTATTTAAAAATTAAATCGTGATTCAAGATTGAGATTTTATAATGATTAATCGTGCAGGCCTACTCTCTTTGCTTCAGCATCAATATAGTTATCAGTAGTCAGCGTGTTTGTGTTTGTAACTCATATTTGCTAAATTGGTGATAATTTTAAAAGACACCAAATAATTCTTATTTTAGAGGTTTTATATGAGCTATAGTAGTTATTTTTCATTAGTGCCTTTGGCAGCTTGTCTCAGATAGTTTACATGCTGCAACTCACTTTTTATCGCCCTTTGCAGAAACGGTGATGAGCTTTCTTCAGCTGTTAACAGACAAGCTGTCAGACAGGTACGGTCTACTCTTAAAAGTCTTTGTCTAAAAATGTGAAAAAATGTACAGATCCAATATTCTGTTAGATAGTTATGACCTGCTTATTTAAGTCTGTACTATTAAATCAATGCTTCCCTTCATAGTTATCTATAAGTTGGCGCATGATGCCCAAGAGTCCATACCTCCTAAAATGAGTGACCCACAGAGTTATTTACCTTGGGCAACAGTGATTTGATTAGTTCTTGTCACATTTCCACTGTTTATTCATAAAAGGCCACTGGATATTTGTGTTGTTTCCAACTTCCAACAGTTTTTTTTATGTAAGTATATTCTTTGTGCTTGGTGTGACGCCCCTCCCACTATCCCACTGTACTGGCCAACCTCATCAGGCAGCTGGATCTAGTTCAGCTCGGCGTCGTGTTCATGCGCTCCTCTCTCCACGAGATGCATTTTAGGAAATAATTAAATAATTATTTAGGAAATTATTATTATTTAATAAATTGTTTAACTGAGCTGATTTTCAACATTAGGATTCCTCAAACAGCTCAAAGATATACTCAGGTCAGGTTCAACCAAGACTCTAAATTACCCACAGTCTTAACTGTGAGCCTGGCAGCCGGACCATGGTGTTACCCTGCCTCCACCATACTGCATGTTGCCGAAAAACGATAGTTTGGTAAAAAACTACAATAAATGCCTCAAGTCACTTAGCAACTAACTTGTTTTTGTGTTTTTTTTTTTACTGTCACAGAACAGCCAACGACTTTAAGATGATGACAAACATGAAGAAAAAACTCAACCCTCGTAACTCTGTGAGGGATTTCTTTTCTTCATAACATATTCTTTACATACATGGTCATTTTCTTGCAAATATTAACCAGTATGTAATCAATGTTAAAGGTTTGAAAGTAAAGCTAGGTAGTTAAAGTGTGATTTGTGCTTCTGCATTAAATCTACATGGTTAAATCTATACTTGTGCACTGGTGTCTGCGTCGTTATAGCATCGCAGGGCCAGCAAAGCGAGTGAGAGTGTGACATGGATTAACTTTCGGAGTAGCGAGTCTAGAGGCATAGTGGGAGAAACAAAGAGTCTCCCCTGTGGTTTCTCATCACGGTGAGAAATCTGTGGCTGGAAAAGTTAACCCTCTCCTTGATTTCATGTTGTTTATGGAGAAGGAAACCCTGGAAATGAGTATGGGGAAATACAGCGTTACCAAACCACACTTAAGCAACGTCCATTACCGTGACACGTAGTTACATTTTTTGAGAGGTGCACGTTAGGGGGGTCCAGCATGGGGTCGGTATCTCCATGTACCTACGTATCTAGCTACGGCGTGGATTTAACTCAGAAACATAAATCAGTCTTTAGTTTTAACATAAATTCATTTTTAATCTATTTTAGATTCACTATAATTCAGTTATGTCTATTTTAGTATCATTTGTTTGATACAACATGTAAATAAAATACTCCTGGTCTAATTTTATAGGAGCTCATGCCATGGGATCATCCGTACCTCAGTGGTGTCTTACGTGCTGAAAGGTGAGTAGTCATTTGACAAAGCCATCTTAGTCGGTAGCTTTGTGATGGTTTTTAGATGTTTGTAATTCCCTTTTCTACCAAGGTGTAAGTTGTCATTGGGTCTCAGCTCATCCTCAGGTGTCAGATGTTACAAAAGGTGCTAAGGGGGAAGCATGGGAGTTCTCACCAACTCCTTTTAAATTCAGGACAATACGATGTGGTATAATCTGCTGCTTTCGCCGTTTTTTTCTGTTTGAAGTTGTGGCATTTTGGCATTTGTTAGGGAGAGAAAATTATTCTATTATACTTTTGACACTCTCCTCAGTCACTTTCAGACACAGGTTGATCTTGATCCATATGAGGCTTTTAACAATAAAAGCCTTTTGTTCTACTGTATGTTTTTATTATGCAGGTACAACATAGAGCCCAGTCTGTACAGTCCGTATTTGTCTCTGGGTGCGTGTATGGAGGGTTTGAACAACCTCTTCTCTCAGCTGTATGGTGTGTCCCTCATGTCCGAACACCCCGGTGCTGGAGAGGTCTGGAGCGAGGATGTCCGCAAACTGGTAGATCTCACTAATAGGGCAAAATGTCTGGGATTGTGGTGACTCAATGCCTCCTTCTAATATGAAGTTGGTTGAAGTCTGTTCTATGTCCTATGTTGTAGATCAATCTGATAGCAAAGGTCTATATATTTGTGTGTGTGTGTGTGTGTGTGTGTGTGTGTGTGTGTGTGTGTGTGTGTGTGTGTGTGTGTGTGTGTGTGTGTGTGTGTGTGTGTGTGTGTGTGTGTGTGTGTGTGTGTGTGTGTGTGTGTGTGTGTGTGTGTGTGTGTGTGTGTGTGTGTGTGTGTGTGTGTGTGTGTGTGTGTGTGTGTGTGTTTTCCCAGGCTGTGATACACGAGACAGAGGGATTATTGGGATATATCTACTGCGACTTCTACCACCGGCAGGATAAACCTCAACAGGTGCGCATACACACATTCATCCATATAGTCTTCACATCTTAATGTTAGCTTCTCCTCTGAAAATAGGCCTCTCCTTATTTAATTATACGCCAATGTTATGTTCCTAAAAAATTTAGTGATAAAATATGTGTCTACATTATTTATTTTTTTCAATCGATTTCACCTTCCTTGCCCAACCTTGTCCTCCTCCTCCCCAGGACTGTCACTTCACCATCCGTGGTGGCCGCTGGTGCCAGGAAACGGGTCAGTACCAGCTTCCGGTTGTGGTGCTGATGCTGAGTCTGCCCCACCCAACCAAGAGCGCCCCCACCCTGCTCACGCCGGGCATGATGGAGAACCTCTTCCATGAAATGGGACATGCCATGCACTCTATGCTGGGACGCACTCGCTACCAGCATGTAACAGGTGAGGTGTGAGCACAGATTGGACACCGTAACCATGGGCAACTTACTTCAGACAAAATGGAAGATTGCACACATGTATCATTAAGTAGGTGTTATTCAAACTGTTTACCTGGCAGACAGTTAAGCAGATGTTTAACATTTCATGAGCTCTGTATCTTAAAGTGATGGCTATGTAGTTCCCAAATGTCACAAGCTAGAATCCTGTTGTATGATATGGAGCTATAGGTTATTCAAGTGAAAATAGAGTGTAAATCCGATTAAGTATAGCCCCAAGGAGAGCTTTAGATTATCCTTGTCATTTGATACAGTTTCCCTTGTCGGATAAAGCTGATTAGTTTCTTCTCTCTGGTAATTCAAGATCCCAAAAGTATTTATTTTACAATAATAACAATATCCATTACCTCGACTTGGTTTCTGAGTGGACACCATACAGCAATTTAGACATGCAACTTGAGTCACAATTGTATCTTAAAGCTCATAACAGTTGCATTACCAGTGACTTAATACTATCTTTTTTACCTCTCTAAATCTATTTTTATATCAGATGTTCTACTTGATATCAGATTTAAACATCTGTGGAAGGTTAAAAGGATGTACTCTACCGAGTTCTGTGTCAGGTCAATTTGGGTCTGGTTTGTCAGACCAACCTTTTGTTTTAATTTGTGCGTCTAAGCTTTGATGTCTCTCCTCCAGGAACCAGATGTGCGACTGACTTTGCTGAAGTCCCATCCATCCTCATGGAGTACTTTGCCACTGACTATAGAGTCCTCAGCCAGTTTGCACGCCATTATGAAACTGGACAGGTACGCCTAAACCTCAGAATATAGACCAACGTAAAACTAAAAAAACATTACTCAGTGGTGGTGGAGGTATATTTTCCAATACATATCATTTTTGGGGCTATTATAGGAAAGCACAACCTGTCTTTTCATTGCTACGCAGATGATTTGCAAATCTATTTGCCTGTGAAAGCAAATGACAGTGTCGCACTAAACTCCCTGCTTAGTTGTATCACTGATATTAAGTTGTAGCTTTCAGAAAACTTTCTTAATTTGAATCGAAATAAAACGTGGTGTAATATTTTCTGTACTTCAGGCATGCAAAATGGTCCAGCTTTGAGTTTGGGGGATTTGGCATCTTACAGTAATAGGTCAGCAACGTTAGAATCAGCTTTTTCCCCAAGACTCTGGAACAAGTTACCCCCCGATATTTGCACTGTTACAGATGTAGCTCTTTTTAGGTCCAAACTCAGAACATATCTGTTTAGCCTGGCTTTTAATACGTAGCAGTGGTTTGACAATTTCATTCTTCTGTTTCTTTGTAACCTTTTCTGATTTTACTGTTTTCTACGTTCACTCTTTCTATTGTATAATATGTGTTTTTACTCTTGAAAAACATGATTAAAAATAATGGACTTTTATTAAATGAAAATGATGTCCTACTAGTTCCCACTGGATGATTATGTCTGTGTCATTGTCTGCTCAGCCTCTGCCTGAGAGCATGGTGGCTCGCCTTTGTGAGTCAAAGAAGGTGTGCGGAGCCGCAGACATCCAGCTGCAGGTATGACTAACCTCACACACACCACTTAATATGATATCTAAAAGTAATTTTCACTTTTACAAGAACACCCAACTCAAACAAAAACAAAAAAGACTGAGTGGTGAATAATCAAGCCTCCAGTCCCTTTTAATGTACACAATTACAAACGTTTACCAGCATCTTGGGGGAAACGGAAGCTTCTTTTTTTGACTTGGTGTTTATGGAATCAATACAGACTTTGTCAGATATTAGAATAAATTATTTAAGCTTATCAGCCCTTTACCTTGTCGAAGGCTGCCAGTTTTGGCCTTATCTGTCTTTAGCTGGTTTACGGAACAGGGATTACACAGTCCTAAAATGCTTTAAATTTCTTAGTGATGGAAAATATAGAGAGTTTAAAAACATATAATTTACCACTGCAGAGCCCCCCCTTTGCATTTATGTTCTTTTAATATGTTTGTATGTCACTGATTTAGTAGGAAATGTGTTTTTAATTTTCCTGGCAGATTTTCTATGCTGTCTTGGACCAGATCTACCACAGCAAACCTCAGAACCGCTCCACCACAGAAATCCTGGAGGAGATGCAGCAGAAATTCTACGGCTTGCCTTATACGCCCAACACGGTACATCCTCAACAGTTTTTTTTTTTTTTCTCTTTGACTTTTTCTGTCTCTTTAGGTTCATTACAGTCCTTGATGTGGATGATAATTTAGGCAAAGTTCTGTGCATGTATCCCTAAGACTCTCCTCTCACTGCTTAGTTGATCACAGCACAGAAAAAACACATATTTGACTTGAGTTGTTTTAGCTTTCTACTCTCTATCTCCTTCTCTTTCCTTTCTTTCTGGTTTTATGTTTTTTACCCAGGCGCAGCAGCTTTTAAGAGATTAAAGCCTTTTTTTAAGCTCTACTTAAATAACAAAGCAGAGGTATACTTTGAATGAGCTTTCCCTGGGGGGAATATTTGAAAGTCTTGCTCCCGGTCCTTTTAATGAAAAAAACCTCTCAATTTCCCCCACTTTTGCAGCTGTGGGCGAGTGGATGAGGCCAGGAGGGATAACGGGAATCAAACAGTCATAATTTAGCCAGGAAGGGCCTTCATAAAGCGTTAACTCTGGGCTGTAATTATGTGGGGTACCATCAGGAATAGAGATTACAGAACTGCTGTATATTCTCCCAAACGTCAGTGCTCCGTCCCGTGTTTCTCCTCACAGGAGTCCTCCCACTCTCCTGCTTGTGCACTGCTTTGTAGCTCCCTCTCTAGAGATTGTGGTTTATGTTATATAGTTTCCCACTGTCGCAGTTGTTCCTCTTCAACTTTTCAAACCACACTGAAAGCTCTAACAGACACTTTGCCTCTGTGTGCACAGTTAACCGCAGCAGGATCGTTTTCCTCATATGAACTTTCACAGAAACTGCTGATGATTGCAGCGCTTAAGTTTCTTGAATTGGATCCTCGTTGGATAAGAGCAAGTGAAAACAGATTTGTTTAGATCCTTCAATGACAGACTCTACTTAAACTTGTTTCTTTTTGAAAATTGCCCTTTTTGTCTCTCTTTTCACCCGTCCTCATGGAAACCCGGTTCAGGAAACGTTTCCACAGCAAAGTGAACATTTGAGTGGCTAATAGGTTACGGAGAGCCACAGATTATAAACATTAGGGTGATGCTGACGTGTATAGTTTATAGAGCATGGATATCATTTCCCGCTGTGTGCAGAGAGAGAGGATCAGCTTTGAGTAACATAGACCACATGCTCACCCTTGAGCTGAAGATAATATTTGGAAATAAATGTCAGAAAGCAAGGTGTTTGGCTCATGTGTGTTGACATTTCTTTATTCTGCGATTCTTGGCTTGCATCAGTGCCAAGTGGTCGCTCCTCTTTTTTTAATGAGCATCATTTTTAATGCATACTTGCATAACATATAATCCACATTCCCCTTCAAAACGGTGGAAATGCAGCTTAGCACAAGTTAAGTTTAGAAAGAACAAAGTGTTTTATCTCACTTACAAGAGTAAAAAGCCTTTGCTGACTTTGTCTCCTTTTGTATGTAAGGATCAAAAGGATATTTCGCTGACATGTTACCCACTTGCATTCTCTCACAAAAGTTGACATTAATCATTTGATGCAAGGCAAAGGTTTTAGAAAAAGGGGGCGCTTGGAAGTCTGAAAATCAGTTAACCATTAAAAGCCTCTTGTCAAAGACTCAGACAGCTCACTAAACAGCTCCTCAATAGCTGCTTATTTGTTTCCAGAATATGGGGAAACTTATACCTTGCCCGTGGTTTTCTGAGCCAGGACTTCTCTCTAGAGTGCTGTTTACTTTTGTTAAAGTCACCGCAGCCCAGATGAGTCTCGTCAAGTCGACACTTTCAAGCTTAAGCATTTTTAACGGCATTGGGTGGAAGATGAGCAGGCAGCCCCCAGTTTAAGCTCTCAAATTATTTCAAAGGTTAATACACTTTGTTATCCAGTATAGGCTTGCATGATATGAGGAAAATATGCGATAACGTTGTTGAATATTGCAATAATATTACTTGTGATAAATCAACAGATATAATATTGTTCTTAGTTCTGCTGCTTTCAGTATTCTGCTAAAATACAACATATTGCTTGTTGAATTTAAAACAAATGAAAGAAAATCATTTCCAACATTTTTTTATTGAACATTAAAGGCATTGCTAAAGAATTTCAGAAACATTATAAAGTGCAGTTTTCTACAGATATTTTCTTTCAACTAATACAATCTCTGAGCGTTTTTTGCGATGAGTCACAGCCTTTTGCAATGTATTCACTGCACCAGTTGAGATTGCGATGACAATTTAAACAAAAAACGATATATTGTGCAGCCTTAATCCAGTAAAGGTATTTATAATTAATAATTTCAAGGATCCATTTCCCTTTATGCCTTCTACCTCTGACTCAGTATGTTATAATAAAATGTAGACGCGGAGGTAGTGATTTGATTTCACAGTACCACCCTGGCAATATAATTGTAAAACACACTTTTGGTCAGTTTTAGTGCAGTGCCCGTTCAAAACGTACCTGCTTGGAACAGGCCGATGGCTTGGCCCGTGTTATTGCTGCTTGTAGCTTTCTCCAGAACCATTGTTCACTGAAGTAACTTACAGAAGGACCCCAAAACTCCCCAACTGTGTACTACTGACCTAATGTGTACTTCTACTTCAGAGGAAAACATTGTACTACAATATTTATCTGACCGAGGCATTTTTACCTGTTACGTGGGAGATGCAGGTTTTACCCACAAAACTGACTAATTTACAGCTCACAACAACTGATACAATATAGTGTCTGACTTTTGTTTGATATCTAGTGTCGGCAATTTTACTGCGTTAGCGAAATGCTCTGAGTGAATTAAAGTCGGGCTTTTACTGTTAAAGGTAGACATGAAAGAAGTGGAGCCTGCGTTATGCCATTGCTTCGGACACAAAGAGGGTCCTCGCTTTATAGTTAGATGTCATTAAAATAATTTCTAATATTAAACAAGTATTTAATGCCTTATAAGTTCTGTATTCAGATCTCCCTTAAAAGTTAGATCCCAGTCTCAATGGGTCTTATTTGATTAATACTGCCATAGTTGATATTAACAATGGATCATATTACTGTGTAATATCAATCTCAAGTTTCTTTTATTTAAATCTGACTCATCTCTATGGGGCTTTTTGGCTTTTTTTAATCAATTGTTTTGGTGAAGAGTCAGATAATTCCCTCTGTAGATTAAATAAAGGTTATACATAAATGTGGAGTGAAATTGGAGACTCCAGATAAGTGCTAATGTTACTTCATATCTACAGCATTTGTAAATTAGCAACAGTTTGCTAAAATCTTTTTCATAACAACTGGGTGATAATTAAATAGAGGATTCCAGGAAATACAGTGACCTGCTGTATAAGGCATTCTAATCATTAAAAAGTTTAGTTTTGGGCTACAAAGATTAAAGTCACTTTAATTACCAAAGACAATAAAATGTACCAGGATTTACTCTGGCATGTACAAACAGTGCATAGGTTATCCATGTCATTTGATTCAGACAATTAATTCACTTGCAACTGGAGTATAAATCATTAACGTGTTTAAAGTTGCTATTTTATGTGGCGTTAGGAGGCGTCTGCATTCTGGTAGGGTTTTGTTAACTATGGCAGCTGCTGTCTTTTCTAAATGGCTGAATGTTTGAGTGTTTGCCAGCTGAATTCCCCCAGACTCCCCGTTTTCAGAGATCATAAAAGAGCTTGTCTTTATAGATATGGAAAGGGGCCCCCTCAGGCAACTGCAGGGAGAACAGAAGAGAGAAGGGGGCTTTCTACCATTTAGGAATTTCCGTGTTTTGTCCTTTTAAAGAAGGCGCTGGCAGGTTGTGATTTAATGTTTTGTTATAGAGGTTTGTTCAAGAAAAATATGTTTTTATTACACCAATATAATGACACTAACAAAGACAATAGAGGCAGCTTAAAAGATGAAAAAAGTGTTTGACGTGTTTTTCAGAAGACATTTAAGTTTTATGATTTACTTTTTAAATATTCACTTGTTTAGTTGCAGTGCCAAAACTAGAACTGTTTTGTTTTTCAATGTCAGTGTCTGAAGATGTTTTCATCTCAAGTTTAAGTTGTAGTTAACATCTTCAGTCTCACCTCATGTGTCTTTTACTGGAATAGTCAGCTGTGGTCATGGAACAGCTTCTCCTTTTTAAAACTTTGCGTTTTTACGAGCAGAAACATTTAAGCCTTTTCAGGCTGTGATGTCCTACCTCTGCCACGCTGCTTCCTAACCACACTGTAGCCAACAAACCCAGCATTTTTAATTTAGTCAAAAGCTCATATAGTGTCATGGGATACAAGCAAGTTATCTTTGTGTAATTTCTTTATTTGGGAGCCAGAGTTAACTTCTATCGCTTCTCTTCCTCTCGGTAAGTTTGTTCTGTCACATCCAGTCGGGTGAAGTAGAATCTATTGGCGTCCGGGTTATTTCAAACTGTCTTTTCACTCAGGTGAAGGTGATAATATTTAAAAAGTGTTTTTACTATCTTCCATAGGCATGGCAGCTGAGATTTAGCCACCTGATTGGCTACGGGGCCAAGTACTACTCCTACCTCATGTCCCGGGCCGTGGCCTCGATGGTGTGGAAACAGTGCTTTGTACAGGATCCTTTAAACAGGTGAGACAGCTACTTAAGGTAAAAAATTCAACAACAAACTATCAAATCGAGTAGGTAGATATGGGGGGAAAACATCTTTCTTCCAATGTTCTCACCTTCTTACATAAGACGAGCTTAATTTGGGCATTTGCTATCCAATATTCTTTTGTATGGGAGGATATGGCAGGAAGCAGGTTTCTTATTTGAGACTTTTGCCCCAACTTAATTACTTCTTATAAAATTAATTAAAATGTATCCTACTTGTTATAGCAAGAAATTCTAAGTTTTTTTTTTTTTTCTATGGCAAGGCTCGTTGCTAAATTGAAAGGAATAATGGCAGCCTCTGATAAATGCATTAAAATGTCTCATTTTTTAAGACCTTTACTGTGAAAGGGCCATCCCAAACGAGCAAAGTTTAACGATCAAACCCTCTAACCGTGGTTCTGAATTGGTACTGACTCACCAAACTCCACTAGCTCAAAATGGAGGTATAGGTGGTGAGGTGGGGAAATTGGCAAAGAAATGTAGGTTCAAATTTGCTACTTTACGTTTTTTGGATTTAGATACAGAATAATTGAGTGTAATTAAATAATTTTCGTGTGCACATAGGCATATGTGCACATTTGAAT
Organism: Etheostoma cragini; assembly: GCF_013103735.1. Lineage (NCBI taxonomy): Eukaryota > Metazoa > Chordata > Actinopteri > Perciformes > Percidae > Etheostoma > Etheostoma cragini. The sequence continues at coordinate 19,395,712 of NC_048409.1, forward strand.
ATATCCAGGCTTTAATTTAAAAGTAGGGCATATTATGAAGATTTTCAATGGGAAAATCACATGAGCAATATATTGCCATTTCCTGCTTGAAGTGGAGAATTGCAAGTGTGCCCGCCAGTTTACCTTTTTCATTATACCCTAACCCTCCACAGCTACAGGTGCATCTTCATGTGGAGTGACATTATCAACATGTATATGTACCTTTTGTGTAATGTTTGCAGGTATGGGTTTATGTTTTCTGAGAAATCTTGACGTTGCTCCTTTTCCGATGATAACTTTGACAATGATGATTTTAGATTGATTGTTTTGGAATTGATTTTTATGAAGATGCCATATTTGATTATATAATTATGATTTGTATTCCAGTGAGGAAAATGACTATTCATTCATTCAATTTGAAGTAAAAACAAATTAAAAGTATCCAGCAGTAAAATCACTAGGTTATGAGGTTCAAAGGCATAATTTACAGTTTAGAAAGGTTATAGGTTCAGCTCCTGTACTTCTGTTTCCACAGATCTATTAGATACATTTTGGTTAACCTACAGTCTCAACTCTCTTTTTAGTCACTTGTTACATTGTGTTCATGGTGAGAGAGTCTCACAAAAAGCACAGCTTGAACCTGTTTTGTGTTTAAAGTGCTGAAACAGATGTCTCCTGACAGGCTGCCTTCCCCTGGATACTGTTTAAGTTTGTGCTGCCTGACATTAAACATGACATTAATATGAAACACACGCCGACTTGGCAGTTGCTATGATTCACAGACCCTCACCAGCATCCAGACCCTCCCTTAACACAATTGTTTGCCCCTGGACACAGCACAAAGGCTTTGTTTTGAAAACGAAGCCTTTACCGTTCCTCCATAGAGTGAAGCCCTGCAGCGTTCTCCCCCTGCCAATCTCGGCAGTTTGCTGTCTCTCAGCTTTCATATCTTCTCTTTCCCTCTAACATTGTTTAATTTCCACCTGCAGCTGTCAGATCTCTGTTTCCTGTCACTTGTCCGTTGTGAACAGGTAGCTTAGAATACTTTTCCTTGGGCTCTGAGTGGCAGCGGTGGAGGGGTTGACAGGGTAAGTATACAGGTGTCTGGAACCTTATAGCTTTCTCTTCTGTTTACCTTTCCTTTTCTCCATTTCTTTTTGTCAGGGACATGGGTGAGCGTTATCGTCAGGAGATGCTAGCCCATGGGGGAGCCAAAGAGCCCATGCTGATGGTGGAAGGTAATTTACCATATCCAACCCTTTTTCCCCCTAAATGCTGAAAGAATTATTTTTTGTTTTTGACCAGTTTATCTCAACATGATTGGGTTACATCAGACTTAGGAATTGCACTTCTAGGCCTTAGTTCTCCACCATTTTCAACCCTTTGACTCAACAGCCTTCAGGCAACAGTTGTTCCACCTTGTACTGTACAGGACCCTCTCCTGGCAGATTTAGCTGTTTTGTACCATAGGTCAGGATTCCCCAGTTCATCTCTAGGCTTCCTTTAACTTATAAGTTAAAGTGTTAAGTCCAATAGCTTCAAAAAGCATCAGTAAGTCTCCTCCAAAATGAGGCAGAACTACATTCTTGGAAAAATATACTGATTACTAGTTACAATTAGAGTCGGTGGGAAAATGTCCACACATAAAAAGTTACATAATGTATAAATAATAATAACAAAGAAACTAAATTAATATATTGTTAACTAGTACTTTGATTTGTTACCATTTTTACACATTTAACAAGATTTATTTTATTCTGATCAAGTTGTTATATATATATTTAGTTAATAAAATGATATAGAGATTACAGAAGACATAAAGAGATTACATAGTAAATAGATAAAATAAAAATAAAAGTATCATAAGACAACTCAATTTTTCCCAGGAAGATTATCAATTAGCAATAACTTGGGGAAAATAGGTATTTATATATTAAGTATGTTTGACAAGGCTTCTGGATGTCTGCTACGGTCCTATAACTCATTTTCTCTCCTTTGATAAAAAAAAAAAATCTTAACTCAATAACATTATGTATTATGCTTTAATAAAAAAAAATGCTTTTTTTCAGTCATGCTAGCAGCAGGGCTCTAGACATGGCAACGTCAGTCATTTGGTCCATCACTTTGGTCCAGACCGAAATATCTATCTTATAACTAACTATTGAATAGATTGCCATGATATGTAATGTTCCCCTCAGGATTAACTCCTAATAACTTTGGTGATTCTCTGACCAGCATCAGGTCAAGATTTCAGTTTGTTCTACATTTTGATTTATGATCAAATATCAGAGCTAAAGACATTTCCTTCAGCCTCAGCTGTACTTTGTGTTTATTGCTAAGCAGCATATGTTAGCACGCTAACACCCTAAACTACAATGGTGGACATGGTAAACAATATACTGCTAAACAACAGCATTTTCTCATGCTGATATTAGCATTTAGCTCAAAGCAGCGCTGCAGCTCAGCATAGCCTCACAGAACTGCTAGCATGGCTGGAGAAGTCTTGCTTGGCTACGTGCTTAAGTGTCTGTTGTTTTTATAATTTAGTAACCATCAAACGGTAGTAATAGTGCATTTCATTTACCGCGTGAGCCGAAGCTGGGAATAACGTCACACCCGAGTTGAATGCGTTCCATCAACAATTCAGATTTTCATTGTTTTTCATTAGCTCTAGCTGGGTTAGCCATTGTTAGCAATGCCAATTTGTAGCAATGCATTACACTTTTTTTTAGTGCATACCAAAATGTCCACAGATAGAAGATGGACAGCACTGTGTGTACGACTGATTTAGTAAAACACAAATAGGACAAAAGTGCCTATATTTGTATGTTACCACAGGTGTTGATGCACGAAGCAGCCATGATGGATTTGTAGCTCGGGGTACTTGGTGGTTGTCCAGGTTCCAAGCTCAAAAATCCGAGGTCAGGGGGTGTGTTTCCGACTTTGACTTTGGAAAATCTGACTTACGACTACAAGTGGAACACACTATAAATCCGCTTTAACTTTAATATTGGCGTGACAAAATTACTGGTGGCAAAACAAACTACTTCCTCCTGTTGCCCTCGTCCCTTCATCCTCCCATCACTTCCTCCTCCCCTCCTTGAGCAGTCACTGTGGCATGTCTAGACAGGACAACAGAAGAGAAGGTGAGAGGAGAGGGAGCAGTAATATTGGGTGACATTTGGGAGTGTACTGTAAATCTCTCCCCCAGGGTCACCTGCTCCCTCCTCCCTCGGATTGTCCTTCTGACAGCTCCAACCAGGGCTGCGCCCAGCCTCTGAAATTACACCCACCAACAGATCAGATCCTTGTTATTAGATCTACTGTCCAATTAACTGTTGTTAAACTGACACTATTTGCTTTCATGGCTCCCTTTGAAGTGAATGCAACTCAAATTAAAGGCCAAGGCCCTGTGTGCAGAATAGTTATCAGGGTCATATTGATCCCTCTGGCTGTCTTTCCCAGCCATAAGTCATTGTGCAATACTGTAAAAATGTCCGCTTGGGGAACCATACAAAATAATTTAATATTATAACGAAACACGTAGATCAAATTAAAAGAGCCTTGAAATGGTTAGATGTGAATTCCAGGTTCACATTTTGGCAGTTTCCCTAATACATATTTTCAGGCCACTCTGTTCACCTGCATTTATAATAATCATCTGAAAACCTATTGTATTCTTTTTTTATCTTCATAAAATTTATTCCATGTCTGGAGAAATGCTCAAACTAAGATAAAATGTCTTCATATTTTTTTCAAAGATCCATCCAGCCAACCTTCCATTTGATGTCCTTATATGTCCTCATAATTGACCTTAACATCATGAAAACGATAGTCAGAGTTATAAAAGTGCATGTGCTGAAACATTTAGCATTTCACCACCATTTGCTGTGGGGTTGAGAGGTTCATAGAGACAATCTTGATTTCCTTTTGGGGAAGGGAAAAGGATTTTGAATAAAAAAGGGCCCTTTTATATATATGCCAAAAGAGAGTAGAAGACTAGAGGAAGGACATAGAATCCAGATCCAATCCATTACACATAATCTTTTCAAACAAAGACCCTTGTAAATGGAGGTGTGTAACATTTCCCTGCTATCCCCTTCGGCGAGGGTGTAGAGGGGGCACAAGGGCACACAGGGAACCGGAGCAGGCCCAGCGAGGCTAATCAGAGGCCAGTCTTTATCTGCATGGTTCCCTCCCCGCTACTGGATGTTTCCCAGGAAAGACGGTGTTGAAATGTAAACTCGGGTATTAAACCCAGAGCAGCAGCATCAGGATTGAGTAAGCAAGTCAGAGTAAGAGTAAGAGGGAAGAAAATGGAGAGAAAGGGAAGGCGAGAGTGAAAGGTGATCGACTGACTAAACCGAACCTCAGCTCCTGCTACAGAGAGGGCTTTCATGGCCCAGACTGTTCCCATAGCCCCGACCGCTGAGCACAGAAAATGGATCCACAGCTTGGTAGCCGAGTTCTTTGTCCGGAGGCAGAGAGGCTGAATAGTTCTTATGGTTGCTCGCATAGTCGCTAATAAACTCCAAGAGCACGGTGGTCTGTACAGTCCAACAGCACTTTTGTGACAATGAGTTCAGTCTAAACTGGAGAAGAGGAACTTCCCAACGAAGATGTAAAGCTGCAGAAATGATTTATATCCCTTACTTAAAAATAGACATGATTTGTGATCAAAGGGATCTGTCAGTGAGCCATAGTGCATGTTCAGAGGGAAGTGTCTCATTCTTGATTTACTGATGGTAGTTTAGGGACTGTTTTTATTTAAGGGGCTACCAGAGGAGTTTGTTGGGTCTTTAGTCAAAAAAGACTGAACCCTCCCTTTGCCAGTAATACATTTTTCTATGACCCTCCAAAATGATTGGGGGGAAAAGGCATGACCCGCCCCAACCATTTATTGATGCCTTCTGTTCACGTTTGGGCTTGGCAAAGACATACAGATACCCATTGTATTTTTACAACCTTTACATACATGACTAAAATCTGCTTTCTCATCATACACATCACACTACACTGTTACGGTGGCCATTTCAGTAGATTTACTCACGGACATTGTTGTTGAAACACAATAAGCATGGAAACCAAATGCACAATTACTGCATTACTGCATTACTTCAAGTGCTAAGTTACTCCTCTAGTAAACTCGTATTCACATGAAATAAAACAATAAAACATTGAGACCATTCAACAAAGCATAACAAATTCAACACGTGACCTGGTTGCTATGGACTCGTCACTAGGCCTCCTCAGTCATTGTATATTTTAGCTTAGGTTAAGCTGCCGAAGCTGAACATTATCCAAAACTCCATTTCTCAGACGAGCATCAATTTGGGAGCTTGCGTGCTACCACTCCTTCCTTCTCAAATGACTTGAAAAGGCTGTCGGTTGCACAATTTCACAAATAATCACCGGGATTGAAAGCATATTTTAGTCGGGTATGCCTGCAGTTTGGATACTTCCTGTCCCAAAAATAAAAGCTTGCGTCTGGTCCGCTATGTTTTGGTGCGTTGGTGTTTTTGATGTTTTTAAACTAAATAGTATGGCAATCATGCTAATGAATACAATTATTTTTTTCAGCAGATGATGAGTTTTCACAAAGAAAATTACTAATAAAACGTAAGAGTCCACATGAAATAGATGCATTTATAAAAATATAGTTATGTATTTTATCTTGCAATGAGGGTAGATAGTTAAATACTTACATGTAAAGTAAAATACAGTTATGTAAAACAATTACAGAGGGTGGTTGTGATGTTTAAGGAACTGTTTTTCCAAATGACCTAGTTACCTTGCTTGTGGAGCATGAACAGCTGAGGTTGATGGGGATGTCATTACTTTTGCAGGTATTTATTCATAAACCAAAATATTAAACACATTTAAGTTTTGACTTGATGAAGGTGCTAGATGAGAAGTCTGAGGATCACCAGAGTTATTCTTCAGTTATAATTCATTTCCTGCCAATTCCATGGTAATCCATCCAAAAGTTGTTGAAGTATGTCACTTAAAACCATAAATGTGAACCTCATGGTGGTGCTTGAGGAAATGTCAGGGCATCACTAAAGTCAGAAAGGTTCATCTTTAGCATGACCAAATGTAATATAAATCCACATGAGAGTTGAGTTATTTCAGTAAGGACTGACGTATAGACCGACCAACGCCACTAGTCACACTTCTACCGTGGCTATAAATCATTTCTATGCTTAAATATTTCTTTAAAAAAAAAAAAAACATGTTAGACCCAAAGTAGATACGTTTCTCAGAATGTGAACATATTAACTTGCATACATCTGATTTTGCATAATCTGATGCATTTTCATACAGAATCAAGTTTTCTTACATTAAGAGTTTGGTTTACTGAGTTGTGTAGGCATTATTCTCAATAACATTGCAGTTTTTTCTTCTTGTGAAGGCACTTACTTAACAAAGAGCCTCCCTGTGCAGTATTGTCATCACCCTTGTCTTGCTTGCTTTCTGGGCCTGTCTGTAAGTGTTGTTTGTAGGAAAAGCTTCCTGAACTTCAAAAGAGTAATTACAGAGGCAGTGAGGTTTGCCTCCAGGTTTGACAGAGCTAACTGCTTTTCACACCTCAACATGTTTTGAATGGTTTCAAGCTGCAGCTGAACGGTTTCTGAACAGCAAGAAACATGTTTTGAAATGTGTGATCACAAACTCTTAGGTGACTTTGAGCTCTGTGTGCTAGTCAGTGTAAGAGTATTATTTTCCATACATGTATAGAATAGGACAGTCTGTTCCGATTTTTGAATGTTGAAATGTGGCGCACTGCTGATTCCTTAAACTTGCATGTGGGTGGACTTGGCCTATAAACGTAACGATTAAACAATGAAAGAACAGAACAGAACGCAGCCAGCACAAGAGTCTGGGATCAATGGCTCTTATAAAACAGCCAATTTCAGCTAAGCTCTCTGACTGGTCAAAGACACCTTCCAACAGTGCTGATTAGTGCTCTAATAGCTGAATACAGTTTTTTAAACGTCTATTCTGCTATTAGAGCACTAAACGTGTAAAAGTGTTTGCTACCCTTACTTTTAGTGAACCAAGAAATAATTATTAATTTTTGTGCACTACTCCAAAAGTTGTTCATTAGTCAAATATGCATTTTCATAGTAGAGATCAAAAGCTTGTAATTAAACCCATATTTCAAATTTCCACTAAATTGTGAATACTGTTTATTCATCGGTTTAATGTAGGTCATCAGACACGTTACTCCCTTTTTCAGACCAACTCTTGCTAGGCGGTGACTCGGATGTTTGTTAAATTCAAGCAGCAGTAGCTGCAGGCTGTGCAGCAATTCTAAAACATTTCAGCTGAGTTTGTTTCCCCAGAGCTGTCATTACCAAGGCTCAGAGCTGTTAGCCAGCCACATAAGTCTTCATTTGACTGATACCCATCACCCACCACCCATTAAGTAAATCAGTTATTTTGTGCGTGCTGTGTATGTTCTCCTGTAAGAGATAAAGCTCTGTTTACTTGAAAGATGTTTTTTTTTTTTTTTTACTTTCTAGAATTGTTTTTGAAGTTGCAGCTTCATTTGGCACTCAGAAGGGAGGACATGGTAACAGATTTAAAAGTTCTCAAAGATTTAAATTTGTTATTAAAGCAAGTGGCACAAGTCAAAACCTATGTGTAAGTACACTGTCGATTATAAAATAAGTCACTCTGGTCTGTATTGAGAAAATAACTATTTTAGACTAAAATAAGCCTTGGAAGTCAAGCTGAAGAAGATGGTCACTGATTTAAATGTTACCACACCACCTTAGAAATGTTGAGCAGGGATAGAGAAGTGCGCTTTGCTACCCCCAACAAGTCTTAAAGTACCCTTGAGCAAGGTACTCAACTGCCAAAGAAATGATCAGTCTATAATTTTAATGGTAGATTTCTTGTAACAGTGAGAGTCTGTGGACAGGTGTCTTTCATACAGGTAACAAATTAAAACACCTGGGAGCCAGAGAATATTTCTAAATTGAGAGGGGCTCAAATACTTATTTCCCTCATTAAAATGCTAATCAATTTATAACATATTTGACATGCGTTTTTCTGGATTGTTGTTGTTATTCTGTCTCTCACTGTTCAAATGAATCTACCATTAAAATTAAAACTGATCATTTCTCTGTCAGTGGGCAAACGTACACAATCCGCAGGGGATCAAATACTTTTTTCCCTCACTGTAGCTCCAGCGGGGCTGTTCAGTTTGCAAAGCAGAGTTTGACTTAAAATGTGAATTCTTATCAGCAGTTTGGCTAAGAATATAGTTGTTTAGAAAGTACCTCTGGTATTTTAAATACTTTACTTGTCGTTTTACACCTGACCCAACTCTGCCGGCCAAGTTGGCTACACTCCAAGCCCTGAGGTGACTGTAATGGGTAGAAGCCTTGTTACAGCTCCGTCTGTCAGTACCATTATGAATGGAAATAGAAACTCTTAAACACGAGATGACTTACACGGCAAAGCCTCTGTCCTACTGCTCTCCTAATAATGAACACCAAGCACAGCCTGTTTAGTTTGGCTCTGCGTGTGCGTCACCGAGAGTGTATAACTCGGCCCGCTGTAACGCTGTCAACTGTTGTAAACCATAGAGGCTGGAAATCCTTTTCACCAAAGTAGTTCCAGAGATGTCTGTGGATGATCCCGTGGGAAGGGGCAAATGTTTCTGTGGGAAAAAACACATCGCTGTGGAACTATTTGATGTACACTTTCAAAGCTGTGAGCACTGCGAATACAATTCCATTAACCTCCATTGTGCTGGGGTGGATGCACATATTTTAAAACCTGGTCAAATAAATCAAAATATATGATCATTAATGGAAAAAATGTTGCAAAAGAATCTGTCTCGGTTTTTTTGGTCGTAGCAGGAGTGGTTTCTACACACATTATTGTGATTCAAACTGTAGTTTACCTTGCACAGCTGCCCCATTAACCTGTGCGGTGCATCCAGTTCTGCTTGACTCAGTCCCACCTCCTGATGTGTATCTGTATGAAAACAGCTTCTCTGATCAGATACTCCTCCACAGTGTTATTATGACTTTGAGGATATCTGTGCATTCCTCTCAAACTCTCCCAGGGATCTGGGTTGGGAAAAAAATCACTGTTTATTGTACCTCTCTTCATCTGCTGTCGGCCTCGGTGTGAAACCCAGGTGCTGACACCCCAAGCTGTTTGTGATGAGAAGCCGGCGAGGCCACTGTTGTTTACCTCACTATCCCCTTTCATGATCACTCCTCCCTTTCCATCTCTTACTTTCTCTCTGTCTTTTTCTCCCCTCCTCCCCGCTTTGCCTCTCTCCTCACTCTTGTCATGTTAACCCTGCTTGTTTAACACACTTACTTGTGGCAGGCGAGGATCCAGACATCAGATCCCCCTGTGGACATAGTCAGGAAATTACTAATTACTAATCTATTAGAGAAAGTGCGGGTGATGCTGCAGACAGTTACAGAGAGCCCAAATTAGTAGCTGAGCCCACAGCTCCGTCTGCTCACACGCTATAAAAACCAACCAAGTAAACAAGTGTCATGTTGGAACATGTGTGTATCTGTGCTTATGTTGTTTTTGTGCTGCACACTGCTTCTGGTGAGTTGGGAAGATCACTACCCTTCAATCCTTGACGCTGCCCCCTGAGCGTTAAGGATACTGTTCTGTTATTGACCTCTGACCTTTTTGTTTGGAGTTGGGCAACTTAAAAGAGGATATCCTTGCGGAGATTAGATTTTGTCATTATTTTCTCAATTGTGACCAACTATGCACAGCAAAGTGTCAAACAACAATGTGTAGGGCTGGGTATCATAATAATAATACTGATACCAATACCGTGACTTTTAAAAATCCATTTAAAAAACAAATAAAACAAAAATTACAACATTGCACATTAGGCTGCGGCACAAATCCTTTTCAGCTCCTACTACGTGTACTCTGTGCAAAACATAGTTCTTCCAGCGAGCCTCTACGACATGTAACGTTAGGGAGCCAATCAGCAGCATTAGATCTTGCTAGAAGCATGCTGCCTGCTTATTGGCTCAGTGACACTACTCCTTGGGTAGTGAAATTTAGTATTGAATGACGAGGCAAAAATTATAGAGGCATTTTTTACAACTAAAAACTATAGAGGCATTTCGGTGGGTGCCTAAAAACTGTTGAATTTGGTACCTAGTAGGGGTGCACAATTCAGAATATGTCATGATTCATTTTGGATTCAAAAATAATTCTCAATTTTTTTTAAAGTGATTCACTGTATGTAAATGTAGTTACTTTTCCCATATGAAAGTATACACGCCATTACAAAAAGAAAAGAAAAAAGAATAGATTTTTGGAATTCTATGAATCCATTTTGAATCTGTAAAGCTTCAATTGATTTTGTTTTTTTTCTTGATTTTTTTTCTTGATTTTTTTCGCACACCCCTAGTACACAGGCCTAACTATATGTAATGTTTAGGGGTCATTGGTAACAGACCCACAGAGAAATATCCCCTGACGCAGCAGTTGCCCTCAGCTCTATGAAGTGTTTAAGCATCTTCTATCTCAACATTTTGGTTTTAATGCACACAAATTTATCATTAGCAACTAGCTAATGGAGCATTTATTTTGAAAATAAGTATGGTTGTGAGTTGGTTAACAATGCCTTGAAATGCTTCTAATACAAATATAGGTGGTTTTTGCTTTAACTACTCATGTTCTGTACTTGTTCATTAGTTGAGACTGCTGTGGTTTGAAGCTGCAATACAAATTGCTAATATTACTTTTCAATTGCAATTCCAGCATTTGCCGTGGATGTCAGCCATTATTACTGCACATGAAAACACGTTGTCTAAATTCTCGCATGGCTGTAGAGTCTTGTTTTTCATCATAAAATGGATATGAATGAATACATTTCCTCCCTCTCTAAAGATGGATTTAAGTGCAGTGTTAACGCCTTTTAATGCAGCCTGGGCTGTTCATAACATTTTGGTCTCCACTTTAAAGGAGCCATCAAATCCCATAGACGTCAACAGAAGTCACAAAAACGTCTTGCAGCCCTTTAATTAGGACTATCATTTATGGTTGGAAGTCATCACTTTCATGTGGCTGCCTTGTTCCCAGGGATCCAGGGGCCTTGCGGTTGTGGTATGTTAGGGACCCCTGTGTGTTGGTATCATCTCGTAGCCAAGGGGCAGGGAGCGACCGGTGGGTAAGAGGAGATGATAATCCCACCTCTGGTGCTCTCATGCAAGGCGATTCATTGCAGGCCAGGCCAAACCTGCGCTCAGTTAGTTTTTACCTGCTGAGCCAGTTCCAGGATGGCAGCAAAGTGTGTGTGTGTGTGTGTGTGTGTGTGTGTGTGTGTGTGTGTGTGTGTGTGTGTGTGTGTGTGTGTGTGTGTGTGTGTGTGTGTGTGTGTGTGTGTGTGTGTGTGTGTGTGTGTGTGTGTGTGTGTGTGTGTGTGTGTGTGTGTGTGTGTGTGTGTGTGTGTGTGTGTGTGTGTGTGTGTGTGTGTGTGTGTGTGTGTGTGTGACGCTCTATCTCTCTCTCCCCCCTCCCGCCTAGTGCACATCACACGCACGTGACTGTCCATATCTTGCTCTGTGTCCATGCGTTCAGGATCGCTGTGTGAAACTCTTTGCGTCTCCATTCAAGCGTGCCTGTGCAGACATGCTTGTGTTGAGTGTGCGTTGGAGGTGACCCATGCAGGAAAGAGGGGGAGGGGGCAGAGCGCCTATTTACATTGGCAGCTACACAAGGGGAGAAGGGGAAATGAACTGACTTCAAAGGGGGCGTGCGGCTGAATTGTACAGCAAGCGAGGGAGTCCTCCATGCATGAGCTGGCAGACAGGCTCTCAAAACACAGCCAGACATTCCCAGGGCTCGCTCGCCGTCATATTTGCCGCACAGTACGGCACTAGTCGCAGTCTGGTGTTATGAGTGTGTGTGTGTGTGTGTGTGTGTGTGTATGAGTGTGTGAGCTCAATCAAATCACCCCTTTAAAGCACTACATACCTTTTTTGGTGTTGTTAAAGGCAGAAATACAAGATGTTGAGAATGTCATAGCTGTGTTTTACTACTTGCAGTCCATTGGATCATATCACCATCTGAGGCCTGTTAGAGGTATCTACAAAGCTCTGACCATGTTAACACTTCTTTTTAGTATAGGGAGAAGTTGTGAGGGTGCTGTTCTTTCATGATTGATTATAATAAATGAAGTTTTTCTGTCTAAAATCTTGAAAATTTTCTCATAGTTTTATATTAAAATCCACTGATTAGAATCCAACAGGACAGATTATATATGAAATTACAAGATCCAAATGTTAAAAATAAAGCCATTGCTAAATACATACAGTACTATACTAGTGATGATAACATTGCTCGAGATCTGAAATTAGAGCAAAGTGTCAGGAGCAGCATTAACATTGTTACATTTTAGCTTAATGTGGGAAAAAATAGCACATAGTTTTAAGGATTTCTAAAAAAAACTATTAGCCTGTTGTTGTTTTTTACCCTTAGAGTGACTTCTGCTTTAATGCTGCACTTTTCCTGTCAGACTTAGGTGATGAAAAAGAGAACTAGTTTATCCCAGTGTCCAGACAGTGTTTTCTTCCCAAACACAGATGTGCATTGGACACACACACACACACACACACACACACACACACACACACACACACACACACACACACACACACACACACACACACACACACACACACACACACTTAAACCTGCTCTGTGTTTTTGTGTGACAGGGATGCTGCAGAGACGGCCCACCATGGAGGACTTTGTGGATGCGCTGGTGTCTGAGCTAAACCCAAACTTTGAGACCTTCATCATGGACTCTGAAAGCTAAAAGAGGCCTCTGGTGCCATGGAAACGGACTTGACCCTTTTTCACAAAGCAACAAGTTTATACATTGCTGCTGCCTCTTAAAGTCACATTGATTTATTTTGATATATCTGGCTAATTCTGCTGTCAATATAAAGTAATATGGTTAGTATTAAAGACTTGCTACAAACCCTGAAAACGCCCAATCATCTCTGAATATTGATCATTTCAGATTATGGTAAACTGTGTATCAGTCACAGACACTTTCCCAATGCTCTGGACTCCATTGCGTCCCCAATAATGATATTATAACAGATTCCGCAGTAGCTTGTGCCAGGTCAGATCATGAAACCCTTTTGAGTTTGTACATGTTATTTTCACCTTTTTGTAGCACTGAAGATTGTTAAAAATGAACAGACAAGTGTACTCTGTAATGTAACATACCACTAAACATTTCACTACAATCACTATTTCTGTGATTTGGGGCATTTTAATTGCCTTTTTTCTCATTATTCCACAACTATTAACTCCTCATTAAATCTAAATATTCAGTTCACATACTAGCGGGACATTGTTTTTTCCTAATCAAATCAGCGAGAGGAGGAATACTTAATCTGCTCTTCCGGTCACATGGTCATTGTTTAGACTTTAAATCAATACCGCTCCATCTGTTTTGTCTGTCAGGAGTTGTGAGGGGTAGGAGGAGGAGTGTTTGGTGCTGTGGAGGTCAGAGTGAGAAATTCAGCTTCAAATTTGTTATGAGTTTTCAGTCAGAAATGGCAAAGTTGTGGTCAATTCTTTTTTGGATTGTCGTAGCTGTTGCGACAGGGTGTAGAAAATACTTTTAGCTTTGCACCGTGTTAAAGCTGCTTAAACATCCCTTTAAAGCATAGCCACTTGTAGCTTGGTTTCTAAAGGAGTTTTCCACATTCACACAGATGATCCAGTCTCTTCATTTGATGATTCAGCATTGTTCTAGGTCACTAATGAATTGAGAAAAGACATTCTTTGGTATGTAAACTTGTTCAAGTGGTTTATTTACAAAAGATAATATGTGGAAGTGACCAATCACAACCATCAACACTATAACTGGGGGAAAAAAGCAAACATATTGTCAGTCATGTCGATGTTAAAAAAATATTGACCTATTTAATATTTTACAGTATCTACAACACATTTATCACTTAAAGCCTCTGTTAACCCATGCAGGTGTTTTCAGTTCTTCTGGCTGATTAGACTCTGCTCAGGGTGAAGGTGGGCCGGAGCTTTGATGGGAACTCGCGCTGCGTTCCAGACACAGTTTTTAGCCCGTAAGTTATGACTTCAAGTCACAGCTCACGACTCGGTAGCCTTACACAATTGTATCCGTATTGTTTTGATTACAAGCCGCAGAATTACTTTACACTTTTATTTCTATTTTCACCGTCACTGGCGTCTGTACGGCATTTGTTGTTTATGTGTGTGTGATGTCAAAAACTATCGATCTGGTACGAGTTCACAGGTAGTAAGTGACGGGTTTGACTCCCGTTCCAGGACACCTTCAGGGGTAGAAGGTTGTGAAAACAAGGCTCACTGGTTGCCTGGAACGGACCATTATTACGTCACAAATTTCATCTACCAATAAGGATGATAAAGATGTCATTTGTCATATCATCAACATATGCAACAAGGCTAAAATGAAGCTCAGAAAGATGTCAATCGATCACTTTAAACACACACACACCCAAACAGTCCGGGAGAGGTCTAGATCAACCAGAATAACTAAAACACCTGTGTGGGTGTTCAGGGCCTTTAAACATTCCTTGTCTTAACTTGTTCCATATTATCAAGATTGTCTTCAATGTGCAACATAATCACTAATGACGCTTAATTTCTTCACACCTAAAATGTGTTACCTTTACACACAAAAGCTTCATAACACCAGCTGCTAGATCAGTGGTACAGTTTATGGTCTCCTACATGTGAAGATGCAAGACATTCTCGAGGCAGGGCAGAGGCTCATATTGATTCACTTTGCTCCGCGGTATTAAGTCATACTAGTCGACATTTGAACTTCATTCGATTTGACCTTCTGGGTCAACAAGTTCACATTCTGTGTGTGTGTGTGTGTGTCTGTGTGTCTGTGTGTGTATATCTACCCCTTTGCCCTCGTGCTTTGCTTTACCTCAGCAGTGCTTTTGTTGCATTTACTGTATGTACATATTCTGTGTGGAGCCTTTGACGAGGGGCTCTGAGGTCAGCGGCAGGCATTTCAAAGAGGAGGAGTGACCACACTTGAGAGTGGCTGCTGCTAGTCTGTAAGGGGCGGGGAGGGGGGTAATCTGATCTGGGATCTGGCCGCGGCTGTTGTTGAGTCCAGGGTGGTTCAAGGGTGGAACACAAGCCAAAGAAATCCATGTCATCCTGGAAAGAGAGCAGGAAGATGAACACAGACACGCAGTGATTGGTAACGTATCTACCCAGAGCCGGCCAGCGGCCGACTTTAAACAGGATGGTCTTGTCCACTTCAAAGAACTTGTGCTATCTGCTCTTCATAGACACACACAGCAATGTCTCAGACCATAAAAAGGGAGCCTAAGAGTTAATTACATGCACCAGTTTAGAAAAAAAGAAAGAATCTTCAAATCTTCTCTCACAGATTTAATCTCTTAAAGGGTGACTACTGTTTTTTTCCAACCCTGGACCATATTTTCCTATGTTTTCATGTCTAAGTGCCTAAATGCCTATTTACCTTCACAAAACTGCTTGTTTCATAATTTACAGGCTCAGAATAATATTCCAAATCAATGATAATATTTTGGTAAGGATTTCTAAGGAGGTTGACCTTACGGTTAAAAAATAAGATACTTTCTTTTTTCCAAAACAAAATAAACTACAACAGCCATTTTGTGTCCTCTTTCCATTTTTCCAACCGTCACAACTCTAGTAGTGGTTGAAATACACACAGTTTACTGATTTACATGTGAAAATATGTTGGCTCTATACACGCTAAAAGTATAGTTTTTAAACGGAGTCTGGTGGTTTTAACGCTAGCAACTTCAGAGCTTTTTCTGGTTAAACAAAAACGATCTCAAGGAGGTTCTAAAGGTCTATCTCTGAAGTCTATTAATCTGAGCCTGTCAGTGGCAAAACAAGCACTTTTGTGAAGGTAAATACAAGCTGCACACAAGCCCTATTAACTTACCTTGTAGCCTATTTCGCTGCTGCAATCTGCAGCGATCTTTCTTAATACTGGACCAACGTCAAAGATTGTTTCCATCAGTCACTTAGACACAAAAACACAGGAAAATAGGGTCCAGGTTGAAAAAAACGTAGTCACTCTTTAAGTGATTAAATCTGTGATAGAAGATTCCTTTTTTTCAAACTCCTGCATGTAATTAACTCTTGGGCTCCTTTTTAGGGTGTGAGACATTGCTGTGTGTGTGTATGAAGAGGAGATACCACAAGTTTTACCAAGGTTGAAGAAAAACAATAGTCACCCTTTAATGTCTGTAGGAACTAGTAAAATACTACAGACTCTTAAAGGATCTACAGTATTTATTTTATACATTCTGTGTTTTCTGGAGTGGGAGAGGCCATGTTTTCTTCTTTGCAGTTTGTCCTCACATACTTCCCTCTCTGCTTGACACTCTAAAGTGTACGTGGATCATTTAGCAGTTTGCTTTGAGGCAACTCATTTGAAGGGAGTGTCTTGACACACCTAGCCTAACACTCAAGAGGTAAACTGATTCATACCCTGGGAGTTATGAGCAGGGGACTCAGTAGAATTATTTGTGCAGTTTTGTGACTAGAAAATGGAAATCGTGCATAATAATCAAGAATTTTCATAGGTTTCTGGTCTTGTGTATGAGAGCAACATCTCAGCTCACCTTCCTAACTAGATGAGTGCTGTTTGGGAAGAAGTGCATCCGTCACAGCTTCACTGTGTCTCTGTCTGGACCTCTCAGGTGAATTTTGCCTTGACTTGCACCCATCCTCTTCATCCAACTGTTCTTCTTCTTCCACCTCCAGTCTCCCTGCAGGTTCAGAGTTGCAGTGAGGCAGCCCAAAACACTGTGCAGGCTCTAAACTCCCTCTCATCCCACCGGCCTCTGTGCAGACAGACTCTGGGTGTCCTCTCAGCTGCATCGGGGCGCCCTCCTCATCCTGATGGGCATTTCTGGTGTGCGTAACAAAGAACACTATGGTTATTACTGATGAATCTGTTCACAGCCACACACCCACACACTTATGGTGCAAGATCCCTCCGTTTTTTCTCAACGCTACAAATAATCTAAATAACCCCATTAAATTATGATTATAGAACCATGAACAGCAAGAGAAATGAGAATGCCGTTTAGTGTTTACCGGCCTACAGTAACCATGTTTACTGTAAGTGTAGCAAAGACTAGCTAATGGGTTATACCTCTAAGGGAATTTATTTTATCTATATTTCATTCTCAGTGTATGAACACACTCCTTCCTTTACTTGTTGTATACAGTATAATGTATAATGCAGTTGGGACCAGTTGCGCTTCAGGAATCATCTATATGTTGAGCCATACACTATGTGAGCCGTAACTTATTTACCTTGCAAAGGCGTGCATTTGTGCACATGATGGTAATTGGATTTGTTATTTGTTGGGTGGTTTATGTTGAGTTTGGCTATTTGCCAGTTCTACAGGTTCAGCTCAGTCAGCGAAGTGTGGTGATTTCAGGGTTTTGTAGTCATTTCCTTTCCAGGCTGAAAAATGTTGGCAGTCATGGTGTTGCCAGGCAGTTTAGATGTTCATAGGTGTTATCTTCAGTAGTAAGGTAGTATATGTAGTCTGGAGTTTATCAACTGCAGCTATTCAGTCTGAGTTTGTGATTATGATCTTTGCCCTATCCTACCACCCACTATTATTTAAATGGTTGAGAAATGTATTACAACTTTAACGTTTCAATCACATTTTTAATTCATCTTCAGGAGCATAGAGTTCCTCACCCGTCACTGAGGCTCATCTGGGACTGGAAAGGACTGTTGTTCAGACTGCGGCCCAGACTGCAGCTTTCATCACAGTACAGAGATGGGATCAGGTGGACTGGACCTGAACATCGTACACACATATACAACTTTACACAAAGGAAATTCCCCCACACGTCGTCTCCTCCTAGTATAATAGTCTAAAGGAACAATCAGGGCACTCTACAGTATACCATTGAAGTTAGAATACAATGCTTTCCTTATAGACATCAGTTGTTGGATTGGTTATAGCTGTATGTTAAAATCTCTTTAGTCTGATTCACAACCTACCACAGGTGTGTCCGTGCACCAGGTGACACTGGCAGCAGGGTCTTTGGGGAAAGTCGTGAAGCCAGCGGGGGTCCAGGCAGGACAGCTCTGCTCCACTGTAGGGACAATCCTGGGACCTCAGAGAGGCCGCTGAGGAAACATGTTGGAGACATTCAACAACTGAAACCATAGCCGTAATCACCTGTTTAACATTGGGGGTGGGCCACTTGAGAAACTATGTACTGTACTATGACTTTTTAAAAGATCTTTTTAATGACATATTATACTATGACTTTATGATACTTAAAGTATGAAATAAAAAATGAATATTTAATAAAACTTTTATGACATGTTTATGCCATACTACACTATCACTTTTTAATGACATTTTTATGGCATAATAAACTATGATTTTTATGGCATACTACACTGTGACTTTTTTATGACTTTAAAACATCATACTATTCTATTACTTTTTTATGACATACTATAGTATGACTTTTTTATGACAGGCTATGCTATTACATTTTTATGACATACTATATTATGACTTTATATGACATACTATGCTATGATTTTTCATGACTTTATGACATACTATGCTATTACATTTTTATGACATACCATACTAGGACTTTTTATGACATTCTATTTTATGACTTCAGCCTCTTTTTTCTTTCTAATGCAACAGTTATGTTTTATGTATATATTTGTTTTGACAAACTATACTTTGCCCTTTTTTAACATACTATACTATGACTTTTTTATGATTCTTTGACATACTATGCTGACTTTTTTCTTCTTCAGGAAGGTGAACAATAAATACAACACCGGACCAAAATGTCATGTACTTTACAAATAGCTCAGTGAGAGTCACTTTTCCTTTTATTAATCTTTTCAACATACTACGCTTTGACTTTTTTTGACAAACTTTACTATGACTTTTTTCAACCTACTAATCTATGCTCTTTTTTTTTTTTAATTTCAATAATGTGAACAATAAATAAAAATTCCAAACCCCTGCATCATGAGCTCTACAGATAGCTCAGTGAGATAAACTGCTGTAGATTAAATGGAGATTGAGCTTGAGGGTTCAACTATTCAACATACTACATCTTCTTTATGATTTTTTTTGACATATTACGATTTGAGTTTTTTTGACTTACAATACTATAACTTTTTTACGACTTTTTCTAGACATACTTAACTTTGATTTTTTTGTCTTCAGTAATGTGAACGATAAAAACAACGCCGGAACAATATATTGTTATCTTCACAAATAGCTCAGTGAGATATGCTGCTGCAGATAACTGGGAGATTTGAGGTTGAGGCTTCAACTCTTCAGCATCCCATGACTTTTTATTAATCTTTTCGACATTCTATAGTTTGACTTTTAATGTCTTTTTCCGCAATACTGTACTATAACTTTTCTTTTTGTGTTTCTATACTATGACATTTTTATTACCTTTCAACATACTATACTATGACTTTCTTATGCTTTTTTCCGACATGCTATACTATGACTTTTTATGACTTTTCTTTGACATACTATACCGTGACTTTTTTACGACTTTTTGTAGACTTACTAAACTATGATTTCTTTTGTCTTCAGGAATATGAACAGTAAATACATCGCCGAACCAAGGCATTAGGAGCTTCACAAATAGCTCAGTGAGATAACCTGCTAGAAGTAAATTGAAGGTTGAGGGATAAACTCTTTTAACACACAATTTTTTTTTTTTAAACATACTATACAATTACTTTTTTGGACATACTATACTATGACCTTTTTATGACTTTATTCAACATACTATGACTTTTAATTAGTTTCTTGACAAAGCTGCTAAAGATATAAATGATGATTGGAGGTTGAGTGTTCAACTCTTCAGCATAACTTTACTTTTTATGAATATTTCCGACATACTACACTTAGACTTTTTTCGACAATCTACAGTAGGATGTTTTTTCAACATGCTATACTATGACTTTTTCTACCAACTATACTGTAACTTTTGTGACTTTTTTTCGACATACTATAGTATGACGTTTATATGACATTTTTTGACTATGACTGTCTTATGTTTTTTTTGAAATACTATACAATGACGTTATGACTTTATTTATGACTTTATTAGACGTACTATACTATGTCTATATTTATTAATTTTTTTCAATATACTATACAATGCCTTTTATTGTTTTTAGTAACATGAACAATAAATACAACACCAAACCCATGCATTAGGGACTTCACGCATAGCTCAATGAGATAAGCTGCTAGAGATATAAATGATGATTGGAGGTTGAGTGTTCAACTCTTCAGCATAACTTTACTTTTTATTAATATTTCCGACATGCTACACTTAGACTTTTTTCGACATACTATAGTACAACTTTTTTTTCAACATGATATACTATGACTTTTTGTGACTTTTTTTCGACATAATAAATTAAGACTTTTTTGACATACTATACTATTACTTTTTCTTTGACAGTTATTATACTATGAATTTTTTTTGTCTTAAATAACGTGAACAATAAATACAAGGTCAGACCAAATCATTGCGAGAGAAGTTGCTAGAGATAAAATGAAGATTGGAGGTTGGGGGTTCAACTCGTTTAATATACCATGACTTATAATTCTTTTCAACATGCTACGCTTTGACTTTTTCGACATACTATGACTTTTTTATGAATTTTACGACATACTATACTATGACTTTTTTTATGAATTTTACGACATACTATACTAT
>NC_048409.1:19416601-19417999 GCF_013103735.1 Etheostoma cragini
CATAACTTCACTTTTTATTAATATTTCCAACATACTACACTTAGACTTATTTCAACATGCTATACTATGACTTTTTTGTGACTTTTTTCAACATAATAAACTAAGACCTTTTTGACATACTATACTATTACTTTTTTTTTTAACATATATTATACTATGAATTTTTTTGTCTTAAGTAACGTTAACAATAAATACAATGTCAGACCAAAACATTGCAAGCTTCACAAACAGGGCAGCTGTGGCTCAGTGGTAGAGCGGTTGCCTGCCAATCGGAAGGTTGGTGGTTCAATCCCTGGCCCTGCAGTCCCTTGTCGAAGTGTCCTTGGGCAAGACACTAAACCCCGAGTTGCCCCCGATAATGCGCGTCGGCATTGTGGTGGCGCTTTAAATAGCTGCGGCTCCGAGGCTCTCTAAAAACTGTATTTCGTTGCATTGTATCTGTACATGTGTAATGACAATAAAGTTTAATCTTAATCTTAAATAGATAAGTGAGAGAAGTTGCTAGAGAAACGAAGATTGGAGGTTGAGGGTTCAACTCGTTTAATATACCATGATTTATAATTCTTTTATACGTACTACGCTTTGACTTTTTTCGACATACTATGACTTTTTCATGAATTTTACGACTTACTACACAATGACTTTTTAATGACATTTTTTTGACTGACTTATACTATTTATTTTTTATGATTATTTTCACTTTGACACAGTATACTATGACTTTTTATTCAATGTACTCTAGTACGACTTTTTATGACATTTTTTCAACATACTACACTATGACTTTTAACAACGTTTTTTCGACATACTATACTATAGTATGTCGAAAAAAACTATAGCTACTATAGTAACTATAGTATGACGTTTATATGACATTTTTTTGGCTATGACTGTCTTATGGCTTTTTTGACATACTACAGAATGAAGTTTCGACATATTCTACCAAGACTTTATTTATGACTTTTTTCAACATAATAAAGTAAGACTTTTGTGTTACTTTTTTAACATACCATACTATGACTTTTTTTTAACATTTAGTATACTATGAATTTTTTGACTTAAGTAACGTGAACAATAAATACAATGCCAGACCAAAACATCACAAGCTTCACAAATGGATCAGTGAGAGAAGTTGCTAAAGATAAAACGAAGATTGGAGGTTGAGGGTTCAACTCGTTTAATATACTGTGACCTATAATTCTTTTCAACATACTACGCTTTGACTTTTTTTGACATACTATACTATGACTTTTTTATGAATTTTACCATATACTATGACTTTTTCATGAATTGTACGACATACTACACAATGACTTTTTAATGACATTTTTTTGACTGACTTATACTATTCATTTTTTATGATTATTTTCACTTTGACACAGTATACTATGACTTTTT
>NC_048409.1:19418099-19427023 GCF_013103735.1 Etheostoma cragini
ACTATAACTGTCTCATGCTTTTTTTGACATACTATACAATGCCGTTTAGACATACTCTACCATGACTTTATTTATGACCTTTTTAGACATCCTATACTATGTCTACATTTACTAATTTTTTTGATATACTATACAATGCCTTTTATTATTTTTAGTAACATGAACAATAAATTCAACACCAAACCAATGCATTAGGGGCTTCACGCATAGCTCAATGAGTCAAGCTGCTAGAGATAAAAGTGATGATTGGAGGTTGAGTGTTCAACTCTTCAGCATAACTTTACTTTTTATTAATATTTCCGACATACTACACTTAGACTTTTTTTGACATACTATAGTACAACTTGTTTTTCAACATACTATAGTATGACGTTTATATAACATTCTTTGACTATAACTGTCTGTTATACTATTCATTTTTTATGATTATTTTCACTTTGAAACAGTATACTATGACTTTTTATTCAATATACTCTACTATGACTTTTTTATGACTTTTTTTCAACATGCTATTCTATGACTTTTTACGACTTTTTTTTTTACATACTCTGCAACTTTTTAACGATTCTTCTTGACACACTATGCGTTGACCTTTTTGACAATCTATTTTATGACTTGTCTGACATATTACACTGACCTTTTAATAACTTTTTTGAAATTCAATTCTATGACCTTTTTGTGATTCTTTTTCACATACAAAGCGTTTGACTTTTTCCAACATTCAACAATGACTTTTTCAACTGAGTATACTATGACACTTTTTTTTAACATACTAAAAATGTTGTACAGTGAACCCTCGCTGCTTTACGGATTTTTGCCCAGAAGAAAAAGGAGCAACAACAACTACCGATTACTATGTTCTTCTCTCGAAAAGACACACCTGCACTGCGGGCTTATAAAGAAAAAACGCTGCAGAGCGGAGTCAGGATGCAGCGGCTCAGTCAGAAGAGCTTTGAAATACACGGGAGTCACTAGTTTTCCTCCTGTACTTTGTATTTTTTTTCCTAATTCTTTTTAATTTTCTCCCGTTGTAATCCAATGACTGTGGTCGCGGGGGCGGGGGGGGGGCATACTATGACATACTATACTATGATATTTTTAAGATATTTTTCCCATTTTTGGTTTGTCTGGTCTTCTTTTTGAATACTGAATAATGTATAGCAATGTAATGCATAATAATGTTATAAACATCTTTCCAAGACATTTGGGCCATCACACAATGTTTGCTACAGTGTGTCACATGAATGTATATATTAGTTATATATAGAAAAAGAACCATGGAAATTGGATATTAGATTTTTATTCAAATCACACAGAACAATAGTGAACAAGACTTTTGGCTTTTGAAACAGGTTGTTGTTGTAGGCCTTCTTGATCAAGTGAAAACAGAGGGCCTGCACACCCATGGATTAGTGCTTCAGTTTGCAATGTAAACAGGTCCCGTGTCCATAACAGGCCCTGCTCCTACCGAGTCTGCTTTCTTCTGATATCACTTTCTACTTATTTACGTGTCAAGATTTAGCCACAGACTGCTGCTTAGTAAGTCTTGGGTGCCCGCCTTACAATATTATCCAAGTGCGCAAAGGATAATCCCCACATTATTCAGTACACACGATATTCTACTCCTTATTTTAGTTGCGGCCCAGTTCTTCCCATATTTTAAGTCCATCTCCTGGTGGCCTCCAATTTTGTGGTTTCCCCTCAGGAAACTCGTGTAATTTATATTGCCTTAAACCATATTATAAAACACAGATCTACATGTTTTGTACGTTTGTCTGAAGTCACCCAAGTTCCCAGATTGTCTATAAAACAATCTACACACACAATCCACACACTACATACAATTTCAATGTCTCTGCATCGTGGCAACCCACAACCCGATTCAAGGGGCATGAGTGCAGCTGCTCTCTACTACGGCAGACGGGCCAGCACTCACACCATCTGTGTCGGCCATCAGACGGAGCGGCAAAAACACATTTCTTTCCATTCATTTTGAATGGTGGTAGTGTGTTTAGGTGGAAAAAGTCAAGTTTCTCATAAATGCCACCCCTGCAATCAGACTTGTGAGTCGGCTTTAAGGCGATGCGAGAGTCCCGTACAGGAAACAAGAAGTAACACTGCCTCTATTGCTGCCACAAGAACGTTTTAAAACACCAAACACAAGCACTGAACTACCCAGGAGTATATAGCTTGGCAAATATTCAGCTGTTACACAAAGCACTATAGCTAATGGAAAACATTAACCGTGAAATATTAAGTCTACTTGTGCTATATTGGGGGGTTACATAACAGAACACAATTTAAGTGACACTCCCATTGCCGCACCACCCTGCGGTAAATCACCGGATTGCTGTTTGCATAGCAGGGAGTGTTCTGCTACAAACGATCTAAATACACCTGCAGATTAAAGCAGAGTTGGACTGAGCAGTTTCCATATGACATTTTAGGCCATACTACACTATTACATTTTTATGCCATACTACATTTGACGTTTTTATTGCATTTTTAGTTTAGGCATCGTATACCGGGGCTTCTCTAAGTTCCAGTGACTGAGTGTTGGCAATTTTTTTTAAAGTGAAAGTTGCCAACACTAGCTACAAAAGGGCTAAAATGCAATTTCAGACATTTTTTTCTCTTCGATTTTGGAAAATAATGTAATGGACTGCTAGTGGTAGGTCAATTCTAATTATCTTGTCATATGTCCACAGTGTAAAAGTCACTGCGTTCATGTTTAAATGTGTTGTAGGTTCACCGTTGCACTGACAATTAATCTTGATTTTTGCCAAATTTCATGCACATTATAAGAGCATAAAAATACTCTAAATCCATACATTATTGGGTGGGGGGACAATTTACGCTCTGAATACTGAGTACTTGACCCCCCCAAAAGTGTATTGTGATTACACCCCAGAATGAGAAATTTAAAAAGCCTTGTCCTTGAACAGCAGAGATTTTTTTTTACTGGTACCACTTTATAATAATAATAATAATAATAATAATAATAATAATAATAATAATAATAATAATAATAATAATTCCTTTAGAATGGCTTTGTAAATTGTCTTAATTAATGTGAATTCATTGTTTATTAATGTTTTGCAGATCAGTTACAAGCCCTTTAAAATAACTTCTGTTGGCCATCTCCTCAACTGTCTGGACTTGAGCTTACAGTAAGCATAGCTCTTAGGTGAAATCCTCACAGCTCCAGTTGTGGTGTTAATCTGACTAAATTAACATACTCCTATGTGTTGGGAAATGCCTCACAACCCTTGGTTTAATTTAGGCCGATTAAAATTATTTGTATATTTGAAAAAGCAACTGTGTTGGTTTTTTGCAACAGCTTGGGTGAAGGGTTGCTTGTTTGGTGAAACGTATCTCATGCACTCACCTCACACCATTACAGTAAAAAAACACATAAATGGTAACGCCTTGGTAACGTCTACCACACTCTTTGTTTTCATGCAAGCTTACCAGGGAAACATATTGTGATTCCTTCTTTGCCCCGGGACGTTTCACAAACGTAACACTTTGGGTCACAAGAATGCTGCTAATTATACAAGTTCCTACAAATACGTAGCATCAGGGTTTAATAAGGCTTAACACTGAAGATCACAACTGAAATTATGAGCTGGCACTCCGGCTGGTTGAAAAAAGAGCTACAGAATTATCATCTTTATGTTATTAAAGGCCCTATAAGTGCCACTCATATTTGCATATTCATGTAGTTAGCTCTTTCTTACACAACCTTGATCCCTTCAGTGCACTAAGAAATAAAAAAAAATATTTTGATTCTTGCTACAACGTCCACACAACTGTGAATACAATTTATCATCATGTATTTCTTCTTTGTTTGGTCTTTTTGATATATTTATGAATTAAATGAAAATGTTTTGAAATACATGGTAAAGTATGAGCTTTTCCTCCATTTTGGATATCTACAGTAGAGAACAATTTGTACTAGGGATGCATTGGCTGTGCATTGAAATGCCAGAACCTGGGGGAGGGGGAGGGGGTCAAAGTTCAATGCTCGCTGCATGGAACCACATGCAACCCTGGCCTGTAAAAAATGCACTGCCTCCAAAGTGAGCTGTTGCAGTGGTGCATGAAAAGTTTAGACCTCTGCAGTGGTCTAAAGCCTGCATACATTTTTCAAAGCACCACTTGTTAAATTGTTTTAAAGAAGCACATAAGATACTCTTTTTGGACATACGAAAACTTGAACAAGCACATGCAGATGTTGTGACTCACCGCTGGGCTTCTTCTCCAGCAGCTGTCTCTTGCAATAGATGACACAAAGGACCAGCAGGGCCAGCAGCACAGTGGCCAGAGCACTGCAGATGACAGCTGCCAGGGCCATGTCCCGCGGGCTGGTCATCACTGAGGGTAGTGGCACCAGGTTCACACGCCCACTGCCTGCAAAGAAGGCGGAGGGAGATGAAAATGAAACACAGCTGAACAGCAGGGTGTAAAATGTTGACTTATTCATTGACTTTCCACATGACAGTGGACCTACAAAGCTTTTTTGAAGTTGATGAGTCGCATTAATATTAAACCAGAGAAACACAGAAGAACTTATCTCATAAGAATGGCAGGTATGGTATAACACATGACATGGTGCAGTTACTTCATAATATCTGACACTCCTCAGCAAATCAGAAACAGGTAACATGAGACAAATTTTTCCTGAGCCAGTCATCTTTTTGCTAAAGTCTAATAAAATGTGCAGAGTAGTTTAAAGAAAAAACGCCTGTGGCAGATTCTCTCTTTATCTGTCTCTGTCTCATTCCCTACAGAAGATGATTTACACACACACACACACACACACACACACACACACACACACACACCCCACACACACACACACCCCTGCCCGCCCTCCCTCAGGCTCTCCACATGCTAGTCACACAGCCCTGAAATCAAGAAGCAGACATGCTGGTCAGGCTTTTGAAATAGGTCAGATGAGAGTGCAGGTGTTTTTTTTACACTTTTGTGTGTCATTGTCTATGTGTGTGGTGGTGAGTTGTGTCCATGCATTGATTTTATGATTAAGCTGCTTCAGGACTCTTCACACTCTCATGTCTTTTAACACTTTGGCCTCAAGAATGCTCCTCATTATACAAGTTTCCACAAATACAGAACATCAGTTCTTAATGCTTGAAACCACGTAAGACAGATGAACCAGCACTCGTTTGAAAAAATAAACTCAATTAAAACTTAAATCCTTCTCAACCTGAATTTCCCTTTTTTGGGATGAAAGGATGAACACAAGACAACCATGACCTATTTTTCTTTTCTGGTACTGTTTACAGCTGCATTACTTGATTATTAGTTTTGGCCACTTGGACGCAGTGGAGGAAGCTGTTAAAACAACATTGCATATTATCTATCACCTTATGATATGGTGAATGTGTTAGCAAACAGCCTGTTTACACATCCAGCAGCTATAAGGCAACATTAGCATTCAACTGATAAATGGGATATTAGTGTGCAATATTCATTCGTTCAGCTCTCTTTTTGGTTGCCACCAACTCTTGAGGGAAATATCTGACTCTTCAGCTGCTGAATGCACCACCATGTTCACCAGATGTAGATGTTGTCTGTCCGCTGTTTGGTGCTGGACAGGTAGCGTAAAGCTACTTACGAGGCTTAATCTCAAAAGCGAGTGAATTTAGCTCAAAGTTACTTTGCGTGTGAATTTAATAAATACAATTCCTGATTGGTGCCATGTCATTTTAAATGAAAACAACTACACTTTCCGGTTCTGAAGTTGCCATGAAATATGGGATCTTATACAACATATACACTTATACACCTTTCCTCTGCACCCTAGCTAGCAGTGTGCAAAAAGCAAATTTCTTCTAACGTGTAGGCGGCTTTAGGGATAAGCAGCAATTTCTGACTGCGGCTTAAAACTGAACCATGACATTAACAAATAATTTGGTTTTGTGGATTTACATGGAGAACGGGGTTATGAAAATACTAAAACTGCATTTTTTTGCGGCTGCAAGTTCCAGTTAATCACACATAAATTGTAAACAAATAAACAGTAGTCTGAGATTTTCTAGACATCCTGTTTGACAACTGAAATATCAAGAGTTACAACAGCCGCATGACCCCCACAACAACCTCGGTTCTCTTGTTTGAAGCTTTAAGAGGGAGTGGCACACCTAAATTCTCAGGTTGAGTGACATTTCTCTCTGAGGCCATGTAGATTTGGCTTAACATAATTGTTTCTGATCATTATCAGTAATCTAATATAATTTTCCTGATCAATGTATGCATGATTGGGAGGTTGTGGGTTATTGCAGAACAAACATCAAATGTATGCTGCTCTGACACTGTAAAACAGACTGACATGTAGGGAAAAATTTAATTGTGAGAGGTTTTTGATTAATATAGCAAATATGACTTTGTTTAAGAAAATCTTTTTTTCAGTGAGCCCTGCTGTTTGCTTTTCAGTACATTATTCATAAAGGGAACTGGTTTTAACCTTTTCACATCTAAGAGCTCTTTGTTATACAGTGTAAACATTACTTTAGCTTTGGGCAGTTTTTTATTCAGCCAGATAGGGGATAAGGGTATTTTAACATTCCTTTTAAAGAAAAGAAAAAAGAATAACCCTTAGCAGCTTGGAAATGTACCCAGAAGCATTTTGATATAAGCACTGACACACATAATGTAAAAAACATTACTTATTACTGTTATTAAAAAATACTGCCACATTCCAGATCTTTAAAACTGGTACAGAAGCTAAAATCATTGCAACTGCTATAAATGATTAGCAGTTTATTTAAGGGTATTTGTATTACAATTACATTCTTGTGTGCGGTTAATTATATTGATCACACTGAACAACAAAGTTTCACCTTTTACACAAGTGAACGTTAAATCACAGTAAAGAAACAGAGGCATTCTCTCACTATTAAAATAATATACAGTATATGAAAAATATGTTTAAAAAACTTTTTCCATAATTACAATGAGTAATTTCACCATGTTGTATATTCATGTTTAAGACTCATAATTAGTTGTCATAGCGGGGATTATAAGCTTCATTTACACAGACACTGTATTGTATTGTTGATACATAACATCTGACCATCGTGTTTATATTCAACTCATTCAAGGTGAGCATCGTCTGCCCTACAACACAAAGGGAGCCTGTTTTTAGAAGCCTAGCAGCTGCAGCAAACAGATAAACACTGGGCCATTGAAGAGACCTCACCTGCTGATATTATCTTCACACAAACCAGACCAATAAACCACAGCCTTTTATACACTCCCTGTAAGTTGACTTTATGGGATGCCACATACTTCAAATGAAAAGGAGCACCTCGATACGCCTCTCACAACATCTTTTAATGTCTGCACTCTTTTAAGAGTTTCTTTACACAGAACTCTGAATAACAGAAAATAATATATATCTTTTTCTGTGAAAACAATGCTTTCTATTTCATGTCAAGACATAATGGTACAACCCGGAATTTCCTACCCATAACTTGGAGTTGATCACTCAGACTCAATTGCCATATGAGGAACAATAGGAATGGACCTGAATTAGATTATTATACACTGTTTTTGGAGGCCATGCTATTCTAGACCATTACCCTGGTGATTAGCTTAAAGTAGCTCTTAAGATCTGGTGTCTTTACTCAGCTCGACGGTAACTTTAAAAAAAAAGTAATTGTATGTTAACAAGGGAATTAGCTGTTGTCCACTCTGGCTTTCAAAGCTGCAAAAATGTAATGCTTGATTTGATGCCATTTCAGACAGAATATGAAATGTATGAGTTTAGTTCAAGGAGGTGTGCATCTTATCATCGGTTATTCCCCGAAATCTTTGATCATGTATTCAGTTTCCTCTACTAGTTATTGAATGTTCACATGGAACTCTGTTTTAGATTAGCTTCTCCAGACGCAAGACTACTTGCACTTTTACAGGAGCTCTTTTGAACTTTAGTGCCTATGGCATAGCGTATTTCAGACAATATTATTAAAGTAGGTAAAACATGTTAAATCACCATTTAGAATTTTTTTTAAAGTGGTAAAACATTTTACAGTCATCACTTCTTGTAATGTGACCACACCTAACCTCCACCAACCTTTAAGGTTGTGGTTGGATAATTGCATGGTAAATTGATTAAGAGACCAGTGAGGATTTACTGATCTGCAATCAGCAGAGATCATCATTCCAGCTGCCGACGCCTGAGTATGAGAATATCTAAAGGCTCAGGTTTGAATTGCTGGCAGGGGATTGTAGCTAAGAATGTTCCCTGTACTTTCCCAGCCTAATATGCTTTGTGCCATCTGTGTTGAGAACTGATTGCATGGACCTTTCAAGTCAGTGAGCATGCTGCAAGAGCAGATACAGATTATGTTTTCTTCATGGTACAAGATGGAGCGTTAAGGTTATCAGGAGGGACAGAGGTTTGTTGGATAATGTTTCATTTGTCTAATTTTCACACATGCTTATAGAGGCGTGTAAACGCATAAGTGGCAAATAACAGTAGCTGCTGCTCTCCAGAAATTAAGCTATTTCTTGAAAATATTTCATTTGAGAAAGGTATATTCTGCCGAAAATATAAAAGAAAAAACATCTTTTATAGCTGCATTTCAAATCCACACCATTGTTTCTCATCTGACTTGTGTAAACTCCAGTTGGACACAGTAATAAGGACACTACAGGGATAAGCTACAAAGAGCAGGTAGCATTCTTTTTTTAGTTGTGTGCGTACATGTATCTGTCTAAATGCCTGTGTGTTGCATGGTAGCATGGTCTAGTCAGCTCTCTGAGATCTACCGTGACAGTGAAAAACTCCAGCACATGAAACACATTAAAGAGGCTGAAGAAAATCCATAAAACACAATCTCGTTTTTTACTTGGCTCCTAAAAGCCACTGGGGGAAAAGGGAGGAGAACAAGGGG
>NC_048409.1:19427033-19435050 GCF_013103735.1 Etheostoma cragini
GGGGGGACGACTGTCTCCCCTTCACAGATGCACTGCTGCCCAGGGGCCAGTGTGGCCTATTAGAATGATCAACCCTTCAAGTTTTCACCACCCTCCTCAAGATAACACTGGAGGGAGGGAGCAAGACTTCCAAACATTTGGGAATGCTCCACCGAGAGTCCCTGTAGAAGCTAACTACCAGCTATGTTTTCAGACACAATGGCTATTTTGTTTCGCAGGCCTCCTCCAGTATCACAACGGGAAGCTGCACAGATGGACAAATGAGCAGATAGAAGGAGGCCAGTTGTCTCAAGGCCAGCGTTCATCACACAACAGTGCAACAAGATATTTAAAAAAAATCTAGACTGAAGTAGACACTGACTTAAAAAACAAACAAACACTGGATGGTCTGAGGAAAAAAATGCTTCTTTACATTTGGGCTTGTGAGCAAACAAGATTTATTTGAGTTGTCAATATCCCAGAGCTGTCTCCATTTATGTAACACTGGGGTGCTAACCCTTACTGGGACTGCTTGGATGCTCATGCTGCCAAAAATGTCTCAAAAGCAACAGCTGCAGCCTCCTCTACCATCAGGAAGTCACACTCAATCACCAAAGGTATAAGTTCACTAGCCTGTTAGTTTTATGTGGAAACCTGAAATCATAAGGTTGTGCTTAACTACTTCTAATGGCCGGAAGACAGACGTTAATTGGACCTGTAGCCTACTGGAATGTGAGTCCTGCTTTGTGAACATACTGTAACACACCTCCTTTCTACTTCTTGCATAATGGATCTTTTTTATGCTATTGAGACATATTTTGGCCAGAAATATTAAAGAGGGTTTTGTTCAAGGAAGTTTGCACATTTAATCTAAATTGAGTGCTGAACATGAGTGACATTCTAAGCTAATATACTCCAGCATGATGTTAGTGGTATCCATTCAGCTTTTCAACTGCTCAGCTTGTAAATCCAAGCATTTATTTGCACATATAGCATTGCCGCTTGGCTCAATAAGACTTAGGGAATGAACTATGGCTGCTCCACCCTTTAAAGTCTGTAGTTCCGGTTACACCAAAGACCTTGTGCTGGCATGTGTGTGCAGGCTTTGTTGTGGCACTACAACCTTAGTTTGGTTTTTGTAGCATGTAGCTAGAAGTTCAATAGTGTGCTATAGCTGTTGATGTTTGCTTTTAGACAATTGTATTCCTGTTGTTTTATCTTAAAACATTACCTACAATGGGAACATTTAAAAAAAAAACTCCCACTAATGTTAGGCCAAGAGGTAAAAGAAAGGTGCTTACAGTGAGGCTCATAAGGAGGTGGAGGGTCCCCACAGAGTATACACTCCATGTCTTGGAAACCACTTAATTTTGTCTTCCTGTAATATCTGTTGAAGACACAGAAATGACATGTTTTAACCTTCATACTACAAGCTGTCATAAACACAGGAGCAGCAAACATGCACAAACTCAGTCCATAGTGTTACATAATTCAAAATACTGTTCTTTCAAAACATGTTTTTATAATTCTTCTGTGTCTATGACTGTGCAAAGCAATCAATACTACAACTGTTTCTGTCCTCTCACCCCGGCAGACAGTCGCCACACACAGCGTTGCTGGTGGTGGAACAGTTGCCTTTCTGGAAGCGGTTGATCAGTCCACAGTCCAGGCAGGGTTTGCACTTCTGCAGGCTCCGGTCCTCCTTGAAGCGACTACTCCGGCAGGGCACGCACCGGGCATCCTCTCCATAACCAAAGCCACATTCCTGGGGAGATTAACGGGAGAAATACACCAAGTAAGAGGTGGGGTTGGAGTTTGGGGAGATGTGAAACTGGTGAAAAGAGGGCTTAAATGTGGACTACCAGGGGTCTGGAATTAAAGAATGATCTTGGCTAGCGGGATCAGAAGAGAACAATGGTCTGCCTCTTTCGAGAGTCCATCTTACACTGGCAATAATCTCCCTGACTCTCTCAGTATGAATGAGCGGCCTTCCGCTGCAAGACCCAGAAAGGCCAGCCATTTGAATAATAAAGGCCCTAGGGGACACCCACTGTTGTATTATTGCAAGTTTATTGCTGGGTTTTTGTGCGACTCTCTCTCCAAGCAGACTCCAAGTGTCCCGTTGATTGAGAGGCCAGCAAGTAAAGGAAACACTTCAGGAAGGGGGTAAGGATTATGGAGAGAGGTATATGGAGAAAATAAGACGAATACTCTTTTTGTCTACAACAATTGAAAGTGCACTTAAAAGGCACAGCTTCCTACTACCATGTGACTGATCTAATGCTGAACCACCCTTTGAGCATTTGTTCACCTGAGCTAAGAAAAAATATATATATTTGAGGACAACACTCTTTATTGTTTATAAATAATTTTAAATATGCATTCGAGAGTGCATGCACTCTTGTCCAACGGGGTAAACTCCAACCCAGCGTCGCCCAGCCGGGGGCTTGTAAGTATCCCCATACCCTCCCAGCGCCTCACACCCTGGGCAACTCCGGAATAGAAAAGAGTCCAACCCCTATCCAGGAGTATGGTTCAAAAACCAAGACTGCGCGTAGAGGTAAGCCTCACCAGATCCAACTGGTAGCGCTCCACCTCCCGCACGAGCTCTGGCTCCTACCCTCACAGAGAGGTGACATTCCACGTCCCCAGAGCCAGCTTCTGCTGCCCGTGTCTGGTCCATCGAGGCCCCTGACCTTTGCTGCAACCCATGTGGTAACGCACCCGACCCCAGAAGTTCCTCCCACAGGTGGTTGGCCTATGGGATTGAGAAAAGGGTGCCAAGCAGCTTCTTCGGGAGGTGCCCGGCCGGGCTCCGTGGCAAACGCAACCACCAGGCGCTCGCTGATGATCCCTTCGTCAGGGCCTGGCTCTAGACAGGAATCCCGGGCTTCCTACGGGCAAGGTCACTCCCTCTCTGCCTCGCTCATTCATAGGGTTTTTGAACCAGTCTTTGTCTGGCCCCTCACCTGAGACCACTTTGCGATGGGAGACCCTACCAAGAGCACACAGCTCGAGACAACACAGCCCTCGGGTTCATAGGGACACACAAACCTCTCCACCACGACAAGGTGAAGGTTCCCAGAGCTCCGTCAAATCCCTAAAAGTCATGTTGGAAGACTGGTGACCGCAATGACAAACTGACATTTACATGACAGATGATATTACTGTACACTACACTGAGTCAAAAGACCCTGCAGGGATGACATCATACATTGATCTTTCATTAGCAGCTCCATAGCAGCTGCCATCCTGTTGTCCAGTGTGCCCCACACAGCAATCCAAAGCCAGAAAGGGGGTGTGTGCGGCAGGGTGGGGGGGGGGGGGGGGGGGGGGGGGGGGGGGGGGGGGGGGGGGGGGGGGGCTCATATATCATTAAAGTTAAGGCCAGCTTCAAACAGGCTTCTCTCATCCTCCGTGTCCCATTTCACTGCCAGGCATGCAGTCCTGCTGGAATGTGGGCACAAGAGTACAGTCTGATATGGGGGTTGGTTTTTGGGAAGCAGGCTGGCAAGAAAAAAAATGGGAGGTAAGAGGCAAAGATGTGATTGTGGGATGGCACTATTGAGTTGGGACAGAAGATAAGGATTTCAGTCCTTCCAGCTATAAACAGGTGAGCCTGACATTGAACCCTTGGGCCAGGCCTGGCCTGAGGTGCACCAGCTAGGGCTGGACGTTTGCAGCTGTTGTTATGAACTTTCCATATAAGGCCTTGCTCTTCAGCATGGCAGGGAAGGGAACAGTGGAGGTAGGGGGAAAAGGAGGGAGGAGACATTGAAAGGGTTAGAAACAGAGAGGGGGTGGCTGATGAGTGATAAAGAGGGGAAAGGCCGAATAAAGAAGACTCGGCCGCCCACTGTTGCAAGCTTTTGCCTTGCACGTCTGAGGGGAATGAAGCTCAGACTGACCCAGTGGAGGCTGGGAACTACTACGGCACTAAATTGCTTTTACTGCTTTTACTGGTCTTTGAGAAAGTGCTGTAGACCCAGTCAGTGCAGGGTAACTCACAGTGGTTCTGTGACCCACTTCCACATGAAGAAAAAGGACCAACAATGATTTATCTCCCCTAAGCCCAGCACTGGCACACACTCTGCCTGTGGGGCACAACATGGCAGGATGGGGGCTGATGCCATGTAGACACGGGCAGGTCAGAGCACTGAAACAAAAAAAAGGGAAATGGAGCCAACTACTGCCTCTTTGATCCAGGCAGTACAGATCATCAAGAAGTGATCTCTTTCATCTTTTATCCCTGCTAACAAAGCTCCACAGAGCTGACATCCTGCACTGACTGAGACTAGTTTAGCAGCTGAAAGAAAGACTCTGTGATGTTGAAGTTGTTATTATTACATGAAAAAGTGATTACACAATGTATAAGCCTTTTCCAAAACAAAACTACAATAAAAAGGCCACCAATAACAAAATAATCCATATTCAGTCTGTTAAACCTCCCTGATTTGACAAATGTTTTTTAAATGTTTATTTAAAGCAGACTGAATCCACAACTAATCTCTACAATAGTTTATGGGAATCCACCACAGGGGTGGACTGGACTCTTGGGGAAATTACTGGAATTGTTGGGTCTTGGCAAATTATAGAGTGTGGTTTAGACCTACTCAATCTGTAAGGTATCTTAAGATAACTCTTGTTATGATTTTATAGCTAAAATAAAATTGAATTGAATTTTTGAAAACAAGTCTGATACCGTTGGGATGAGATAAGAAGAAACTTTAATGAGCCCTGTGGGAAAACGTTGGAGCAGAATCTAAGACTACCTTTACACATGGGCAGCTATTTTCATAAACGGACATTTCAAACTCCCCGGTTTCAAAAACAACATTGTGCACACCTGTCAGTTTTCAGAAATGTGTTCATTTACACGTATATGTCGTCAAGAGCATGCCAAACATGTAGGTGGCAGTCTGACGATAAACTTAAGCCCATGTTAGCCAATCACAATCCCGAAAATAGCAACAACAGCAACAAAGCACTTCCTCTCTCTTCTCTTCATCACTACCCTTGTTGCTCTACGGGTAGATTATGGGTATATTATTCAAATGAATGAAATAGTGGGAGAGGTAAACTACAAGGGATGTAGTCGAGAAAAAGAAAAGAAAAAAATAATGCAAATCAACATTCAAGTGTGCCTGTCCTCCATTACCATATCTTAATTTAAGGTGATTATGCGTCAAAGCCCTCCAAAAAAGCAGATGCTTAACATCCCATTTCCCTGTCATATCTCCTGATCTAGTTTGGGTGAGACTGCCAAGCATAACAGCAGTGTGGAGGGAAGAGGAGCGGTGAGAGCTGGCTGGGACTTGAAGCATGTTCAGACGCAAAGATATTTCTGAGATTAGGAGGGAATCACAAGGGGGCGGCCAGTCATCTGGTGATGAAACAATGCTGAAACAATGCACGTTAGTTAAAGCACTGTTCTTTCTGGGACCAAACACATTCTTACTCCTTTTGTTTTCCTCTCTCTATTACACTTTTAAAGTTTTTTTTTACTGTCTTGTTTCAATAGACACAAGAATAGTGGAGCTAATGTCTGGCCACTCAGATTTTGACCCTTCTGTTGCTTATGCACTCCTTTGTCTCTTTCTTTAGCAAGTACCATGCAGAAGTCCTTTGCCCTGGGAGTGTGGCCAAAGGAAATGTTACACTCTTGCTACATGCTACAAGATGTTGTCACATCAAAGTTGTGTCCCTGCCTTTTTTGAACCAATGGCAGTTTTCCAGCATGCACTGGAAAGCATTTCACCCCTTCTCTTTTTAATGCTTGACACAACACAAAAGACAAGGCAACTTATGAATCAAACCTAGAATGAAATATGTCTAAAAGTAAATAACTGGTTTTAATTGGCATCTCTTCTGTGTGGGTGGTTCTTTTAGCTACAGTTAGTGTGAAGGGGCTAATTGATGTTTGTCAGGTTCCCTATGGGCGGCTTCCAGAGGAAAACTTCCAGAGCAAACTGGGCCACATTCCTCTAGGATCTCTATGGCAGCTGCACGGAGTGACTCCAAATGTCTGCTATCCTCCTAACAGTCAGCCCAACCTTTCAGAACATGGACAGATTGTGTTGGTTACGCAGAGCTCAGATCAAAAGTTGTTTCTCTGGGAAACTTTCTCTGAGTGCAGGCCTAGGTCGCCACTGTGAGCTGGCATCCTGCTACCTTCAGAAAAAAAGAATGAGGCAGCCAATTATTAACCAGGACCCCAGGGTGTCTAGCAGCATTCATGCCTGTTGAGCAGTCATAGGAACACGAGGACTACTGAAGCGTATTACCAACCACAGAGTGCATGTCTGTGTGCACTGAGATTAAAGGCAACTGGGCTTAAATGCATGTGTGCAACAGATGTCAAGGGTGATACAGATTGTTTTTACTAGAACTCAAAGATGGAGTGGATTGTAAACCCACTTGAAGTCAGTATACCAGCATTTTTATTTACAGAAACCCCTAAGCTGCCACTATTTATGATATAAACATATGCCTTACTGTATAATGAACTGATATTAGATTGAGGGTAAACAAACAACTTCTGAAGCCATTTAGCCTACAGTCCTATCTTGTTTTCTTAGGCCCATCAGGGTCATTATAAAAATGGCAGGTATACTTCATGTGCATTCAGTAGCTAGTTTATTAGGTACATCTAGCTAGTCTATAAGAACAGTCCTGCAATAGATCCTATATTCATTAAGGTAATAATGTTCAACTTCTGTTTAAACTACTTTGATACTAATATAATTAAATAACTTAATTGTCGTTTGTGAGCTGTTGAACGGTAGCAGCAATCTGGCTTTACTGTCCCAACCTTTTGTAATAAACTTTTTTTTAAATGTTAAAAACTCCACAGATAGAATACTCCTATTGTTATTGTTATAAAGATGCATATGATACAACAGATTACTTGTTAAGATTGAGAGGTTTGAAGTGTACCATTATTTACTGTTAAATGAATCAAAAAAGTAAAAGTGTTTCGTAATAGGTTTGCTTGCCACAAACTGATCTGTGATTATACTTCACTCACCTTTACATCACTGTCTACACTTGCAAAAGTAGGTGCATAGCTGCTGCCAGAGAGGAAAGCCTAAGACAACAATAGAGGTCTGTTTGTACAAAGCACACAAAAACCTGTGGCTAAGGTGGTGGAAAAAAACTATTCCCAGTTGAAAGAGCAGCAAGCTAAGGCATGGCTTGTTTCAAACAGTGAAGACAATAAGTTGGACAGGGTGCAATGGGGGAAAACAATGGAAGCCATTCAGCTGCAGAAGGTCAAAAGTATGGGTGTGACTGATTAAAGAGGGGTCGGTGTTCTACAAAAGCTAATAACGGCTTGGCTGTTCTTTGCATGAAAGAGAGGAAGTAATAAATAATGTTGGTTCCCTGGATGAGATACACTTCTCTAAACAGTGATGTCCATTCTTTACATCAACCCAACGGTTTTACATGTTTTTGTGGGTTTTTTTTTCAACCACAGGAATAATCCATTCCACTTCTTTTCAGTTTAAGAAAGTTGATTTAACTGACCTGTTATGTATCCTTTGTGTTACTACACCTTCCTCTTCCAAAAAAAAACAAGTGACACTATTTCTTCCTTAGTGCTCCTGTGTGAACAGATTACTTCAGACAGATTGTCTCTTTTTTTAAACTAAAGTTAATTTATGTAAGTTGATCCCAAAAACAATTGTGTTCCAACCTTTGATAGCTCCTGTCCCGCATCGCACTGCTTGCAGGGTTTACAGTTCCCAAACCGCTCCTTGTATTCCTGTTCTCTGCATTCTCTGGTCTCCTCCTCGGCCCGCGCAGGAATCTGAGAGGGACGGTCATTTGGTGAAAGTTAGAGATTTATGTATTTCATCACCACTTTTTATCCATACCAGAAAAAGCAGACTGAATCCACAACTAATCTCTACAATAGTTTATGGGAATCCACCACAGGGGTGGACTGGACTCTTGGGGGAATTACTGGAATTGTTGGGTCTTGGCAAATTATAGAGTGTGGTTTAGACCTACTCAATCTGTAAGGTATCTTAAGATA
>NC_048409.1:19435150-19478070 GCF_013103735.1 Etheostoma cragini
CCATGTTAGCCAATCACAATCCCGAAAATAGCAACAACAGCAACAAAGCACTTCCTCTCTCTTCTCTTCATCACTACCTCGGCTGCCTAAACCTCTGTTTGTTTCATTTTACATGCAAACGTGCAAACAAAGATTTCAAAAATCTCCACTCTGGCTGGAGTTTTTAGAAAGACTCGTTTTCAGAGGGGAATTCTCTGTTTGGGTGTAAACAAAGGAAAAGTCTCTGCATGTCAAAATAACCATGTACGTGTAAACAGGGCCTAAGTCACAAGCAACAATACAGGGATCGTCAAAACCAGAGACTAGAACGTAGATATAAAATGCAATTAGGACAGTGCAGTGGACAAAGGTAAAAGAATACTCAGCATTGTCAAAATGTTACCAGCAAGAACATTGCAGATCCACAGTGTGAGCAGTGGCCTGTTTAACACTGGCATGCAGTGCAGTTCAAGTTGATTTGTGCCCAGATTTAGAGTTTGTAGCCTATGTAGCTCTCTTTTTGAGAGGTTTTCCACAGACGTTACGGTTTACTTAGTTTTCATTGAGAAACCTTTCTTGAAAATTCTACTATGTTGACATTGAGTTCAGATTTTTATCAGTCAAGATGAACTCTGGCAATCAAAACAGAGTAGAATATGGATTCAATTAAATGGAGCGGGTAATGTAAAACTGTATGTGCATTGAATCTTTCCTTTTATATAAGACTTTATCAATAAACTATACACACTATAATAATAGATTTTGGGTAATTATAGGCTAGGTGAGCAAATCAAAAACACTAAATTATCTTGCTCACGAGTTTAAAATACAATATTTGATGAAATGCTTACCAGGGTTGAATATATGACATGCACAGTTAGAAGTGAGAAGGTGTGTTGAAGGATCCAGCAGACCATTTTGATGAGCCACTGGTTGCTTGCAGCTGAAAAACGGACACAACAATAAAAGATTTAGATACTTTATGTTTATCAAGTCTCTTCTCTGTAAGAAAAATGTATTTGATTCGGTCAAAATTGCTGAGGTACAGTAAATAAAATAATGTTATGATTATACAGGCAAATTCGGGTTCGTTTAAACACATTTAAAACACGTTTCTACAGTAAAGCAGGTATAGGTTGTGAAACACTAGTTAAAAATTAACAACACGCACGTGCAAACTGTAGCAGTTAATTGATACTGTTTAATTAAAGTCCCATCAGCAGAGCGACTCAGTAAGCACCCAGACAGCTTCCATAGCTTTACAAGAGGAATACTTTGTACATAGGATGCATAAGATGTCAAAAAGTCTCAAAACCCCATACTATCGTTACCAAGTATGCTACCCTACATCCCTAACTAAAAATCATTCAAATATCCATGCGTGTAAAGCGAGTGTTCACCGACACACGTTTTTAAAGCGTCATTATCGACAGTTTCTCTAACAGTGTGGCTATAATGATAGCTCATCGTACTTGTAATATACATT
Organism: Etheostoma cragini; assembly: GCF_013103735.1. Taxonomy (NCBI): domain Eukaryota; kingdom Metazoa; phylum Chordata; class Actinopteri; order Perciformes; family Percidae; genus Etheostoma; species Etheostoma cragini. The sequence goes on from NC_048409.1 coordinate 19,436,616, forward strand.
TAAAGACTAGAGGTATGTGCCTTGTATTCTGAATTTAACCAAAGGCGTTTAGCGTGAATTTTTCAAAAGCTAATCAAAAGCTCTTCTTACCTGCTAAAAAATGAGCCTGTTGATCAAAGTATTGGTTGTTAAAAGATGAAAGCAGACCGGTGAGAGGTGTGGTGGTGTGTTTCCCGCACCGGTCCGCTCACCATGTCAGCGCTGCTGCTTCAACCCAACACAACACAGAGAAGCAGCAGCAGCAGCTCGAGGACTACGGCGCTCAGATCAAAGGCGGGGAGATGGGGGTGGCTTGGATTGAAGCGCGTGTATCTGATCTGTGATCAGCCTGCCTACATCAAAGAGCCGGTCCCACAGACGCCAAACATGCAGCCAGACTAAGCTCGGGTAAAGCAAAATGTGATCAATACCAGCTTTTCCTTTCAGCTGGGAGTCGAGAGACGACGAGAAGACGATGAAATAGGTTGGGTTAACAAATTTCTAATCAGAAGACGAAGACTTTACTCTCTCTCTCCCTCCCCTGTGTGTGTGGTGGTGGCTGTTTCGTGGTAGTCAGTCTTCTGAATTTTGATCACCAGCCATGTGGCTCACTAACAGTGGGGGACCTCTAACGGTCCTTTCACAGTGTCCCTGCCAGGTCCCATTTACAAGTTTAATTCCCTATTTACCTTAAGGGACTGAACATGAACCCAATGGCTATAGGCTACACACCAACTGTTCTAAAGTATGTGGAGATGCAAACTTCTTTTAAACGTGACTCCTCATGAAATACTTCTGGTTTGTAGTCTAATATGCCTGTCTATATGGATGTTATTGGATGTAAGCAATTATTTGATAAGCTTTCATCTCTATGAGCTGCAGTTTTCATGACGTCCGTGTGCTGCTCCAGGATTGGCTGAACCCAACTGACTTGTTGACCTGTTGAGGAAGAGCAGGGTTCAATGTCAAGTTACTGATTTTACCTGCATGGTGGGGGCACACTGTAAAATAGATACGTATATAGTACTTGCATACAAATCATTGGGACTTCTTTCCCATTTTGGAACACTTCACCTCAAAAAGATTTTTAATTTAACAAAACACAGCATTAGAAGCTAATTGAATCCCACTTAGTAAAATAATACGTTTAAGAACGTTTTGACAATTTGTCATGGTCAAAGTCTTTTAATTAAAATGCATGAGAAAATGCCACTCTTATAGTTTTATGTCATACTGACCTACCTAGTCTTTTTATAAACATTGGCCTTGTTCTCCTAAAACATATATTGATACAACTTTTGTGAAGATACAAATTTGCGAAGATTATGGAAACATGAGTTGCAGCTTCAACTGATATGATAGAGGCCATGTTGACACAAAATGTACATGATCATATCCCCTTTGGCAAAAATGTGTGCACACACTGGTCTGTGTCTGCACCAAGGCAAAGACACAGAGGACAAAAGTTCAGCACTGCAGCAAAAGTGGCCAATTACTGTACATGTCTGGGCATGTTGTATATCAATTCCAGGAAATCAGTGTCTACTTTGAAAATGTAATTAGATGTTACTTTCTTGCCTATTGTGGAATATTAATATTCCAAATGCTTCATGCGTATTAAAAGAAATGGATTATTATTACTTCATAAGTCTGAGTTATAAGTCTGTCATAAAGGTTTTTTTTAGCTTATTTTTTATGAAATCATAGAACAATAGTTTTCTAACGTAGCAGTCACAATACAACTATTGTAATTTCTCCTGTTAATGTTTATACTGTATATAGTAATTTCCACTGTTTTGAGGCTAAATCTGATCTGCACGTGACATAGCTGTGAGAGCATTGTACTGGACTCAAAGCTTTCCCTACAGCAGGAGATTAAAGCTTTGCTGTTGACTCCATCTGCTGGGACCTTGGTGTCATGGTTTATTAGTCCTGAAAGTTTGAGTGTGTTTAATGCAGTCTGCTCTAAAGAATTCTATTAAGCAGTTTTTTAATTGAGAAATGTATGTGGGGGCGGCTGTGGCTCAGTGGTAGAGCGGTTGCCTGCCAATTGGAAGGTTGGTGGTTTGATCCCCGCCGCTGCAGTCATTGTCGAAGTGTCCTTTGGCAAGACACTGAACCCCGAGTTGCCCCCGGTGCTGCGCATCGGAGTGTGAATGTGTGTGAGTGTTTATCTGATGAGCAGCTGGAACCTTGTACGGCAGCCCCGGCCACAGTGTATGAATGTGTGTGAATGCTGAATGTCTCCTGTAGATGTAAAAGCACTTTGAGCAGTTGTTAAGACTGGAAAAGCGCTATATAAATACAGCACATTTACATTTATGGATATCATGTTCTACCACTTGCTCTATTCTATTCTTTAGTATTGCACACTTGGTTATGCTCTGTAACAAGTTGAGTTTTATTCTTCAACTGTCTATGTATGGCTCACTTGTATTCATAGACTTTACACTTAATTTTACTGTGAAATTCTATTCCATTCTAAAGCATTGTCATATTTTTGCACACCCCATATATAACGGCCCATGGCAAATAGACTCCTATTCTATTCTATTCTACTTCAATTCATAGACTGAACAGTTTATGCCTCTATTCTGTTCTAAGGCTGAAAACCCTCCCTATATCGAATTCTGAGTGTGTCAATTAATCTGCCATATAGTGCCTGGTAGGGAATAAGTAAATAATTTCGGACAGAGCCATAGAGTGCATAGTCTGATCTATTTTATTGTATTCTACTCATGGACTGTATGATTATATTCTATTCTAGCTATGTAGGGTCTGAATAGTCTATGATTCTACACTATTTTTAAGTAGGCTATTAAAATCATATACATGCGTGCACACTCTACAACTATAAATAATGTCACGTTGCAACTAGACTTTTCTGTTCTATTCTATTCTATTCTTTTCTATTCAACCGTGAGCCGTCCCACATTTGCTGGTGTGGTGTGTCCCATCGAAGCTGTACATAGCAGCTGTCGCTTTAAGAAACCTGTGCGTTATGGTTAAAATCTGCCGTATGAAACTGTCCAGAGGTGTTTATGAGTAATAGATGTTCAATCTTAAAACGTAGTTAAACCGAGATGTTGGTTTGAGTCAATTAAGTCTTCCGTGTTTTCGGGTACCGTACTATTATGAGGTCATTTAAGGAATTCCGCTGCGATGCTGAGGACAGGACAGAGCAGAGATGCTGCACTGAAGCTGCTGCCAGCCTGCTGCTGTCCTAATGAAAGTCTCTCTCTCTCTCTCTCTCTCTCTCTCTCTCTCTCTCTCTCTCTCTCCAATGCGGCATTAGAATGTAAGCTATGGGGTGATAGGGCACGAAAAAATGTGCTTTAACAATAAGGAAAATTTAGTTACAAATCAATAAATATTTTTCTGAATTGGAAATACATGAGACTTGAGAGAAAATCCCTACTTGGACAGCTGACATTGTATAATCCTTGTCTGGTAAGTTTGAGGTAAGCTATTTTTGCATATGTCAGGTCTGACTTATTGTACTGTGTTCTGCACAATAGGCTATAGGACTGTTAGTGTTTTTCTGCCAAGATGGTGTTCAGTAAATTGACCAACATGATGCCATTTAGAGCAGTTTAAATTTTAAGGTGCTATGACTTCGAGGTGATGATGTCACGGTTCTACGTAAGCTATAGGCTGGTTTTGTCAAAAAGCATTGCACCACACTAAACGATGTTTTCAAAACATTAGAGCGATGTTGAATTATATAGCCTATGGTTTAGATGTCAATGTCAGATCATCCTCTGGATTGTCAGCAGCATCCAAACCAACCCAACTAAAATAAATGGATAGTGGGATTTCTTAGCCTAGCCTAGTGTCTAATTCAGGGTATCCTAAAATGCTTACATCTGACAGACCCTGGGCTTTAACTAAATATGGCTGATCATCTTTATGGGGCCTTATAGCTTATATTTCCGTACGTCTTACCTCAGGGTTCTCGTCTACAAAGTTGATGTGCGCATCTTGGACTGTCACTGCAGTGTGCTTGCGTATCTACAGTCTATGTACTGATCACTTTGGTGTGCTTACTACAAGTCCCAGAATTCAGCATGATAAGCCGCTTAGGCAAAGTAATGCAGTTGCAAACAGTACTGGTGGCAATAGGTTTTAGAAGTCAATAGCCTACTGTCATAGCCTATAAATTATATTAATATTTCCCTCAAGAGTTGGCGGAGAACAGAACTAAAAAGAAGCAGCTAGAGACACCTCCAAATGAATGCTGCTTCATGTCTGGTGAATGTAGACCACTAGGCAAATTGCATAGCCCACAAGTTAGCATGCCAACTGTCAGCAGCCTAATTATGCATTCGACTGTAGCACTGTTTTTCAGCTTGGAGTTTATCCCCCTAAAGTGGTAAAAAAAAAGAAAATACAGTTTAAAATGATAGCAATTAACCTGACCCTTTCCCCAGATGCTCATTGTTTAAACAGAGGTTTCAAGACCCCCAACCAAGCCTTGAAAGCATCTCACTTATCAATAGTTTTACTTCCGGAACACTGGGCTCGTAGAATAGGACTGAATGAGAGTTCTTTGATTCTTTTTCTGCAGACCTTTTTAATAAAGTCTATGCTACAGAGGCGTGACTTTAACTAAATATAGATAAACTCCCACCATGTGTAAGCCCACACTAGGGCACAGTATTATAACATAGTTAGTAGGATTATGCAACAGTTATACCTTACATGAATCGTTGTGAATAGATTGATATAAGTTTCTACGCATGCGTAAAACAAAATGTTTTGTTTGGATTAGTGTTGATGTAGCAGATGCATATACAATACGAAATAAACCTCTCAAATAAAATATATATATTGAGAAGTTTCCATAATACACATTTGGGGCCTCACAGCGAGTTGTAGATGAGACCTGGCTGAGAGTGCCTGGCTGGGGTTTAGGACGACACGGAAGTAACCGGCAGTGAAGTATCTTGCTTCTACCGTTTTTTGCTAGCACACGCAGTGTAATACATTATTATTAGAACATCGCCTTTGAAGGAGTCAATATGTTGGTGGTGGGAAAATACCCATACCACCTGCTATTGTTGTCGTTATTGTTTCCAGGAACAGAGACTGTCGTGACATGTATCAGCTATTTGAGAGGACCGTGAACGGCGCGCACTGGACCTATTCAAGTGAGTGGGGTTTGTTGGGATAACGAGATAACGCTCTCTAAAGAAGCTAAAAAAATCACCCGGCACCGGCGATACACGGTTAAAAGAAAGCCTCTTAACCACAGTCACATTACCATATTGTAGGCTATGCATGTGTATTCTTGTATCGTATACTTCACCAAACGAGGCTTGGTATTTATCACACAGTTATACAGAATAGGCAAGTGTTTCGAGGAAAATAACGGTATTCTTGTTTTGCGACAGCCGTTTTCCGGGTGGCGTATTCCTCCGCTCAGTGCAGAAGATAGTCCAATGAATGTGTATGTGCTGGGACATTTAACAGCAACGAGATGGCCAACTGTCCATACCCTTGGTGAGTTTAACATAGAACTATACTGTAAAATATTCCTGGAAAAATGACTAGCATGATGAATTTTAGCAACTTTTAGGCCCTTCACACTGTTCAGGTTATTCACAACTGACAAATCGATTTTCATATCATAAGTCATTTACGTTACTGGCCAAATATTTTTTAGCATGGGCAGCTTTTCAAACATCCTGTGCTGACTGCCACACCCACTCCAGCTCCAGTGAATGCACCACTGTGGACTTGGTTGCATAGGTCTAACTTAGTGCCCTGCTGCTGAATAAGCAAGAATATTTTTCTTTTATTGCTGATTAAGAGTTGACAGGCTAACATCTGCCTTACATAGGCCTAAGTAAAATTCCCATGTTACACCCCTTAAAAAGCAGTATATGGACCCTTTTAGAGTGGGTGGTAGCTAAAATAATGGTTATTCAGTTTACTGCCTTCTGCACACAACTCTTGAGTCAATCAATCAGCATTTTTAAAGGTTTTACTTCACCCTGCAACATGTCAGTGCAGTAAGGCTGCAGGCTCTATGGGATGGTATACAAGGTAACGTTCTCAAAATCAAAATCTAGAGCAGATGTCCAAATGGCACTAATGGACCATTACCGATGGACTGCTGAGGTTTTCTATTCTCATGTTTCTTTCTAACCTAAACCATGATCAATAATGACTGTTTGAGTTAAAATTTGATCTTTGACCTCCCTTTCTATTTTATTAAACTACAATGACTATGCAGTATTGTCAATGCTTGCCTAACATAGTGCTCCAAACAATAAAAAAAAGCAAGGGTTTCATTCAACTGTTCTATACCAATTTTGATTTGATTTGATCTGAGACTAGCCTTGTGGTTAAGACACAAACCAAATAACTGCAACACCCCCTCTTGCATTTTATTTCTCCCTGTTTTCTGTCTGTGTCTCTACTGTCACTATTAAATAAAGACAAAATTCAAAACAAAAAGTCTTCAGACAGCTTATAATTAAAATGTTTCTTATAATGATTTTACCTACTAGACAGTTACTAATTCCAAAACTCTACCCACATCCCACACAATTGTATCATACATGTATGGAAACTTCAAACAAAATCTGTGTATCTTATTTTTAGGTTGCCACGGGTGACAGTTCGTCATGAGTACATTGGCCTGAGATCCTACGAGGTCTCTCCCTTCACATCCGTTGAAGATGTTAAACAGTTGCTCTACGAGGAGACAAACCTGCCTGTCAAAGAGCAACAGCTGACTCACAATGGGAGAGTGGTATGTTTTTTTTTCAAATAACAGCAGAGGAAATATAGTAAAACATTTCATAATGTGCAAACAAAGCAGATCCAGATTAAATTGCAAAATGGTTTTTAGTTGATAATTAGGACATATGTCTGTTCATTGTGTTTATACACTGTGTCTTTGAGGCTAAGAAATGAGAGTAGGACTAACTGAGTTTTTTTCTCTGATGGTAGATACATTAACAGGGCCTTCATTGTTAAGATGCTGTGAACAAAGTTTTCCTCACATGTTTTATTTGATGTTGCTGTGAACAAATCATTGAATCCTTTTTGTTTTATCATTGATCTTATGACTGGTTTGTGCGTGGTGATGGTCATATCTATTTATCTATCTTATGTTTACTGCGGGCTGTTGGATTCCTACAGAGTGATGCAGTGGTCCTGAACACAGTATCAACTCGAATGACTGCAGTCAAATGATCTGACTCATACTGTGGGCAACATGACTAGGCACTTCATTGTCTGTTTATTAAACTAAAAAGAATAGTTTGCTTAATGCTTTCTTAGCATAAGAAACAAAATAATTCATTCATATATTCCATACAGTTTTTCATAAACAAAGGTCTTATAATCGCTTACTATAAAAAAAAAAATTGTATCAAACAGATGTAATAGTAATGTTAATTTGATTAATTGTGGCAGGCAGATGTACTGTGTGGCTTTTGTGTGGGAGTTTGATAGTGTCTGTTAGTGTATGGCCTAACATAACTGGAGTTTATCCCCCGTCTCGGGGTTCAGCTGATGGAAAGCACCAGGTGGTGGTCAGTGCTCTGCAGCCCTACTGATCTCATATGCAGAAATTAGCTGCTAGCTAGCCACACCTACACACCAATACCACATCCACCACAAGGCCAGGCCCTACAATTTAGAGTTTAATTAAACAAGAGGAATACTTAAGACTGTGAGTATTATATAATGTAAACTATTTCCTAGAAAGTTGCTTGTTGTGCCTGATGCAATAAAATGTGCAGCAGGCTGATGGCGGAGGCACTGTGTCAGCTACTGTACGTATGCCTTTTAGGAGAAACTGATAGGCAAGTTTAGCTTGTTCTCTGTGACGTTCAAAAGCATTCTTCAATGTAAATGCCTGCTGTAGGTACTTTGAAATGAAGTAAAACATTCAGTCCAGTAGCCAAATGAGGTAAAATACTACTATACATTACAATAGTATATACATCTTTGTTTGAGAGAGAAATGTAGAACCAAATTACTCTGTTCTCTAAATGAATGATGGAAACACACAACATTAGATAATTTTAAATGTTCAATTGTATTGCAGATTCTAAGTCTGTGTACGTGTGGGCATGTTTCCACCAATATCAGTCAGTCTTTCTCAGACGTCTGATATGTTGAGATGGGAATAAAGCTTATTTACTTTAGCTTATGTGCTCTTGTTTCCCATATTAAATATTAATATGTCATTAAAGACTTAAAATCCTTCATCCTGAATTGTACAAATGGCTATTGCACATTGCAGTGACCATGATGAGGATGATGACTGAGAGATTTGCTTATCCAGAGCTCAGTTTGCCAGCATGTTGATGTGCAAAGACTGCTGAGTGCAGTGGGTCATAATGTCACCTTGAAAATCCTCAAACGGCAGGAGCAGCAGTATTGGGGCCTGGCAGTATTCTGGCGCCCTACTGCATTGATTTGGAAAGATCCATCAGAAGAAAATTGTTTGTAAAAATGTGTGCAATAATGCAGCCCAAAACGTTTAACTAGTTCTGCGGTGAGAGACTGATGATACATTAATTGTGATGGGAGGACAGCTATCAGTCAGTTAATAGTAAAATGACAGTCAGTTCACGTTGGCTTTCTAAATGTTTTATGAGTGCATTGACAGAGGTAGTTTGTTAATCTTACAATGAAATGTTCTGACACAGTACAGGGCCGTTAGTTACATTCTGCTAAAGCTTTTACTTTGATTAACTAACATTTTCATTTTGTTTAGCTAATGCCAAATTTATTGTTACCTATTCTCCATATAACAGACCAGACCATTCAAATTATTTTGTCTTCCTCAATTCAACACATTTTTGTTGTATGTTAAATTACGTGTGTTCTCCGCATCCTACCTTTCTAGCTGGATAACAAAGTGCAGATTGGGACCTTGGTGCCTGCTGGAAGTCCAGAAGTATCTGTCACACTGGAGGGAAGAGGCCTTAAAGGGGGAGGTAGTATTAAAACCACCACATCTCTGCAAAATAACTCAATCTTACCACAGTGAGGCTTACTCAGCTTGGCTTTTACAGGGAGGTTTGGACAGACTACACCACCACTAGTTGAGTTTCTGAAAGATATTCTGAGGAGGTATCCTGAAGGTGGACAGATTCTGAAAGTAAGTGTCATGCTACTTTTCTTTATCAATATTTCACATTTTTCATCCTGTGGATGTTGGCCTGATGTAATTCCCTAAACAGGTTAAAAAAAAAGTTTTTTAATTGCTGTGTTAAAAGGCTGTGATTGAGATTTTGCTATAGTCAGTAACATTGATGTCATGGGATTTGGATTGGGAAAACATGTCAAGGTTGCACAAAAACAAAGGGCTTTATTTTGGCTTTATCTGCTGGCATCGGCCGTATTATCATACATAGTTGCAACATTGCCAGGGTAAAGGGGTGAGGGCTCACAGGGGACAGCCACTCTAATAATGTGCTCATTTTACTCTAAGGCTGGATAAAAGCATCTAGCACCAAATAAGCTGATGTCATCAAGCATATTACATTTCTTAAAACCACAAGAAAGACCCTGCATTAATTACTACGTATTTGGTTGTGTATATTTTTTAGGAGTTGATTCAAAATGCAGAGGATGCTGGAGCCACAGAAGTCAAATTTATGTACGATGAGACGGAATATGGAGTGGAGTCGCTGTGGTCACCTGACATGGCTCAGCATCAAGGTTAGTAGTTACATTTAACACAGCTCTTGGCAAGAATCTTTCTTGCTCAAGTATCATTAAGTAGGTGCTTTGTAGCTGATAAATTTGTTGCAGATTTAAAAAAAAATACATTTACGTAGGTACGGCATTATATGTCTACAATGATGCTGTCTTCACTGTGGAAGACTGGAATGGAATTCAAGAAATTGCGAGGAGCAGGAAAAGAGAGGATCCTTTGAAAGTTGGAAGATTTGGGATTGGCTTCAATTCTGTTTACCATATTACAGGTAAGGACGGTTTAAAAACACTAAATATAATAGTTATCAAATGCTTGCAGTACAAGAATGTTCCTGCCAAAATGTGATGATTGTTTGCCCAGTGCCTATACATCGTTTTCTATGGTGATTTGCAAAATTACTATTAAGATGCATTGAAAGGCCCAGATCAGACAGAGTGTGTTTTAGCAGCCTGGGGCGGCTTTTTGTTTAGTTTTAAATTAAAATGAAGTGTTTTACCCTTGCTTTTGCATTGTAAAGCCCCCCCCCCCCCCCCCCCCCCCCCCCCCCCCCCGCAGTAGCGCCCTAAAGGCAAGAAAAAAAACGCCCAAGGCCATTCAACTTAATAGCTAAATAACGGTTGGTTGACAATGGGTGATTCAATGGTTGCCTTGCAAGAATAACAGAAAGGTGCAACTGGTCTGATTGGGGCGTCTTTAACAAAAAAGCTAAAGCAGTGCCCTTCGCATTTTGCAACCTGCAAACACTCTCTTTCTGATCACAATGAAAATTGTTTGGTCTATAAAATGTGACAAAGTAGTAAAAAACTGTCCATCGCAATTTCCAAGAGTCCAAGATGTCATCTTCAAATGTCTTGTTTTGTCCAAAAAGTGACATTGATAATTACACGCTATAAATTAATGTTATATTTATTGCACTATAGAATTAACAACATATTTCGTTTTTAATTTATATATTTTGTGTTTTTCTTCTTACTGTTTAGATGCTCCCAGTATATTTAGTGGAGACCAGATTGCCATGCTGGACCCTCATCAGACCCTGTTTGGTGTGCATGAGTCTGGGCAGTGTTGGAACTTGAAAACAGACATTAAGGAGATAACAGAACTGAATGATCAGTTTGCTCCCTACATTGGGATGTTTGGGAGCTCTGAGGAAACCATTAAAGATGGCAGCTTTCCTGGAACATTGTTCCGCTTCCCTCTCCGCCTGAAACCCTCCCAGCTCAGTGGCAACATTTACAACAAAGAAAAGGTTTTGGAGCTCTTTGAGTCTTTCAAAGCAGATGCAGACACAGTGCTCCTCTTCCTCAAGAGTGTTCAGAAGATCTCCTTGCATGTGCGTGAGTCTGATGGTACAGAGCGCATGGTGTTTCAGGCTACAGCAACAGAGAATACTGATGATAAGTTAGAAAGACCAAACGCACTAAAGACATTGGGTCAGGCTATAGACAGCTACAGCAACGGTGTTCCAAGTTCTACCATCACTTGCGTCACTTACCAGCTCAACATAGAGACTCAGGATGAAATGGCTAAAGAGACTCAGAGGATGACGTGGTTGGTTTGTAATGGAGTTGGGGGCAGAGGAATGTGTGCTGAGTTGGACTCTTTGGCAGATGATTTAAAGTTCATGCCCACCATTGGCATTGCTCTGCCTCTTACTTTGATCAGTAAAGAAGAAAAAGGTGCCACATCTGGCTTCTCAGGACGAGCTTTTTGCTTCCTTCCTCTCCCCCCTGGGGAGGAGAGTGAGACAGGGCTTCCAGTTCATGTCAGTGGCTTCTTCGGTCTCACTGATAATCGTAGAAGTATCAAGTGGCGGGAAGTGGACCAGTGGAGGGATCCAGCGGCCTTGTGGAATGAGCTGCTTATAATCACTGTCATACCAAGGGCTTACTTCACACTCATCACTGAGCTTATTAAAAGGGCGCAGACAAAAAAGGACCAAGACTTTCCATTGTCCCCTAAAGGGACCTATGGGGCCTGGCCAGATCCTAAGCAGGTCAAGTCCCGCTGGAAAGCCATCCTCCAGCCTCTGTTTCATGACTTGCTACAACATCAGGTCATCTATTCACTCAGTGAAAGCTGGATCAGGGTGGACCAGGCTGTGTTCTCAGAGCTGGACACAGATGAGGACATTTCAAAAACTGTGATAAATTACCTCCAAAGCTCAGGAACGCAGGTGGCAAAGGTGCCTGCTGCAGTGGACTTTGTTTTGGCTTCCTACATGACTGAGTCCACTGAAGTAAAGAAAGTGACTCCATCTTTGTTGCGGAAGGTGATCAGGAAGTACAAACACAAAGGTCCCTCACAGGAGAAGCTGTTGCTGTTGGAGTTTGCGCTTAGTGACGGACATTACAGTGACCTTATAGGACTGGAGCTCCTGCCGCTGCAAGATGAGACATTTACAATGTTTTCATCGTCTGTCAGTGAAAATGATTCCATTTACATTGCATCTGAAGAATACCCCAGGTAGAGATAGAGTGAAATAGTGTTTTCAACATAACGTTTTTGCAATTCTTTTCTAAATTACCTCATGCTATAATCTCTCCTTAATGTACATTTACTTTTGACTTCAAAACAATATTTCAATAGATGGAATAAAAACAAAACAGTATTTGTCTTGACCTGAAATCAACTGGATAGTTGTTGTGTTATTAGTGCATTTATATACATATACAAAAGCAGACAGAAGTGTGGATTATAGTGCTTGGGTTTAGTAAGGTTACTGTAATTTTCAAAGATCAGTTTTAAAAGTAAATCATATCTACATCTGAAAGACTGATGCAAATTTGTGCTATTTAAGAGGTTGTGGGTGTGATTAAGATAGTGGCTCTACTTCTGCCAAATTAAATTTTATTGCAAATGTGACTGTCTTTTAATGCGCTTACAGTAAATTTGGACGTCAGTGCATCTTATTTTCAGTATTCAGAGGAATGTGTGTCTTTTTAACAATATATCTCAATGTATTATTTCTGCTCAGCTATATTTTCATTGTTATTTTATCCTATTAGTTTATTTGGACTTCAGTGACTAGATCAATAACAGCATCAAGCATTGTCTATGCAAACTTTTCAACATTAAATGTTTTAAAACACATGTAGCCTACACATAGAATTGTCTCACCTTTTCTTCCTTTTGCTTTGTCAAGGTCTCTGTATCCAGGACTTGAGGGTCGGTTCATATTGGAGAGCATTAGACCTTCAGTAATGGACAGTTTGAAGAAAGCAGCCAAAAGCAGAGGTGATGTAACATATTTAATTTACTTTTAATCTCTTCCACATAAAAACATGTTTGTATAAATAACCATCGTCCCAAACAGTGACCGGTGACCTTTATACTGTAAAATATTTGACAGGTTTATGTGTAATCTTAACACTGGATCTGAAAGTTAAGATGAATAAATTCACATATTTTGAGGGGCAGCTTGAAGCCTTGTGCAAAGTATGATTTAAAGTTATAGCAGTATAAAATATCCCTGTGATGACTTTTGTTCGAGTTTGGCCATGTTGTAGTATTACTGGGACAGGAAGAGAGAGTAAGCATGTTGATTCAAAGAAAAATTGTTTTTTGTGCTACACATTCCACTCATCCCTGATCAGATCACTGCCTTCTTGTTATAATCATGGTGGAGTATGGCAGTAAGCATACAAGACCAGAAATAAGCTGAGTAACAAATTTGTCCTTTAAACCCAAAATGAAAGGCAGAGATCTTATTTTAGGCCTTTAATTCCACAGGATAGATTAAGACTAAAGGGAATAGAGAAGGAGAATGACAATTAGCAAAGGGCCGCAGGTCAAATTTCAACCTGCAGCCGCTGCGTCAAGGGATAAGCCTCTATATATTTGCGCCTGCTATACCTAGCTAACATGGCCACACAGAGAATATTCAAATCCAACATTTAACTAGACTCCTATTCATTTTTATTTTATAATTTTTACTAAGAAGTGTAGTATTGCTACTCCATTTTTTTAAAGGTTTTTACAGTGCCTACAGAAATCTTTCATTTGCTGCCCACTCTGGCCCCACCCCTTTAATGATGTTTAAGTACCACTTTGGAGTTACTCAAATCCCCTGACATCCCCTTAACCTCCCCCTTTCCATCCATGTCTCACTCTCTCATCCCAACAAATATTTTTCTTAGCTGGGCATTAGGTTGAGACAGGCTGAAACAATTCAGCATTAAATGCTGATGCTGAAAGACATTATTAACGTTATTAATAACACCTGTGTTTTACTAACTATAACCTCAAAATGTTTTTTTTTAAATATACATAAGACATAAACAGGATAAAATTCATTCAATAACTCTTAAAATGTGTCACTCAAATTGCAGTGCAACAATACCTTTGGGGGTGCTCAGGTAGGTATTTCAAAGTGTGTTAAGTATTGAACCTTTTTACTGTTAACCAAAACTAATGCATGACTGTAAATGAGCACTGCAGTCAGAAACTAACAGATATGAGAAGTAAAATAAACAATTCACATGTTTACTTTCTTAAAAAATCCTATCCTAAACACTCATTATCATTCTGACTTATTTACAAAGATTTCCTGTAGTCGGTCATAGTGCACTTTATGACCTGCAGTGTTTTTCTAGGTATGTGGGTCTTTGAGAAATGTTTTGCCTACACTGAAATGATAAGAATGGGTTTAAGATTGACAGGATTTTAGTATAAATTCAACAAACTGTGTGTATGTGTGTGCATATGTTTTTTGCAATTGTGTTTTTATCAGAAATATAAGCTGCAATATTGCTGTAAGTTTTGAATGTTTAATATGACATACTAATTATTCATATTTATAGTTTATTTGACAAAATTAATTCAAATGGTAATCTGCTTGTGGGGTGTTGCTTTCTGATGTATCTAGAAACTGATTTAGTGGATTATAAAGACAATTTTAACAGTTGAACTTTCATCCTCAGATTACTGCATCGTGCAATAACAACAAACCTAACTTTGATAGCATTTACTTCTTCAAAAATAACTAAGGCAAATTCTATTTTTTCATTGTTATTTAAACAGGAAGACCCTGCACTCAGCTACAAATGCTGAACCCTGAACGATCAGCTCGACTCATTAAGGAGATCCTTTCAACGGCCTGGCCAGTTAGAGACTTCATTGTCCAATGGGAACCTGGAAACAGAGAGTTGAAACATCCTACAGTTTCCTGGCTGAAGATGATTTGGAAGCATCTCTATATATATTTTGCTGATGACCTAAGTACCTTTGAAGATATGCCTTTGATCCCACTTATGCCACTTGAGGAAAGCATGGACACAGTTAAGCTTCTACGCCTCAACACTCCATCCCCCATTATTCTTGTGGATGAGGAAGAGGTGCCGGTTTCTGAAAACCTTCTTGACATCATGCAAAAGCTTGGAGGAGTAGTGATAAAAAAGCTGGATTCATGTTTGCAGCACCCTCTGCTTAAGAATTACATCCATCCTTCCTCTCCCGGTATGCTTATGCAAATTATGGATAGATTATCAACACAACGATTATTCAGCCAAGTCTCTTCTTTCTCAGTTAAACAGAAGATTGTGCTCAGAAACTTTCTTGCAGGACTGTCTGAAATTACAGAGAGGGAAAAGCATACCCTGCTTGAGCTTTCCATCTTTGAGAAAGTGGGAACCTGCTCTGAAGGTACCTCGGCATTCACATCTCTGAGAGGAGCTAGAGCTTTACATCACAGAGCCAAGTATCCACCAGATGTGAAATTATCCATAAATCTTGTCGGTTGCTGTGACGAGGAATCAATCCGCCTCATCAAGATGCTGAACGTAGAACAAGTGAAAACAACAGAATGTTTGAAGATTATTATTCAAGATATTGAGAGGGGTTTTTACACAACAGATGAGATAAACCATGTCATGCTTTGGGCACTTAAACATCTGGCGTTTCTAAAAAATGAAAACTCATCTGTGATTGGATGGCTTTCTGCTCTTACTTTTATTCAGTTGCCTTGTGGAAAGTCAGTCAAAGCATCAGATCTTTTTGATCCTGAGCTGGAGATTCTACAGAATCTGTTCTACATGGAAGAGAAAACCAGGTTTCCCACAAGTATATTCACGTCTTCCCCTGATATTCTTCACTCACTCAGACAACTGGGACTAAGAAATGAAGTACAGCTCAGTGAAAAGGATGTACTCAAAGTGGCAAAGAAGATAGAGGAGTTACAAAGCTGCAAGGAGCCTGAGTGGGACTTCATAATTAAAAAGGCAAAAACCCTCCTGCAAATACTTAACAGACAAACCAAGTTGGTAAAATCTGCTGATGCTCAGACATCATTGCTAAAACTGAAATGGGTACCTGTGTGCAAAGAAAGACCTCTAACTTACCCAAAATCCCTTGCTTGGGTTGGAGATACTCTCAATATCTGCTCTTTGTCAGAGATGTGTGACATATCCCATGCAGTGATTGTGGGATCTTCAGTAGCACTAGTTGAACACACATCTGCAGGTATGAAAAAAGCACTGAAACTTACAGTAGAGCCACAGGTGGATCAAGTACTACAGCACTTAAAAGCAGTGAATGACTGGCATAAATCTCAAGCATTCACCACAGAGGATTGGTATCAATTCCAGCAGATCTTGTTTGAGATATATGGTTTCATGCAGGCTCATCTTGAGGATGCTAGAGAAGCAATGAAATCACTGCCTTTTGATTGGGTGTGGACGGGGAAGACATTCTCATCACCTGGCCAGACAGTCCTAAAGCCCCTCCCTGATCTAGACTTGCAGCCTTACCTGTATTCCCTGCCAAAGACAATTAGAAAGTTTCACAAGCTGTTCAAGTTTTGTGGTTCAGTTGAAGAGGTTGTGTCAAGACATGTGTTTGAAGTCATCAGCACCATCCAACAAAAATGTGAGAGAGAGATTGCTAAGGATGAAAGCAAACATGATATCCTACTTTTAGTCAACATCCTGAGATGGCTGTACAACAATCAGATACCTGTAGATACTAACATGCACGTGCCAATTCTTTTTTACAAGGACCCAAGCAAATTAGGGATGAAGCCCATACATGAATGCACCTACTGTGATATCAAGGTTGACGATTTGAATGACTTACTTGAAGATGCATCAGAGCCAATTATATTAATCCATGATGACATCCCCATGAAAACGGCAGAGTGGCTGAAGGTGCCATGTTTGAGCACAAGGTTGATAAACCCAGAGAACCTTGGCTTTGAACAATCAGGCCAACGAGAACCTCTAACAGTGAGAATAAAGAACATCTTGGAGGAATATCCATCTGTAGCAGACATTTTTAAAGAGCTTCTCCAGAATGCTGATGATGCAAGTGCAACAGAGTGCAGTTTCCTCATTGACATGAGAAAGAACACAGACATTCGAGAGAATCTCCTTGACCCTGGCATGATTGTTTGCCATGGACCCTCGTTGTGGTCTTTCAACAGCTCTGTATTCTCAGATACTGACTTTCTAAACATCACAAGGTTAGGTGGTTCAGTAAAGAGATGTGAAGCAGACAAGGTTGGCAAGTTTGGCTTGGGCTTCAACTCAGTTTATCACATCACTGATATCCCCATCATTATGAGCAGAGAGTTCATGATCATGTTTGATCCAAACATCAATCACATCAGCAAACATATCAGAGACAGATCTAATCCAGGGATCAAAATCAACTGGAGCAAACAACAAAAAAGGCTGAGAAAATTCCCCAACCAGTTCAAACCTTTCATTAATGTCTTCAATTGCCAGCTTCCTCTAGCTCAGGACTCTCCATACAAGTACAATGGTACATTGTTCAGACTCCCATTCAGAACAGAGCAGGAAGCCTCAGTAAGTGAAATCAGTAGTTTATACTACAACACCACAGACATATATTCCTTGGTTGATGAGTTCAGCATATGTGGCCATCGGTTCATTTTGTTCACTCAGCATGTTGGAAGTATGGTCTTAAAATACCTGAAATATGAGGAACCAAATCCAGCTGGAGCACAAGATGTTGTCACCATCAACAAAAGTGTCTGGTCATCCAAATCATCATACGGACCTCTGAGTATCCTAAAATCTGCAGCAAAGGTCATGAAAAAAGTAGCAAGCACCAACAGAGTACCTGCTGATGTTCCCAAGTCTGGCTGCATCATACGTGTTTTGGTGGAGGAGTTTCATAACGTGTTCAAACGCATGGTTGATCTCCATTCACCACTGTTCAGAGGCTCAGAAGAGGATCCTAACCAGTACTTTGAGATGGCTGCTAAAGGTGTTCAGACAAGAAGACTCACAGATGAAATGCCCCCAAAGGCAGTTGAGGTCACCAACTGGCTCATGTGCTCATGCATGGATGCAACTGAGGCACTCAAGTTTTCGCTCAGTGATATTGGAAAAAGACTTGGTCTTGTGCCTTGTGGAGGGGTGGCTGTTTTGCTCTCAGAAGAAGAGAATCGCAAATGGACAGTAAAGACAAATACCATACCAATCGGAGAGGTGTTTTGTTACTTACCTCTCAGAATCAAAACAGGCCTACCGGTCCACATTAACGGCTGCTTTGCTGTTACTTCCAACCGCAAAGAGATCTGGAAGACTGACACCAAAGGACAGTGGAATTCTGTGTTCATGAGACATGTCATTGTCCAGGCATATTTAGCAGCACTCACAATGCTACGTTCAATGGCTGAAAGTGGAGAACTGCTCGACTACAGCTATTATGCAGCATGGCCAGATCCAAGTCAGGTGCATGATGATTTCACACTGGTCAGCCAGGGTGTCTACCAAGAAATAGCTAAAGGAGGTGACAGTGAGCATGCAAAGGTTTTCTCAGACGGAAAAACCTGGGTGTCAATCAAATACGTCAGATTTCTTGACGATGCCTTACTCTGTAGGCCAGAAATTGGTCCTGCTGCTTTTAAAATATTTTTGAAATACCTCAAGAAGAGTGGCTCCCAAAACCTTTGTGCTGTTGAGCTGCCTGACTGGGTGAAAGAGGGATTTGATGATGCTGGATGTAAAGGAAAGTTGATGGAAAACACCCTAACAGAGAAGCAGTTCTTTTCGGATGTCTTTTTCCCTCACATCCAGGAAATCGACCAAGAGCTTCGAGATCCCCTGATGCATTACGTCTTGAATGAGAAACTTGAAGATTTTGCATCAATTCTCAGGATTACTCCTTGTATCCCATGCTCTGGCCTTACCAAGGAACTGGTTTTACCTTCCAGACTTATTCACCCAGAGGGAAGAGTTGCTAAACTCTACAACACTGATGATGGAAGATTTCCTGAAGGGACTTCAAAAGACTACCTGAACCCTGTGTGTTTAGTGAAGCTAGTGCAGTTAGGCATGGTCAAAGATGATCTTTCATGGGAGGACCTGATTGAACGGGCTCAATCTGTTATTGATCTTAATGAAAATGATCATACAGCTGCATGCTTTCGTAGTAGTTTACTACTCAGTCTCATCGATGAGAAACTGAAGTTGAGTGATCCAGGAGTTGCAGAGCTCTTAGAAAAGTTACATGACACCAAGTTCCTTCCATTCCTGACAAGACCTGCAGGTTTCTCACTACCATGGCATGGTAACAACTTTTCCCCAACAACAATGTTTTCTCCTAGAGAACTCTTCACAACTGAACATCAGGAAACTGTGTGTCTGATGAAGCCAATCTTGAATGAGAATTCTCCATCTTTCAAAGGTTGTGGTGCAATGTCATTGGCTGTAAAAGACTGTCTTGGTCTGATAAGGAAGCCCTCAGTTGGACTGGTCATCAGTCAACTCAAGAAACTGTCTCAATCATTTGATGGTGTCACACTGTACCAAGAAAACATAACAAATGCCTGTTACAAGTTTATTCATGAGGAAATGCTGCAGGATGAGAATGCAAAAGGACAAATAACGGAAAAACTGAAAGAGTTCAATTCCATCCTGGTGGAGAACACATATGTTAATCCCTCCAAAGTTGCATTCCACCTGAATTTTGATGCAGCTCCACATCTTTATCAGCTCCCTAACAAATACAGAAACAGCTGTCGTGAGCTCTTTGAAAATGTTGGGGTACAGCCCAGCTTCACAGTCGAGGATTTTGCCACAGTTCTTGAAACTGTGAAACAAGAATGTGGGCGAAGGGTACTCAGCGAGGAGAACTTCCAGTTGAGTCGCAGAATTATTAGCGAGGGAATATGGAACTTGATACGAGACAAGAACCCAGAACACTGCCAAGCGAATTATGGTGGGATTCTGTTACCCGACTCCAATCTGACATTGCAGCAATCAAAATCACTGTGCTACAATGACTGCCCTTGGATAAAAGTCAGAGACTCTTCTGTGAAATACTGTCACGGGGATATTCCAAGAGAGGTCGCTGTAAAATTAGGAGCAGTCCCAAAACGTCACAAAGCCTTGGAGAGATATGCCTCAAATGTCTGCTTCACTACACTTGGGAGTGAGTTTGGACAGAAAGAAAAACTCACAAGCAGAATTAAAAGCATTCTCAATGCTTATCCATCAGAAAAAGAAATGCTAAAAGAGCTGCTTCAAAATGCTGATGATGCCAAAGCCACTGAAATTTACTTTGTTTTTGATCCAAGGATACACCCCACAGACAGAATATTTGATGACAAATGGATCCCAATGCAAGGCCCTGCCCTCTGTGTATACAACAACCAGCCTTTCACAGAGGATGATGTCAGAGGTATACAGAACCTTGGAAGAGGAACAAAAGAGGCCAATCCAGGCAAAACTGGGCAATACGGCATAGGATTCAACTCTGTCTATCACATCACTGACTGTCCGTCCTTCATCTCAAACAATGACATTCTGTGCATCTTTGATCCGCATGCACAGTATGCACCTGGGGCGACATCCGTGAGTCCTGGAAGAATGTTTAGAGACTTGGACTCTGACTTCAGATCTCAGTTTTCAGATGTTCTAAGTCTTTACTTGGGAGTCCAATTTAAGTTAGAACGCAGCACTATGTTCAGATTCCCTATTCGCTCTAAGGAGATGGCAAAGACATCAGAGATCAGTTCTGTCCCTGCATCCGACAGAATGGTGCAAAACCTTCTCGATAAGTTAAAAACTGACGGTGCAGAGCTTCTGATGTTCCTCAACCACATGGAGAAAATATCAATCTGTGAAATTGATAAAGCATCTGGAGAACTGAAAATCCTCTATTCTGTAACAGCCAAAATAACAGATGGTGATCGACTAAAACGCAAACAGTTTCATGCCTCTGTCATTGACAGTGTGACAAAAAAGAAGCAGCTCACTGCTATCCCAGTCCAACAGATAACCTACACAATGGATATAGAAGACAATGATGGAAATTTGACCACATGGATGATCTGCAACCGATCTGGCTTCCCTAACATTGAAAATGTCTCAAAAAGTGTCATCTCAGCTCACAAAAATGAAGACATAACTCTATTCCCACGTGGAGGTGTAGCTGCATGTGTAAGCCACAACTACAAAAAAAACCACAGAGCTTTTTGCTTTCTGCCCCTTTCACTGGAGACTGGTTTACCTTTTCATGTCAATGGGCATTTTGCCCTAGACTCTGCTAGAAGAAACCTATGGAGAGATGACAATGGAGTAGGGGTAAGAAGTGACTGGAATAACAATTTGATGACATCACTGATAGCCCCTGCCTGTGTGGAACTGCTAATTCAGCTTAAGCGTCGATACTTTCCAGGTCCTGATCCCACCATGACTGTACTACAAGGAACACCACTTCATGTTGTTAAAGATACATTGCGGAAATATCTTTTCTTCTTCCCAGTCAACCGACTTGATATACAGCCAGATTGGTACTGCCTGGTTAAAGCAGTGTACAGCTGTATTCATGCTGACGTGAAGCGCCTGTTACCTGTAGTCAGAGCAGCGCACATGGACAACTCTGACATGCACTCTGTCATTTACATTTCATGGGTGAACACATCCACTGCAAACAAAGGCAGAGCCTTTTTTGATAATCTGCTTCAAGATGAACTTCAGCACTTAAAAAACACAGAGTACAACATCACCTCAAGGAAGTCTGTGGCTGAAAATGTCTACAGGCTAAAAACCTTGCTTCTGGATATTGGTTTTAACCTGGTTCACAGCTGCGATGAGACAGCAAATCTCTACTTCTGTTTGAAAGATGCAGGGATAACAGTCAGTTATGTGACACCAGAGGATGTCCGCAACTTTCTTCACACTTTCTCATCACCAGACACATCTTGCCATGTTGGTAAACTCCCCTGTCGTCTCCAACAATCAACCTACAAGCTAGTTCATAACTTGAAGCTTCTAGTTGACTACTGCTTCAAAGAAATAGAAGAAGATGAAGTCACAATTGAGGGTTTGCCTCTGTTGATAACAATGGACACTATGCTTCAGGTGTTTGATTCAAAGAGACCAAAGTTCCTGACAATACATCATGAGCTAATCTCATCAAGGAAAGACATGTTCATGAATACGCTGTACATCAAGTATAGCAATATTCTTTTGAAGACAGGAGCTGCAAAGATGTTTGACATTAGCTGTTTTGGTGACCTACTTGGGTCAGTTCTTCCAAGAGAGTATCGAACAAGGATTCCTGTTAGGTGGAGAGACACCTTTGGAAGTGAATCTTGGCTGAAGAATGTGTGGAACTTCATCAGTGAGAATATTGCTGTCAAGGAGGATCAGGTGGACATCAAACCCTGTTTCGACACAGTGCTTGACATTCTGAAAGACTGGGCTTTGCTACCTGGAATCAAATTCATGGCAAGAGAAAAAATAGTTGTCCCTGAGCATGATGTGCTTTTACCCCTGAGTTTGATGAACATAGTCATATTTCCACATGGCCAAAACGACAAAGTCTTTCACACCCTAATGAAAGCAGGTTGCATTCAGCTTGCAGTGAACAAAATCTGTGTCAAAGAGAATCCCATCATGCCTTTTCTGGCACAACACACAGCCAACATTGAAAATCCATCAAGTGTTCTGAAGGCTGTAGAGTACATGATCCAGACATCTGCATTCAAAGCAGCAAACCTGACCGACAATGACTTTGAGGCGCTTCTGTTGTATTTCAACTGCAACCTAGCTAACCTCACAAAACAGGATGCACAGAGCCTAAAACTCCTCCCATGTTTTAAATCAGTTAGTGGGAGATACATCAGCATTGCAAACTATGAGACAAACTATGTCCTTGCAAAAAACGTTCCCACTGCAGACATAGACAAATGGGCTCACACAGCCTCCTTTGCTTTCCTTGCTGACAATCCACAGCTGAAAGAACTGTACACCTTCCTTGGCTGCATGCCAATTGATGACTTAGAAATCTACCTTCAACATCTCCTACCAAAGTTCGAAGGTTTTTCCTATGATGCCAAAGTTGTACACATTGTCTACTTAAAGGAGAGACTTTTGTCAATAGAAGAATCGTGCAAGATCAAGGATCAGCTCTTTGAGAAATTGGAGGGACTGTTGTTCATCTGTGACTACTCAAACAGACTCAGGCCAACCAAGTTTTTCTATGATGAGACAGTAAAGGTGTTTGAAGTTATGCTACCTGCAAAATCATTCATACCAAGTGAATTTTTTAAGAAAGTTGAACAGGTGTCAAAACCCAAGAACGGGACATTGTTGCTAACCTCATGGATAACCTTTCTGAGAAATATTGGTCTCAAGCACGATGTGTCACTGCAGCAAGTTCTACAGTTTACAAAAGAGGTCAGCATCAAAGCCCAAACAGAGAGCTGGACCAAAGAAAAAGTGCAAAACATTGTCAATGTTCTTTTGAACCACATTTTCAAAGAGAGGACGGACTTGTTCCAGGGTACTTTTCTCAAAGAGCTCTCAATGATACCATTCCTTTGTCCTGAGAGAGCCCCTGAAGAACTCATCAAGCTTCATTCACAGTACCAGGAGATGAGTGGCACAGTTCCTCTAATTCGCTTCAGCGGGTCTCAAGTAAATCCAAAATTTAAGCAAACAGATATCATTCACTTGCTTTGGACATCTTGCCCAATTCTACCTGAGAAGGCTACACCATCAACCATAAAGGACCAGGAGGGGAACCCTCTCACTGGACAGGAACAACTTGACCAAGTGCTGAACATGTTAGGTGTCAACTTGGACCCACCGTTGGAGAAAGTCATAAGCAACTGTAAGAACATCTGCAACATATCCAATCTGGATGATGAAATGGTTAAAACAAGGAACAAAGTTTTAAGGTCCACCTACGAGTTTCTCAATGCAGATAAAAGAGATTTCCGTTACCAGCTCCGTGGGGTGGCTTTTGTCATGGTTGAAGATGGCTGGAAATTGCTGAAACCTGAAGAGGTTGTCATTAATTTGGACAATGAATCTGATTTCAAGCCCTACCTTTACAAATTGCCTCTAGAACTTGGTACCTTTCATCAGCTGTTTAAACTTTTTGGTACAGAAGATGTTGTGTCAACCAAACAGTATGTTGAAGTGTTGTGGCGAATTTTCAGAAGTTCAGAGGGCAAGCAGCTTGACCCAAATGAAATGAGAACTGTGAAAAGGGTTGTTTCAGGATTGTTCAAGTCCCTCCATAATGATCCAGTGGAAATTCGCAAAGATCTTGAGAGTCTCAAAGATTTGATATTTTATATGCCTAGTCATGACGGCAGATTAGCTAAATCCAGTAGCTTGGTCTTTGATGATGCCCCACACTACAAGAGCAGAATTCAGGGTAATGTTGGAGTTCAGATGCTTGTGGACATGAGCCAGTGCTATCTGGGCAAAGACCATGCCTTTCACACAAAGCTGATCATGCTACTTCCACAGAAACTAAGGCCTAGACTGTTGAGTGGTATTCTTGAGGAGCAACTTGATGAAGATTCTCCAAGAATGTGCCAGTTTGGAGCTCTTTGTTCACTTCAAGGTCGCCTACAGCTGTTGCTGTCATCAGAGCAGTTCATCACAGGACTGATTAGAATAATGAAACATGAGAATGACAATGCATACCTTGTGAATGAAGAAAAAGCCATACGTCTCTGCAAAGCACTTTGTGAAGGATTGAAGGTTTCTTGTTTTGAGAAACTCCAGACAACATTAAGAGTGAAAGGATGTAGCCCTATCCCACACAGTCGCAGCGAAACACTTGCCTTCCTCAAGAGATATGGGACAGCTGTGATACACCTCTACATCCAGCATTCAGACAGCAAAGACATTAATTTTCTCTTAGCACTGGCAATGACATTGAAGTCTGCTACAGACAATTTGATTTCTGACACATCCTATTTGATTGCTATGCTGGGCTGTAATGACATCTACAGAATCACAGAAAAGCTAGACAACCTTGGGGTTAAGTATGACTCAACAGAACCTTCAAAACTTGAGCTACCACTCCCTGGAACCCCCATACCAGCTGAGATACATCACACTCTCCTGATGGATCCCATGAATGTATTTTATCCAGGAGAGTATGTGGGTTACCTTGTAGACTCTGAGGGTGGAGACATATATGGATCCTACCAGCCTACATATACATATGCCATCATTGTGCAAGAAGTAGAAAGACAAGAGGAGGAAACCACAAGTTTCCTTGGAAAATGCTTCCAGATTGACATTGGTTACAGTGAGTACAAAGTAGTCAGTTCCCTTGACTTGTACAAATTCTCAAGACAAGAGGAAAGTGCCCATGCGCGAGACACCAGTGCCCAATCAACTCCTGCAAGCCCAAACAGTCGTTCCTCTGGTCCACAAGTGATTCCTCTTGTTTTTCCTGGTAAGGAAAACCTCAGACCCCCCTCTCAAAAACAGTCTCCAAAAAAGATCAAGCTTCATGCATTGCCTGAGATTCTAAAAGAAGTGACCTTAGTAGTTGAACAAGCTTGGAAGCTTCCCGAGACAGAGAGAAAGAAGATAGTCCGCAGATTGTATCTCAAGTGGCATCCAGATAAAAATGCAGAGAATCTGGACATTGCCACTGAAGTCTTCAAGCACCTACAGAACGAGATTAACAGGATGGAGAAACAGACTTTGGCTGATCAGCAAAATACAGACAGAGCTTCCAGGAGATCCTACTCCACATCATCATCTCGCTTCCAGTCAGAGAAGTTCTCATATCAAAGGTTTTATTCATCATGGAACCAAGAAGCAACAAGTCACAAGTCAGAAAGGCAACAGTTCAGGGAACATAATACAAGCTATGCAGGTTCGTCACATTCTCACCGTTTCTTTGTGCCCCCTACATTTAAGACAGTTGGAAACCCAGTGGAAGCCCGCAGATGGCTGAGGCAAGCAAGAGCAAACTACTCTGCTGCTCGGAATGATCTCCATAAAAATGCCAATGAATGGGTTTGTTTTAAATGCTACCTAGCCACAAAGCTTGCACTGATAGCTGCAGACTATGCAGTAAGAGGAAAGTCGGACAAAGATGTGAAACCAACTGCACTGGCTCAAAAAGTGGAAGAGTACAACTCCCAGTTAACAGGCCTCTCAAATGATGTTCAGATCCTGGAAGGATATGGTGTGGACAGCCTGAGAACTCGCTATCCTGATCTCCTGCCATTTCCACAGATTCCCAATGACAGATTTACATCTGAGGTGGCAATGAGAGTGATGGAATGTACCGCACGGATTATCATAAAGCTTGAAACCTTTGTGCAGCAAAAAATATAATACTGTTGTTGAAGTTAACAAAATTACAGTATGTATATATCCTCTGTGGAGTTGTGGACGCCCATGGCTTTGTGCAAAACAGATCATGTGTATCACTTTGTAAAAAATGTCCAGCTGATAGTTTATGGTTCTGGGATAGTGGTTCCGTGGCCCATGCACAGTAAATAAACGTATGGTTCCAATAACCGTTAAGGCTGTCTCAATACACATTTGCTGTAATATGTGAAAAGAATCTGCATATGCTGTACATACAAATGCCTAAGCAATACATTTTGTTTATCAATGACCCCACAATGATTTTGCTCTGAGTTAGATTTAAAATATGCAGCTTTTTTACTTTATCTTTTATAAAAAAATATATATATATATATTTTCTTGCTACAGAAACCAGTTGAGTGTACTTAAAGGACGCATTTCTGAAGAAAATAAACTCTAAATGTCAAATATGGCATATTCTGTCATGCAACGTGTCCCATTTGCAAGATCTCAGCAAGCAAAGAAAATTACAATCATGTTTGTAAATTTTCTTTTTTGTATTTTTATGGTTATTTTAATATAATTTCTGTAAAAGTTGTACATTTTCTGTAACATAGCCAGTCACTTGTTTATCCTCCTCCTGATGTATTCACACTTGCACTGGAAGTGTGCTTGTCACCCCCAGCAACTTGGGAGAATCCTACTGTGAATGGAAAACTTTACTTTAAATGCAATTGTTTTTTTCCATTGGGGATAGGTTTTGTTATAGCTATGGTAAATGTGTGTTGTGCTCTATACAGTAACATTTGGTGACTGTTTTACATTACCTGTTCATATGAACCATGTGTACTCTGGGGCCCTACAGCAAGTCTTCTTTGATAACTTGTTTTAGTTTTAAGTTTTGGGTAGGGCAGGTATGACTGCAGCTCAGCTTTTGCTTACAAGTTGCCCAAAAGTTGTTTCTTTTTACAGTGACAACCTGTTTGAGAATACTCTGTAGGACAGTGTGATAAAATAAAGCCAGATATACACTATTATTTGGGCACATCCCTTAACAGGTCAACTTTTGCAAGCATAAAAACAATGTTCGTACATTTTTGGTAATTTAACCTTTTCTGGTTTAAAAAAACCTAGAGCAGTACCAAACTGTGGTGCTCACGTGTTTTCCGGTATTATTGGCATTATTTTACCTTTGATTCCAAGACTTACACACACTGACCACATATTGTAAATGTAATTTCTAATTATAATTGTGTAGCATACAGGTTGATGTACACTGTTCCAGGAAGGCCTAATAAATCCCCCTTAACTCTATTGTGTCAACTTTGCTTACGTTTATAAAAGATGGAGTTTTGAAAGCAAATGTAATTTTCATGTTGTATTGCATTCTTTAAACATTTAACTTAATGTTGCCTCAAGTTTGCAAGCAAAATAATTAATTTGTCTCTTGAAGTGGAGGAATATGAATTCAGTTTAAACATACTCTTGAATGTTGATATTGAAATGGAAATGTCACAGGTGTAAGGAGTAGCTTGGTTTATTATAGAAATCTACACATTAAGAAAATCTGATTTTCTGATGACATTTGTCAATCAATCTTGAGGAAACATTGGATTTTCTTTTTCTGAACCAGATCTAATTTTTAAACCCAGGCCACAAAACACATACACATTGGAACCTATTGAGTATGATGAGAGTGTGTGTGTAAGTGTGTGGGGTTTGGGCAGATGATTAGACTAATTGTATTGTGCAGCTTGGTGGTACTGAAGAGCTTTTCCACTAGAGTGCATCAGAGAGCCAATAAACATGGTTATGGAATGATTAAAACTGTATCCACCATGACATAATAGCCTTAGTGCAGAGCAGAACACAACTGTTTAAAAAAATATTAGACCGCTTGGTGACATTATCTTCATAAGATTTGATTAGAAAACAGGAGACCAGTCTTATCATAGAAGAGTAGCACAAAGTTTATTCAACATACCAAAAAGAATAAATACACATTACACTCTTTAACAAAATATGCCAGAACATATGTGATAAATTGCAATCTACTTATCAATACTGATAACGGCATGAGATATTACTTCTGCTGAAAGCAGTATTTCTGAAAAATTGATGCTAAACTCAATGTAACCGTGATTACAAAATATTGCCCTTTTTGACGTAGAGAACTGATGTTGTCATGCATATTGTGTAAAAATTATAAAATCAAGGCATATTTGGCCAAAAAGGCAAAAGTTCACACTAAGAATCATAAACTACCTACAATGACCGTACCGTAGAAATGTTTTTGCTTCCATGTTGCCGTGGTCAAAGAATGCACTGTTAGTCAAAGGCCCTTGACTGTAATTGGAAAACTTAGGCCAAACATACATAATATTATAACTAAATAAAAACACAATTACACACGTGATACCACACACAAAACACTTTATGGTACCTTAAGCACATGGTATTCTAATCTTAACTCTAAAAAAAGAAGTTGGAGCAAAACAAGTCTGTTGTCTTGCGCTATTTGCATTTAAGTTGACAAAAAAGGATATAAAATCCATCTGTGAATCTCTGAAGTGACTGACAAAATATTTTCTCAAGAAAATATGCTAAAACATTGAAAAAAAAAAAAAACTACATACCAAGGGCTTGGAGCCAAAAGGGCATACTTAAACCAAAATAATTTTCATGACATTCTGTCCTCATGAGAGATTTATTTAAGATTATTCTATGCCCTTGATATGTGTCAATTTAATTATTGCACCACAAGATAATATTGCATAGAATGTAAGCTGTTACCAGCTCCTCATTGCCCAGCCATGATACTGTTTGTGAAAAAAAAATCCTCCACAAAGCTCTGATGCAGATACATTTGGAATTGAGTGCCAATTAGTTTCAGCTGAATGGTTAAGTCACGATGCAACTAAAAGGATGCATTTCATGACATATCCAACATGTACACCAGCAGGCATTTAAATCTGTACAGGCCTCAATGTGCCAGTGGGATCTTCTCTTCTGAGATCATCGACCTACTGTGGTATAAAGATAAAACTCAGACCAGATGTAAACAGTTGTGCTTTTTGCCTCCCAGAAGATGCATCTACTGACCGATGGAAAAACGATTACCTTGCCTGTCTTTCTAGCATTCCTGGTTTTCGCTGCAAGTGGAGGTAACCCCAGCCTTGGACAGGAAGAGCTTGCCGCTGGGACAGACGCAGACCTCGTAGAGACCCTGAGTATTTCCAGAAACCCCTCCTTCACTCAGGGGCAGACTTGGCATGCGCACAGTCTCAGCATCCAGCACCAGCTGTACAACAGACAGTGGAGAGCAAGGACAATACAAGGAGAGACCTCAGAGTTGCACTGTATCAACAAGGAAATATCACTTCGCTGCATTCTTTCCACTGAAGGTGGGTGCGTATAACAACACACATAATGAACAGCATGCTGGGAGAGAGAAGAATGTCCAGTTAGTGCCTAACCAGAGCACTGATTCATAAGGAATACATAATAAAGAGTGTGATACAAAGTCCATATTCCTGTGGCACAAACAAATACTGAAAACAGAATGTGAGCATTCAAATAAATTATCTATTTTCAGTGCAGATAAATACCCAGTTTTCTTCCGTTACACCCTGCAACTATATTTTCATACATGAGCTGTTTTACTGAGAATGCTTCCAAAAAATGTAAAATTAGTGTCTGTGATACAAATGCTTTAGTCAGCCAGTTAGCTGCACCACAACAATTTCCCAGCCCTGTTTCAGCCACAATCAATCATCAAAACTCACTCTTAACATTAACATGGAAACTGCTAACTACTACACCACAACAGACCTACAGAGCCCAAACAACTGTTTTGTAAGTTTAAAAGGCAATGAACTCATTACAGCTTGCAGACGAGGGTTTTTTGTCTTTGAAAAAAGTTCACAAACACATATTAACTTTGCTGGAAGGCAAAACATACACTATAGTACGGTATGACTATTAAAAGTTCTCACCGTCAGTGCCTTACCTTCCCAAGCACAAACTATGGGTAATTGTTTCCTTTTTTGCAGCAAAGTAACATAGAAATGTAGAAATAAAGTAGAATGGGTCTAATGAACTCTTGCAGGGTGATATGTAAGGACAATATAAATACTATTTATCTAGTAAATGGAAAAAGCAGAGCTACTGTTAAACTGCACTTGAGTGAGGTTCACTTTAATGAAATTCACCCAGGTTTGACAGAGATTATATAAGCATGAATACTGTATATTTTCTAGTGGTAATCAAAAGAAAAAAAAAAAGCCTGAAGTGTGAATAAGACTTTAGAAAGTGAATAATGTTTTTCTTACCAGGCCTATACTAGACTGCAGAATAACATCCATGTTGGAAGCAGCTTCAATGTTGCCCGCCAGCGCTTTGAGATGAACTCCTTTTGGTGCGTCCATAGTAAGAGAACGAGTAGGAGACTCCAACCTAGTGCAAATCAGCTTGGTATTATAAGTACAGCTTCCATCCATATTGTTTATTCACTTTATATTAAAAAATAAATAAAAATGTAATTAAATGAATGGCCTACTATAAGTAGAGTAGAAGTAAGAAGTAAATCTTGAAAAATCACATCTTCACTTTTTTTTTTTAAACATAGAATGTACAGTACCTTAGTAATGACATGTTGAAGGGAAAATTTCAGGCTGAAGTGTGCCGTTAAACCTTAAGATTTTGTATTTCTCCAGTGAATGTCATGCAAGTTGTTTACTGCAAGGACTCAAATCAACCAACGGTTCTTAATATCTTTCTTATACTTCCTCATGATTTGTAGTCTTCATGCATTATCCAGTAATAAGACCCATACAAGGTGGATGGAATCCTCACCTCAGGTCTTTCAAAAGTTCAGATTTCAACAGGGGCACTTCTACTGAATGCTGGAAGAGTGCTCCTTCAGGACCTGATGGAGAAAGACACACACTGTAGTTTAACAGAGGTTGGATCATGCTGCGTTACAGAACCTGCAGCAGACTGAGGGTCTGACTGTAGAATAGAGCCATACTAATCAGTGCCCCACTTTCATGTCACTGACTCAATCATTCTCACCTGACTTCACAATTAATGTAGTTTGTATTGTAGTTAATTGTAGTCTTTATGAAATACCAGCATCCTTATAACCGGATTTAGTTTAGTTTCTTAAGTATTAGTCAAATTAATGTTTCTGTTATACGGTTCTCTAGAATTTCAGCAGTGGTAGTCCTACCCCTCAACCCCCTCGGGTTAGAGTACTTACGTATAGTGTTTGGTATCTAATTGTTAAGGTTGTTTATGTTCTATGTTGAATTAACTGTATTGTAATTTATGTCTCTGTTTATTATCTTTTAGAAAGAAAAAAAAACACAACCGTCAAGCCTCATCTGCTTTCGCCCTGAATGTGTGTATAGTAAATAAATGGCTTGGCCAATCACAGTGTGGTCAGTGACCCAGCACAACACAATCAATACACACTGGACAGTAAGGGGAAGAAAAGATTATGGGGGGTGCTCTCAGCCTGATCACAGACTAATACTAATACTACTTTATTGTAGATAAAAAAATTACTTGATTAAAATCTAAATGTAATGGATCTCACCTGCATGGCATTAATGCATGCTCAGGTGTGGATAATGGAGCTCCTGATATTTCATATGGTTTTAGAGATATCCATGGACTCAACTGCATGACATGACTGATGAAAATGAATGCATCTTGCAATGGGTCTTTGTGCTTGTCAATATTACCCCCCCCCCCAAAAAAAAAGTCCAATATTTCCCAGGAGACAGCAGGTGGAAGCCATTGGTATACCTGTGACTCGTAGTTTGTCTGGTCCAATTACTGCCTGGTTGCCATCAGCAGTGAACAGCATGTTGTCATTGTGGGAGTTAATGAGCAGATTTCGAGCATGTCCCTGAGCCTCTTTTGGGCCTGCAATGACAAAAACATCATCAAGAACACCTGAAGGGGTTTGGCAATATTACATGGAAATAAAACTCATCACTGCTATTAGTTGGGTCATTTGTTGGCCTTTTAATTATGACACAACACCCCAACACAGTCGTCGGTGAGCTATAAAAGATGTGCAAATATGATCCTCCACAGGCCTTTGGGCCCTTTGTGTAATATAGAACGACCCAGAAGCAATGGTAGAGAGAGAGGAATGTTGCATTTAATGTATTTTAAATGGAAATTGAAGAGATTATAAAAAGGAAAGACAGCTTCTTGTCACTGTTAATGTTGGATGAGAAATTGCTGCATGAATGACTTTACTATTGCCCTCATACATCAATGGGATACTTGTTATGCATGAGTGCTCAATGTGTCTCTGTGTGTACATGCGTCCTCTTTTATGATCTTACCCACGGATATCCTCCCTGTGACATCTCCATTTTCATTACGGGCATTAAGGGAAACATTTTCCGATGACTGCACTAGAAGTGATGAGTCCTGGGGAAAAAAGAAGCTTTTTCACCATACCAATATACATGTAGAATATAGAATTTAGAAAATGGAATATTATGTAAAAGAATATTTTTAAGATTCACACAACTTTAGGTTAGGTGGGTTTATAACCAAATGCCTGCAAAACTAGTGACATTCAGCCTGAATTGCACTTTGTAGTTGTTTTAGTTCTGATTAGCAAATGATAGCAAACAATGATAAACAAGTACAGTCTCACAGAGCTGCTATTGAGGCTGTAGACTCCTAAATTGTTTGGCACCACCTTATAACACTTCATAAAACTTCTATAATGATGGCTTGGATTATGGTCAATAAATATTGTCTCACAATTAGACATCTATAGATTACATTAGAGAAAGTGTCCGTCCATAAATGAGGAATACATTACCTTTTTAACGAGGCCCATAAAGAAGAAAGACTGCTTAAAAAATGCTCCTATGAGCAAGAAAAGCCATAACGTGTAAACAACTGCAGAAAAGTGTTCCCATCTGCTGCTGTGGAAGGCGGTCCATAAACTACTTTTCACCTCAAATTTCCCTGAGGTTAATGGGGAGCTCGCTGCACCCACCATGTGCACTGAGTGGGACTGCCAAATCCAGTTTGGTCTGACACATTTCCCCAAAAAGTACAGTCAGAAATGTGCAATTCACTCACTACAGCTGCACAAAAACTGCTCAAAATGTACTTTGCGCAGATCCAACTCCCAATCAAGTGTAAGTGTGGTAAACAATGAGGTGCAATAATGGCCAGGCTGAGCAAACAGAAGTATGAGGATGATATTGGAAGAAGATAGAAGACAAAGGAAAACAGAAGGTAGGAAAAGAAGAATAGTATAGAAACATGTGGGTTGAAGAGAAAGAACAAAGTGTGTTCCTGATTATCTTACTTCTCTAGAGTGGATCTCCTGAGCGTAGACTGGGAATAGAAACTCCGATTCGCCCTCCTTCAACATGACCCCATCTGAGTTCACTTGAAGGAGTCCCATCCCTTCCTAACAACAAAATGAAGACATGTAGTCGGGCAAAGATGCAGCAAAGCAGGTTTATCAGGGAAATCACAATGTGAAAGCAAAGCAGAATATTTAACTGTAGATCAGCTGAACAGCATCATCTTTAAAGGCAAGAATCCAAAATATGACAGGCTAGGAATTTAGATTTGGTTGTCATCCAACCATTTCATAGCTTTCCAAGTGTGAAACACAAGTAGCAATGTTCCCTGTAGGACAAAACCAGATGGTTGATATTGCTGTTTAGGTACTTTGCGTGTGTGTGCGTGCGTGCGTGTGTATCCCTGATTTGGCTTCTGCATAAATCCACTGTTGCCATCTGGAGTTGAAAGAAAGATAGCTGAATAGTCACCATCAAATATTTTTTATAATTTAGGGAACCCCAAACTATCCCGTTTAGACAGTCAAGTATCAGTTTGTGACAGATGATATTACTGCTCCTACTGCTAATCATCAAGAGTCATTGGCTTAATGTGATGAATACAATCAAAACTTAAAAACAATATTAGGGAGTGACACTGATCACTGCCATAACACTGGAAATATAAAGAGAAGCGTGGAAGAAAGGCGGGGGAAGAAAGGAGAAAACCTATCCCAGCTGAAAATACAAACTGCCAAGGCGAGTAGTGCTTACCGTGTTGAACCACATCACCCTGAGGATCCAGATGGTGAGGGCGAAGTTGACCACCAGGATGATGATAAGCAGCAGGACAAACAGGTAGAGGCAGCGCTTCCTCCAGCCATAGATGCCAATCTTGTAGATGTGGTCGGGCACCGGCCTGGGCGAGCTGCTACCCTGGGTGGTGGTGATGTACTGCTCCCGCACCATCTTCTGGCTGGGCACGGTACACGGGAAACAGAGACAGATACTAAAAAACACACACGTATTGCTCTGTCGTGCTGTTTAGCCAGATTGGTCGTGACATGCCAGTTTGTTGCCAGCGCAGTTTGTCGGGTGTCAGATAAAATAGTCCATGGACAGTAATATGAAAATGTAACACTGTCTGTGCACAACAGTTGCTATTCTGTAACGCC
Organism: Etheostoma cragini; assembly: GCF_013103735.1. NCBI lineage: Eukaryota > Metazoa > Chordata > Actinopteri > Perciformes > Percidae > Etheostoma > Etheostoma cragini. The sequence goes on from NC_048409.1 coordinate 19,471,339, forward strand.
CAGATGTGTAAATAAGAATTTTTTGATTTCCAATAAGCTCATAAGCTGCACCATGTTTAACCAACTGTAGGTCTGCCGTTTGGTGATGAACAGGTAGCGTATAGGGAGTTTTTAGAGCTGCTGTGGTCAAAATTACATTATGAGAGCACTGAGAGACAAAAAAGTAACATTACAAGCTGGAAAACCAAAAATATTAGCTGAAAGTAAAATCTCTGCAGAGCTCAGGGGAACTGCAACAATGATTGAAATTGTGTTACTAAAAGCAACCTGTACTCTTTGTAAATGTAGAAATATTGGTTAAGCTATTAAGTAGGATTGTAAAGTCTGCAGTCATAATGACTAGTAACGTATTCATACTTTGTGCACAAACTGGTTGCCAGTACCAGAGGAGACCATTTAGCCTACTGATGTTTGTTTCCGTAACACCATTTCATACATTTCCAGCCATCTAAATTATGATGGATTCAGATTTTAAGGTTTGGAGAATGAATGCAGACATCAATAAGATACAATATCTGGACTTAATACAATATATTGCGATATAAAATATGGTAATCAACAGATCTTTATGGGTTTGGTCTAAGTTGGATTTCTGCTCTCTGAATCATACGAGTTTGACATCCATCTTTCACATCTCCTGTAAAATCTGAATTCCCTATGTTTAGTTTAAGCCTTTCCATTTAGTTGAATACAAACACGATGTCTACTTGCCATTCTATACAATATCTTGTTCACACAGTGCACAGTATATAATTCATGAGCCCAGAGCTCATGCACAGACCCAGTGGACCTGGCTCATTGTGTCAATGGAAAACTTGACGGAATTTCCAGCAGTCAAAAGGCAAAAGGGAAATGCCACTTCTTACAGAGCAGACGGGGTACTTACTGGCTACACAGCAGCAGACTATGAGTGAGGGAGAGGAATTTCAGCTTATTTCAAACCACAGCAAGTATTAGAAGGCATGACACCAACAGTTTCTGTATTCAGCTCATGTGAGGACAAGCACAGCTCCAACTGCAGGACTGCAGAACCTGCGAGCGAACCCCCCAGTCAGCACATTTGGAACATCTGACAATGTGACAACAGGGGACCTCAGGGACAGATTTCACAACAAAGCGGGAAGTGTGTGTTTGAGCACAGCGGAGGCAAGGGCCGCACAGCCTCACAGGGTTGCAGAAAGAGGAGCGGTGTCATTCTATCGAATAATCTGCATTAATAACTAGACAGAGAAAGCTGCTTCCACCAAGAACAAAGCCTGAACAAGAACAAAAGGCTGTTGGTAACAGATTATTATGAGTCAATAAAACAGAAACCCAGAACGAGCAGAAACAGAGAAACCACAGCTTTCTAAACTGCTCCAAATCTTCATTTTAGAGCTAACCCATCTGAAGTTTTTAGGAAAAGTTATATGAACAAAGATGTATCTTTTTTGTCCCAAAAGTGTTTTCTGAACCTGACAGCTCCAGTAGGCAGACTGATTTACATACAGGACAGATGTTGCATCTTACTGCCACAGTAAAGGCGATTTCCATCATGTAAAAGCAGCCACTATCCACACCAAAAAAGCAATTATTTGACATTAACAGATGTTCAGCCGGGGACATCATCACGCTGTGACTCCCATATGAAACAAGCAGGAAAGGGCTGACAGACTCTGCATACAGTCACATGCTGTATAAAACAACCTCAAATAACTTGCGTTTCTGTAAATAAGTAAATATGCTGCCCTTACAGCACGGATGATGAATAAAAGCAAACGTGCTCGCTGCTGGTGTCGGAGCACACTGAGGTCCAGGCGATGTTTCAGAGAGCCGATAATGAAGGCCCATAGTTGCCACAGCTCGTTTTCTTCCTGTTTGCAGTAAACACAAAGGCTGAGAGGATTTCTATAACTAAACTCACCTCTCCACATGGACTGTCACATGGCAGCTGTGATGAATAGCTTCAATTTTACAACCAAATTAATCATAACTGCAAAGAGGAGGAACAAAGGACTGACATTTCCACATGGTAGAGGAGGTCAACAGTTAAGTGGTAAGTTACGTGTAACGCTTAATGATTTTTTTTCCTCTTGCATCTCACCTCATTTACATTTATTATTTGTACTTGTGAGAATGAGTAATGGTGACAAATTGAATCTCAGCAACACAGTAACAGCAACTTATAGGTTGTATATATTTTTTGTTTTTTTTCCCAGGAAGTTCTCCATTGAGGCTCAAAAGAGGACTAAGATGAATCAGTGTCTGTTAGACTGACCGACTTCAATCTCCCCACTCTATACCTATTAACAAACACAGATCATTTGCGTGGTGACAATGTTGATTAGCCAACTTTGCACTTTGGGTCAATGAGCAGTGAGGGTGGAATGCATTTGTTCATTATGATGTTAATGAATTTGATCTAACCTAGTGTAATTGTTTTAAAATGAAGGCATTAAGAAGGCCTCTGTACTTCAGCAGCAGTGGGAAGAGGAAGCAGCTTTAAAGCTGGATCTCTAAAGGCGTCTTCCAGCTCCAGTGTTACCATCATCCCTTTAACCACAGACTGCTCCTTCCATAGCAACCCAAATAAACACTCCCTGAACAGTCACGCTGTACAAGAGAAAATAGATTTATTAGGTCCATGCCTTTTTGAACCCTCCTGGTGTTAGAAAACCGTTTTTTAATAGATTCTCGATCTAACACAAATATGGATCTTATACCGCAAGAAAGAAAACTATATTCAAGTGTCACTGCTCCCAAAAAAGTGGAGCACTTTGTTCTCAATTAACCTAAAACAAGTGGTGCTCCTTGCCGGGCTCTGTCTCTCTCTGACCTCTGGATGAGAGTAAGGGCCGGGCCGGACAGGCTAAAGGCTTGCTTAAAATCCACAAGGTCCAGCTGTAATTGATATTCCAGGCTTCCTTCTAAACTGAGGCTTGACCTGACCAAACGCAAAAGGTTTCAGCAAGTTAGGAAAGGGCAAATTGTTTAGCTGGAGGAATTTTGCAGAGGAATATTCGAAGAGGAGCTCCACGCGTGGAGCGATCATAAGCTGAGCACAGGGCTAAAGTTTCTGTCTGTGTCGAGTGAGTAGCCGGCGTCATGTCTCCACTCTGCTGTGATGCCTTAACTTCTAAAAATAGGACACAGCATTGTGAACTAAATTTAAAAAAGCAGCACAGGAGACACACAAAGACACACTATCCTTAGGTATAACTAATGGAAAAATAATAAGACACTGGAGTATTGCTCATAACACAAAAAACAGTGAGGTGCTCTTTCACTAAAAGGTATTTTTGTATTCTAATACTGATGGCCATGTATGGTTAAAATACAGACAGCAGGCAACCTTAAACACTTTTTCCAAATCGCTAACTACTTCTGTTAAGGACTACCACAGCACAACACAAGATACAGATATGAAAATGAAAAAACAAAAACCTTTAAACATTTGAAGAAACTGTGCATTAGGTCAATGGTTGCCATTACAAAAACATTACCTTAAGAGGAAGTTATTAAAGAAAGCTAATGCTACATTTGAGAATTTGTAAAAGAAAAGGCAGAGTACTCACCGTTGTGTGTTCAGAAACAGCAGTCCTCTTTCCTACGCAACAGTAAGCAGAGCTCGAGCAGCTTGAGAAGCAGCAGTGCTTGAGCCCCTAACACGTTTGTCAGCCACTCAACAGCTGCGTGCCATAAATCCAGCTCTGGAAGAGCCCTGGCTACCCACCACGAGACGGCGCTCCCACTCCCATTTTAGCCTTCCTGCAGACATTTGTACAGCATAGGCGTGTATGAGAGGGACACAAACAGAGAGGAGGAGGAGCAGGGGAACACACACACACACACACACACACACACACACACACACACACTGGGTGACAGAATACGCAGACCTTGAAAAAAGGCCAGCTATAAGTAAGAGTGGCGGAGGAGACAAGCAGCTTACAGCAAATCAATCGACAGAAAGGAAGTGAAGGTGTAGCTGATTTTGAGTTGTTTCAATCATAAAATACAGCTCATTTTCAGAAATTTCGATTTGCATTTTAGGCTACAATTAACTCAAGGTCATCTTTCAATATTAAAAAAATATAAATGATTCAAGCTGTTTTTAACTGAGCCTCTAACTCACCTGGGTGAGCGTGGGCCCCAATGTAGGGTCAGCCAGCAGCCTGGGTTTCAATCCAAACCGAGGCCCTTTGCTGTATGTCATCCCCTCTCTCTCTCCTCCATTTCCTGTATATCTTTCACAGGTCTAAATAAAGGAAAAAGCCCTAAAAAAAGTATTATCTGTCACAACTAGCTCAGGAAACATGACGATGTGGAGCCCATGCATGAGATTTGTTTAAATAATGTATTAAACTAACCATAAAACAAAAGAGTGTCAGTAGCAATGTAAGAAATGAAAGCAGCACATGGATATGTAGCACGTGTGCTGCGGCGGTGTTCAAAGTGTAATACAACAACGAAGCGTGGATGTCAGCTCTAGGAGAGGAGCAAGCGCAGGGGCCAGTTTAGGGCCCAGGTGAGGGCCCAGGTGAGCCTAATCAGATAACGACCATACCATTTTAGACCATAGTTGGAGGGGCATCAGACACTCCTGAGCCTGACTCTCCTAATCTAGTTTTGTCATTTAACAACCTGAGTAAAATGATAAAATATTTCTTTTCAAATTATGGGAAATGTAACATTTACATGTTGATATTTTTCGTGTAGGCTACTCATTGCTTAACTGGCGGACTTCTCAAATGTATGCTAACGTGGCCCTATGAGATTTTCAACAAGGCAACCTACCACCCGTTGAACACAACGTCTGCAAGTTATCTGGTGCTCAAGAATAATGATATATAAAAAAATAAAAGTACAGTACATTTATTTTTTTATTTTACAGACTCAAGGTCCAGATAAAAGTACACACAACACATTATAACCCTTTTTTTTAACCTTTCTACCATTTTAAAACAGTGTGTAGGCTACCATTTCAAGGGCAGTAAAACCACATCATTGTTTTCAGTTTTGGGCTAAAATGACTTGAGCACAGGTGTGTGACCAGGAATTTCTACAGCATACATTTTTGAGGTGTCACTCAGAACACAAAGCACAAGTGAAACCAAAGAAGGCTCTGTAATGGAAATGCTCCACCCACCTTCAACATGTGCAGAGGACTAGTCATCCCCAATAATTCAAAACACCAGTGTCAACCCATTCATATTCCCAACTCGTCAAATACGACAGCTTATTCAGTGGCCCTCAGCGTTTGATACCGACATCCATGTCACCCTTTTGTGTCTGTGAGATGTAACAGGCTTTCAACTAATTCCAATGTAAACCTATCCGCAGCAATACAACTGCTTGATGGCGCTGCTGTAAAAGCAACAAAGTCCTTTCACCCAGGAGACTGCTGTGCGCGTTCTATTGGTCAACGTTGACTTGTCCTTGTAAGTTAACTACGTACTTACCTAACCCTAAGTTACACAACAAACCACAATCTTTTGTGTATTGTTGTTGCCTAAACCTAACCTGCATGTAGAAAATTGACACCAAAGGGGTACCCACTACCAGAGCATTAAAAAGTGACGCAAAGAGATCCTGATTAAGCATCCATGTGACAAATTGGGTGTGAGAATGAACTGCCAGCATAGACTGAGGTTTTTTGAAAAACGTATTCATAAAAAAAATAGAAACTCACAGAGCCGACACACCAGTCTTTTTTGTGATACAGAAGGGATATTAACTAAGTGATTACTGTTGCTTAATTACATTTACAAATGTCAAACATGATTACAAGCATGAGTTCCATGTTAAGGGTTTGAGTCCAGAACCTTTGCAGCATGTTTCCCCTCTACCTTACAAGTTTCTCACTTAAAAAAGCAGAAATGCCAAAAGAACTACAAAAAAAGAAGGGTTTCTGGATCCCATGGGCACCTTCATTGTGCCATCCAAACACAGTGTAAAGAGTTAAAGAGAATAACAGCAGTAGGTCTGTTCCATTACATTAATGAGAATAGATTTTGCAAAAATCTTTGCAACAGGTTTTTAATACACAGAAAATGCCAAAAAGACAGATTTGTGAAGAATTCAGTTGTGTGTGACAATTGGTCTGCTGAAAGCCACTAGTGTTTTCTAGTGAGGATAGCCCTCTTTTGAAAAATAGGTAGTAATGTGTCTTTTGTCACAGGCAGATGCTGGAGGAGCTGATGGGTGGTACATAGATCAAGTGGCATAAATTGTTTGCCGTCTCGAGTTAGTGCTGACCAGTGACAAAGGGACATCTGGAAGCATCCATCTCACGACTCCTGTGTCTTTTATGCCCTGAGCCAACAGTGAGGCCAGCTTCATTTCTTATCAATATCTGATACCTTTTCACCGCCTGTAGCATTAACAGACAATTGGAAGACAAATGATAAATCTCTTGCACAAGGTAAGAAATAATCAATTTTACACTGAAAACAAGATCAGTTTAGTCAAGATGTCCCTTTGGATTTATTGGACGACAACCCCAAGAACACTGTGTACATTCAGCAGAACTTAGGCTTTAAAACCAAGGACACCGATAAGTAAACCCAACACATGGACAAATGACATGAATGCATCCAGTTGTATGTGCCTGGAAATCGTCGAATGAACCCAACACTGCATTTTCAAAATATTCCAAACTAGGTATTTCTATTTTCCCAGTGTCTATAAGAAAGGGGAGAGATTCCAATCTACAAAATTCAAGGCCCCCTGCTCTGTAGAAGTTAAAAAGGT